>NC_067126.1:15149564-15484175 GCF_021347895.1 Acanthochromis polyacanthus | reverse complement strand
GCTGTTGTATAGTTTTATCACAGGCTCAGTTGTATTTTAACTAATAGAGTATATAAACACTTACCTGAAGGTGACACTGGGAAAGCAACCAATGTCACTTTTGGGTTCAGTGTCATGTCTTTTACAGATATGACTGACCATGATAGTCTGGATGCCAATCATGTCACTAGAATTATTAATTTTCTTTGCTGTTGTGAAAGTAATTTCAAAATTATGCCACTGGAGCTACTGCACTTTGATGTACACAAAGTGAATAGTACAAACAACTCTTCTGCTCCTCATTAAATCCATGCTGATTAAGTCTGGTCAGAAAGCCGTCCAATGACTGATCCTTTCCTGTTGGGTTGACACGCACTCTAATGAGCCTTCCAGCTCTCGCCAAATTCCAGCCAGAGCTCTGCAGCTGTGCCCCCTCCCCACAAACCCTTCAGCCCTGTGAACCCTAACCCCTACCCTCTCACTCCCAACAACACTCCCAACCACTGAAGCCCAGAAGGCTGGCCATAAATCCATTGTCATGCCAACTACTCTGAAGTTATAGAGCCTTATGCTCCACCTTTTTCCAGGCCAACTTCTCTTCTTGCTTTCTGCTTTCTGAGTGGCTGTCATTCACCTCAGCACAGTGGTAGGAAGGGCACATGTCAGGTCCACAAACACCGAGACCCATGGGTGGAGATGGACAGGTCGCTGTGGGCTGCTAGAAGTCAGGACCAGAGTTACCTTTAGGAACTATTGCCCCAGCTCCAGCTCCCTAACCACAAACTCTGTGAGAGCTTGCCAGCATCAGTGAGGGGACTAACAGAGGTGGTTGTGGTTTGATTGTGGGTGTAGATGGACAATGTGAGACCAGCAATTTTTTAAATCCTCACTGGACATGGTGTTTTTAAAGTTTCTTCTCTCTATAAACTTTATAAAATCCAATCAGAAATCCGTGAGTTTAGTTTAATACTTTTTTTCTTGAATGGTTCCTGACAACATCTCCCTTAGCATGTCAGATTTCGTAACAAGTCTCACAATATCAAAAAAAATAAGAAAATACACACACCTATGGGTTTTTCTGGTTTCTGTTGGACCAAAGTAATCCTTTTTCAATAGCCCCCAACTTAGGGATTCATAGTAGTGTGTAACCTGAAAATAGAGACCTGTGCTTGGGCCACACACTTGTTTCCATTTCTCTCCTCCTTCACCCAAAATAGATCTCAGCAGAATTTGCCAACCACAGAGCTTTTCACTGGTGAAGCAGTGGTCACATAAGTGAAGCATTGTGGGCTTGGATGTCCTCAGGAAATTAAGTGGTTGCTCCGGTTGTGTGGATATTTGCATGTGGTGCAAGTTTTGAAATGTGTCCGTTCAGAAACATCATGTGTGTACAGCAAGCATGTTTGCTGTATAAAAGGTTTGAGTTTGTTTCATACGACTCGTGTCAGAGGACTGGATTAAAGTTTTTCAGGTGGCGTCCTTACAAGAAAAAATAATTTCATATTATTTGGTTTCTTTTCGTTTCTCACATAATTCATGCCAGTGCTGTCTAATTTGTGTCAAACTCCTATACAAGCTGATGTAAAATTTAAGTGCACATTAAAACATCTCACAAGAAACTTTTCATTGCTCCAACCAATTTCCTGATGCGTCACAAGTAAGGAGAATAGAAGATAAAGGTGGTCACAAAATCCTCTTCCTGATCATTTTTATGAGAATCCAGAGAAGCTGATCTTCCTAGAAAAATGGTAACACAAACACACACAGCCTGAAAAAAAGCAGTCATATTATCGGTTTGTTTCCCTATTGACGGAAGGCATTTGTAAAACTGTCCATTATGATGGAAAGCTCACAATGTGAGTGCAATGATGACCACAATGCATCGGACATAATAAAAGAGGGAGCATCTTCTGGTGAGGAAAAATGCATGAATCGTGCTGACTCACACACACCACAACTTGGTATTAGTCCAGTGGTTTTCACATGTGTTGGTATCACAGAACGGACGTGTGTTCAGATACATTGTGATGACTGACTGAAGTGATATGTCTCTCAGCACATCAACAATGATCACATCCCGGTGAGAAGAAGGAGTTTGTGTGTCGCTGGGAGGAGTGTTCACGGGAGCAGAAGCCTTTCAAGGCCAGTACATGTTGGTGGTCCACATGAGAAGACATACGGGAGAGAAGCCGCATAAATGCACAGTAAGAACTTCATATTCTGGTAAAATCCTGTGATAACTGCCTGGTTATCTGACTGCTAAACACAGGATTGTCTGACTCACTGTCTAGCTGAAACTGTATTTAAGGCAGTACTTCAGTAACTTAGTATTACTCTTCTTTAAGTTAATAAAAACTACATTCACCACAATGCAGACAGCAGCGTGCTTTCTCGTATTTGCCAGCATTTCTCTGGGCCACAGCAGAAAATACACCAATTGTACACATATACACACTCAGTAGTACTGGACATGACTGACAAAAGGAACTTCATGTGAAAAATCTTTGGAATGTCCCTCTTAACTGACTGCTGAGCTGATTATTTAACTAATACTAATGCAAATAGAAGTTAGATGTTACTTGGCCACATTAGCAGCTAGACAGTCTCATCCCTACACTCCTGCTCTTGCCTCTGAAAGAATATACTCACTAAAAAGTTCATGTGATTTTCTTGTGCATATACTTGCCACCAGTGATATTTCAGTGTTGATACAGTAAATCATGGGGTTTCACTGAAGCCTTTATTTTCTGTGTGAAGATCAAATTAGGGGGGCTGTTTGCTTGCTTCAAAGCTCAATCACAGGCTCTTGTGAATGCATTAAACAGATGACTTGTGAAGGAGAGAGTTAGGAAAGTTGATTGACAGCGTGGGCGTATAATTAAAATCTGCAGACAAGCAGGGGGCCGTGGGTCCTTATTAAGACCAAGCCGTATATTCTGTGCACAAATCCCACATGCATCTTCTGATAACACTGACTCCCCTTACTCTTGTCTTTAAAGGGAGAATCTTCTGACTTTTTCATCCCCTTTCTGAGCTTCTCTTATTTGATTCTCTTTTAATTTCAAAGTCAATTACACTCACAATGACTGCTCAGAAGGGAATACCAAATTTATAGCTTGTACAGTTAACAAGTGAATACAAAGGCTAACACAGACTTCTCTTTGTTCTCAACAAAGCACACCAGACAAGAGCTCTACCACACCTCACACTTAGTTTAGATATTTCACATAATAGCCCTTTTTTACCAAAGTGTAGCAGGGCTTTGCTTTTGTGTGGCGCTCCACAGTAGGTGGGCAAGAGTCCAAAAGTAGATTACATTTAAAAACTGAAACACACAGCGGCTTTTTTGTTGTTGTTACCCGTCTCTTTCTCTGCCAGCTGCAGACAAAATAACACGGCACTCAAGCAGTCAGCCTCACGTTCCATTTGTCTGTCTGTCTGTTTCTTTCAGTTGAGGCTGCTCCAAAGCTTACTCTCGCCTGGAGAACCTCAAGACCCACCTCAGGTCCCACACTGGGGAGAAGCCTTATGTGTGTGAGCATGAAGGCTGCAATAAGGCCTTCTCCAATGCCTCAGATCGGGCTAGCACCAAAACCGCACACATTCAAATGAGGTATGTTCACACACACACACACACACACACACACACACACACACACACACACACACACACACACACACCACACAGAGAGAGAGAGAGAAGAGAGAGAGAGAGAGAGAGAGAGAGAGAGAGAGAGAGAGAGATATTGATTGATTGATTGATTGATTGATTGATTGATTGATTGATTGATTGATTGATTGATTGATTGGCAGGATTTCATGCATTTGATCTGATTTCATTCACCAGAATCATCACTTTTGAGGTCTTCACATTTGTTCTATTTTCTGTTTAAGAGTTGCATAATGGAATCACAAAAAGCTGTCACTGCTGTATTTCTGTGGTGATTTATGCAGGCCTCACATAGGACAATCTGAAAAGTCTGACGATGAACTTTTTTATTGCATGCTAATATTTTCCATCCACATCTGAAGAGAGTCAAAATTCCTTTCTTCCGCAATAAGAATCGTGTTAAATCCCTTTTGGCAGAAACCATATGTGTGTAAAATCCCGGGCTGTACCAAACGCTACACGGACCCAAGCTCTCTCAGGAAGCATGTAAAGACAGTCCATGGACCCGAAGCTCACGTCACCAAGAAACAGCGAAGTGACGCTCCTCCTAGACTACAGCCACCCAAAGGCAACGGGGAGAATGAGGCAAATTCCAAGCATGGTGCAAGAGGCGTGGATGGCAAAATTGAAGCAAACAACACCTCTAGAGGAGTGGAAGACTGCTTGCAGGTCAAATCTATCAAGACGGAGAATTCAGTGGTGAGCCCAGCCATATATAATAATCAGTTTCACCAGTTAATGTAACATGATCATGATTTTGAATTCATGGCATTGTATGTTGTTAAGAAGCCAACAATAACCTGAACTTCAATTTTCTTACAGTTTTCTACTTTACTAACATTGCTTTGAAGCTAAATGTTTTCTGCTGTTACTGCCTGCGTCCCTTCTAACCCACTCTCTGGTTGTGCTTGAACTTGCTTATCTCTTTCCCTTAAAACCTTCCTAATGGACAGACTTCACTGAGGTGAGCACCCAAACTGTCTCACTGTCTTTTTACAGCTCAGCATGGGAAATGTGTCATGTTTCATGCTACATCACTGCATTCCTGCATAACGAAATTGGACTAGGAGTGCATGATTATCCATTTTAACATATGTAAAATGTGCTGCATTATATAAGATACAAACATTATTCCGCACACAGTCTTGTGCTGTCATTAAACTGTATTTTTCTGTCCACGAGATCAGCAACCCATGATAGAAGTCATTGTCACATTAATATTCAAAAGCTGGGACTGTCTAAGCATGGGTGCTGAACAAGTACTGCTACCATCGTGCTGTGATCAAGACTTTAGTTCATTTTAAATCAGAGTGAACTACTGTTGCTGCTGGACTGTTGCTCACAGAATGTGTTTCTTATTGTAAATAAATCAATCTATTCTATATTTAATGCAATTGTGGAATTATAGGCCTGCATTAGTTATTACAAAACACTATTACAATCTGAATTTTTTAACCATAGTAATTATTTAATAGTGAAGAATGCCTAATGGTGTTCTCTGAACTTGGCATGAGACTATAGTTTATATTTTTCCCTCATTTATATTCATTTTTAATTTTTAATTTCACTTACTTTTTATCCCCTTTTTGTTTTTCTTCACATCATATATTCAAAGAGCAAATTGATGTGAGTGTTACTTTTGGCAGAATATTTATTCACTACTGGAAAATTGAATGATGAACCCCTTTCATTTAGAATCAACCTGCTATAATTTGATTCACTACGCTTATTGAATTCCTGATTGCTGTCCCGTTCCAGACATATCAGTCCAGTCCTGGCGGCCACTCGTCATGTAGCAGTGAGCCGTCACCTCTTAGCAGTGCCAACAACAACGACAGTGGGGTAGAGATGGCCATGCACAGCGGGGGCAGCTTCGGGGACATCAGTGCGCAGGATGAGTGCCCCATGGTTGACTCCACTGTTCCCACTGGGGGTCAGCAGGCTGGGGTGGGACTTCAACTGAGGAAAGCTGCAGGTCATGGTGGCGCAGTAACCATTAAGCTGGAAAACATAAAGAGGGAAAAGCTAAAGACAGTAAGGGACTCCTGCTCCTGGGTTAACTCGGCACCACAGCCGCCACAGGGACAACGCAACAGCATGAAACTGCCTCCCATACCTGCAGTCGGTAAGCAGAAACTGCTGAGGAAATCTTTTTGCTGTCATGTTTAAAAGGCTAAGTGCTCTACTGTACAATGAAGGTTGAAGATGGCGAGTGTCATCTCCATAGTAGAGCAAGTCCAAATGGAGAAACAGCCATCATCAGTAATGCTCAGTCTGTAATTGCAAACTATTATGTATACGGTATATGCCATAAGTTGTTGTCCTTATGTAATAATGTTTCTTTTTATCATTCTTCTCTGCCAGGTTCCCTGCTTGAAAGCTCCAACATAATGAGCAACTTGAGTGGTTCGTACCCTAGCCAACGCATGGGTGACCTATCTTCATGTGAGGTAACACTGCTGAACCAGCTAAATGAGCGCCGTGACAGCACCACCAGCACCATCAGCTCAGCTTACACCTTGAGTCGGCGTTCCTCCGGTATTTCACCCTGTTATTCCAGCCGTCGCTCCAGTGAGGCATCTCAGTTTGGTGCTAACCGCCACAACAATATCAGTTCAGCTGACTCCTATGACCCAATCTCCACTGATTTGTCTCGCCGCTCCAGTGAAGCCAGCCATTGTGGGGTGGGGGGGTAAGTGGAGGTGGCGGAGGAGGCCTTCCAAGTCTCCTCAGTCTTACGCCAGCTCAGCATTATCGGCTCAAGGCAAAGTACGCTGCTGCCATTGGCGGAGCTCCACCTACTCCTCTTCCCAATATGGATCGAATGAGCCTGAGGACACGCATGGCCCTCTACAGTGACTCCCAAGAAGGCTCTTCACACTCATTTCATCAGCCACCATGTGGAACTGTGCCCAGGCGATGCAGTGATATTGGATATGGCACGCAGAGCATGATGCCCCATGAAGTGCCCAACAACCTTCCACGTCGTGCCAGTGACCCAGTGCGCCGTCCCTCACTGGACCCTCTGTCCTTTCCCAGGGTGCAGCGCTATAATAGCATGAATAGTATGAACCCCATGAACACTGCATCCGCTGCAGAACGCCACCAGTCACTGGCTATGCAGGGTTATACTCGTTCTGATGGAAGCCTGCAACGTTACCCATTTGCTCCCAGACCACCTAGCATTTCTGAGAATGTTGCCATGGAGAACATGGCAGTTGATGGAATAATGGTTGGGGGTGAGCAAAGTGGAGAGGAGGATATGGTGCTTCCAGATGATGTGGTGCAATACCTCAGGTCACAGAATTCGGGCCCATCAGGTCACAACTTGGGGGCAAGTTGACAATAATTCCAACAATCAGACTCAGGGCTACCAGATAGGTGTGACCCCGCCAGCATCATTATATGCGCAGAGAAGGATGGCCATGGTGGATGCCACCATGTCTCACTCCAATCAGGACATGCCGTCCTGCCAGATTGGTCCCGGTGTCTCACAGCAGCCCTTTTCGCCCCCATCAGACAACATGAAAAAGAATAACATGCCAGTGCAGTGGAATGAGGTGAGCTCAGGTACAGTGGATGCCACAACCAAACTCTCCAACAACAGCAGCATCCTCTTAGGGAGAACCTAGCTGTTGTGCAGCAGAGGCACAACTTTGGGTCCTTCCAGGCGCAAAGTCAGGGTCTGAGCAGCAACCAGCAGGTTGTGCCTATGAGCCAGAATATATCTATGGCAGGGGTTTGCCAACTATAGCAGCCAGAGGCTGATGAACATGTCCCTCCAGCAGTATCAGCAACAGAGGCAGTGCAACAATGTGAATTTTAATGCGCAAATGAGTCCTCAGCAAGGATATGGCCAAGAGGCAATCCCAAATACTATATCTGGAAGCACTAGCATGAGACCTACCCGCAACAACATGGCAGATTCAGAATTGCAAAATTACAGAGCGAGAACACAGACTGATGGGTTTTCTCATATGAACCAAGTGGATCAGCAGAACTACAATGTTCCCTCCCAGCAGCAGTACAGTATCCAAATGGAGGGAGAGGAATGTTACAACCCAGACCCCCCACAGAGCCCAAGTCTGTTGCCAGACAACACACGGGGTCGAACATGACTGAACAGAGCCACATCTCCAAGTCTTCTGATTTGAGCCCCAGTCATGGTAATGACACCTCTGAGGCAAGTCCAAAGAGACCAAGTGGGTCAGTGGCCCACAACAGCAACTCAGAAAATCAGAACTCTGCTGTGTTTTACGCAGGTCAGATTCATATGTTTGAGCCAACCTCTGTTAGCTATGATGCCCCCATGTCCCCATGTGTCAGCCAGGCTCCTGCCAGCAACAACAATGTTGCAGCCAACATGGCTTCACCAGGAGTCAACCAGGTCTCCAGTAGTACAGTGGATTCGTCCACTGCTGGATCTGCGGGCACAGAGCATGCCCAGATTGACTTTGACACCATGCTTGATGATGGGGACCACTCCAGCCTAATGTCAGGCACCCTGAGTCCTGGCCTTCTGCAGAGCCTCTCTCAGAGTTCCTCACGTCTCACCACCCCCCGCAACTCTGTCACCCTTGCGTCTGTACCAGCAGGGATTGGCAACATGGCCATTGGTGATATGAACTCAATGCTCACAGCCTTAGCTGAAGAAAGCAAGTTTCTCAATATGATAAGCTGAGAGCAATTAAACTTGTCAACCCTTCTTACCATGTCTGTCAGGAACATGTGGACAAGACAAGAACGCACTGATTGTACAATGCAAACATGGCTATTTCATACACTTGGTCTTCATTGTCCATTGTAATATGCTTATCTTGTAATATTTGCTTCAGATTATAATATGTTACTTTAAAAAAGTTAATAGTAAATATAGCTAGGGTTAAGGACCATTTTCTATCATCATTTGTTAAAAAAAGCCATACTTTTTAGCTTCAAATCTATGATAGCCCAGGGTAATATAAATGTATCAAACACAATTGCCATTCAGTATTTGCTGGTGTAATAGGCCTTTACAAAGTGGTGCACTGACAACAGTTCACATAGTGCCTTGCTAAGGACATCAAGGTTGAGTATCTGAGTACATCATGAAATACACTTACCAGGAAATGGACATGACATGTAGATATCGGATAACATTTTCTCATGACAAACATTATGTGTGTAGATTTTACTGTGTGGTACTTGCTTTAAGTTATACTATAGACTTTTGGTGTTGAAACTAGGGCTGTCAAAGTTACACTGACATATGGACACTTCCTATTAGTTCCAAAAGGCAATGTGCTAACCTGGAACACACCTTGGAACACAATTGTATGCTATGAAAATTAATAAGAAATGTGCGCTCTTTTGGAACAAGGTCTGAAACATCATCACTTAGTCCAGATGGAAAAAGTGTACATTTTCTTCCAAACAAATTCTCAAAGAACTGCAGTTTAAGTTCATCACTGAATGGTCAAAGACACTCCAAGCACTGATATTATTGAACATAGTTCAAGCCAAACAACAAACTGTCATGTAGAAACTCATGCATGACCATCTAAAAGAAAAACTGTAAGCATAACTGCAGCCGCAGTTTATATATGCCCTTAATTCAGTGCTATTGTAGCGACCTGTCTTGTGCAAAACTTGTTTTGCATTGCTGAGTTTTAACTACCCCTAGAGTTTGGAATAAACAATTTTTATGTTAAACATAGTGAATGTGTATGTTTTTACTATTAAGTTCAATATGGAGTTAATCCATTTGACAAGAAATTTTTAACTAATTGCAATTCACAAAATTCAGTATGTGACAGCCCTAATTTAAACACATGGTTGTACAACATTATGATCCACAGATATTAAGTGCTTTTTGATCATGGCCAGAGCTCTTGGGGATGGCACTGTAAAGTCTGATTTCCTTTTTTGCCGACTGGATCAGAGACATTAGCTCTCTATGGTCCCATCTCACAAGGGTAAATGATTGAAAAGGACAAGGATATGCCTCTGTGTTAGTCCATCAGGGCGCATGAATCCATGTGTATCTGATGAGCAGCATTCTCTAAAAGAATATACAAGTACCTCTGTGCGTTCTCGGTAGAGATCCAGTCCTAATTAACACATTCATACCCCCTCACTGAATCCCACTACTCCCCAGGGTTCCAGTTGAACTGCGGAGTCCGGGAAGGGACTCAGACTTTGATAATAAAAAATCCTGTTATGGACAGGATCAGCAAAATAGGTCTGCAGATTCCTCAGTTTTGTTATGTTTGTTGAATTTCTAAGTAGCCTTTCGAATGTTTGTGTGAATGTTACCATCCACTTTTACTATGCTCAGTGTGTGTGTGTGTGTGTGTGTGTGTGTGTGTGTGTGTGTGTGTGTGTGTGTGTGTGTGTGTGTGTGTGTGTGTGTGTGTGTGTGTCTGTGTGTCTGTGTGTGTGTACATAGCTTTTGTACATTTCAAATAAACTATCTCCTTTTTTTCTGTTTAAATTCCTTCGTTATGTCTTCTTTGAAATCACGTGGTCTATGGTCCATGGAGGGCACATTAAAGCAAGGCTAGTATGTTCCAAGTGAAATCACATTTGCCATGTTCTCAGACTGCTGTGCTAGGGGGAACCCTGGTAAACACACTTTCCTGTGACCATACTGCATGTACGAATGCATAAACCAAACTATGTATGATATATATCCGAGTGACAAACTAAAGGAAAAACTTGAATATATGAGTGGAGAAGCATAGTACATTTAGGTGCTCCCACACAGGTAAACTTCATGTGAGAATAATGCAATTAATAGACAGTTACATTCTGTGAAATGTATAGAAATTCTGAGCAAGCTACGCTGATTTTGATTTCATGTGAAGAGGGCAAGAGGAGCTGATCTAAATGATTTTGAAAGAAAGTTCATTGGTGAGGAATGGATAGTAGGAATTGAAGTCACAAAGACTGCTCAGCTGACAACTAGTGTTTCAGTAGGAACAGGGATTAAAATGACATTTATATTAAGATCTAATGGGAAAGACATTAAAAATAGGGCTGGAGATTCCTCCTTTAAAATTGTAGAGACTTGGAGAATAAATGTCACTAAGCACTGACGCTGTTCTGGCAGCACAAAGTGGCCCAGCACCTATTTTGTACATTGTTCCCCATCTGTACATCTGTAAATCTGATTTTATATATCTATATATGAAATATTGTTTAGATGGCTGGATGGATGGATGGATGGCTGGATGGATGGATGGATGGATGGATAGATGGATAGATGGATAGATAGATGGATAGATAGATAGATAGATAGATAGATAGATAGATAGATAGATAGATAGATAGATAGATAGACCACCAGTAAACTTGGGCAAGACAAATGTTGATTGGTTAAGGCTGCAGAGGATAGCAAACACCAGACCACTATGACAACAAAAAAATTTTAACACGCCATGTAAGCTGTACTGTTTATGTTTCAGTAAAGAGGAGCAATCTTTCTCTCTCCTCTTCATGTATCAGTGTCTTCTTTGCAGCTCTGCTAATAAAAAGATATTGTATTACTTTCTTAGGGGTGCTTTAATCCATGATTCTCCACCCTGCATATTGGAGCAAAGGGAAAAATCTTAAGTCTCAAAATTCAGGAGTGAAATGATACTTTGTACACTCAAAATGCATACAGAGCAGTTTCTAAAGTTAGATGGCATGCTATCCAAAATTAACAGAAGCAGGCTGTCCCCGAAGAAATAGGTCTAAAGGCAACATAAAGCAGGTAAAAAGAGAAAGAAAAAAAGTGGCACAAGAATGGAGATGAAAAATCCTTGGGTAAAGAGTGAGCCACTGTAGAGAAGTATAGAACAAAGCCAGGCAGAGGTGGGCAGCATAAATGAGACTACATATTATGAATTGGGAGCATAAGAAAAGATGCAGAGTGCTAAAAGAAGAGAGAAAAAATTACTTTTAATCTGACAGCGTATTCAGCTGGGGACTGGCTAGAAGGAGAGTCCACTGATTGCTTTTGCCACTGGAATTCCTTATTCTCTTAGAGAGAGGTTGGGAGAAAAATAGCCCCAGGGTAAGTGTCTCACCAGTGAGAAGAGCAAGAGGTTAGTGAAGTAGAAATGGATGATTAGACAAAGCTCACAAATGAGGAGGGATGGTGTCCTCTGAAGCATACAGTTTCATACTGTAAACAGAGTAATAGAACACATAGTACAATGGAAAAGTACAGGGGTCCCCTGTTTTAGTCAAACAAAATGTGTTCTTTAAAGCAAAGACAGAGTAAGGACTTCATTGCCTCAGTTTGTAAAGTCGCATTGAACATTCTTGACTACTTGTAGTACTCAAGAAGATCAATAACTGATACTCAAAACTAATATGCATTTGCAGCAATAAATAATATCTTAGTGTCAAAGTTCAGAATAATAGATTTTTTTAAACAAAGACTATGATGAAATGTCTTTATTTGTTTATGTTTTATATACGTAACCCCCCAATTTTAAATACAAATCATGTTCTTATCTTATTGATCTAAGTCCAATATTAACTTTCTCTTGAGCTCAGTTTTGATTTCTTGACTGCTAAAACAGACACCAGGCTCTGAAGTTGCTATATGTTTTACTATGTGTACTTACTAGCCGTTAATTTCGCCTCAGAAAAAACCCAAGCAGTGAGTGAACAGATTCTGAGAAACTCAGAATAGTTGTGTGCACTCCCAGCTGGCTGACAGTCAGGGGTAGTTTAGGTTTAGTGGAGATCCGAGGCTTAGCCCTAGTGTCATATTTTGATATATGAGTATTTCAGTATACATAAACTGTATATAATTAAATGATTAGCATTATCAGAACTTTACCTGAGACCCAATGGCCATTTTAATACAGCACCTCAGTCACAAGTTGTACAATTTAGGAAGCTTAGAATGTTCAGTTTTTGTTAAGAGGTGTTCTTTGAAGTATTGTTTATTATTAAAGTCATAATATAGGTTGCTGTGTTTACTGCATTACATTGGAATGTGTCTCAAATATACTACTGTCCCGGTGTCTGTAGCATTAGCAACTTGTGGTGTTATCTAGTATGTAATCCACCCCATTAACATACATGAAGGGAGTTGAATATTAGAAGCACTTTTAAATCTAATGCAGTTCAGTGCATCACCTCCGTTCACTATATGACCTCAATAAGAAAATAGAATCACCACCTTTTTGACAATGGCCAAAAAACACTTAAAATGCAGAAGCTTATTTGTGACAAAGCTGTTGGATTAGATTGGATTGGATTGGATTAGATTTTACATGTGATAAAGTGGCTGTCATTTCAATAAAATTTTTCAGACCGATTTTGAAACAGCAGACCAAAATCATCTAAGACATCATTTAAGACAATCATTTAAATACCCCAAACAACAAGTTCTGTAATTTTTAGTCGGTTGTGTTTTAGATGCTGTTTGTTCGATGAAGTTTAATACTATAAAGTGTGCTTTGGTTCAACTATTCTTTGGGTCCACTAGACCACTTGTTAGTGTTGCCTTATCAATGCACACTTATCAGTTTGGAAGGCTGGGCTTCTCAAGGAGCACTGAAGGGAGGGCTGTGTCTGTTTTTTAATAATGGTCTACTCCACCTTTAACTGGAGACCATAAAATATGTCACGTCTGTCAGAAGAGTTTAGAAAAGAAAACATCTTTCAGTGACAAAGCCTAACATAGTGTCTTTACAACGACCAGATCACTACTATGAAGAAATTACAAAATAAATCTTAATCAGTGTAAGCATTGCAACTCTATTGCATAGTTGTAGGGCCACACATGTCTGACAGTCACATCTGCTGTTTTAAATTTAACCTCCCTTTTAGTGTGTTCTAAACATTGTTGTCAACTACATCTGTCACTTGGAATCCAGCTCACATTTAAAGTTACACAATCATGCAAGTTTAATTGTTAACCAAGATCTCCAACGTGTAGGGAGGAAGGGAGAGTGAAGCATCCATTCTCTGTAGAATCGCCTTCTGTCGGCTCAGCTGTCCCTAAGTCAGACAACATCTCACTGCAGGACTCTACAACACAACTGTCTAAGAAGTAGAAGGCATTCGGGGGAAGTCAGCTGTTGTTCAGAGACCTTTGCACCCTGCTCTACAACCACTTCCAGGCAAAACAACAAGCATCAGAGGAGGAGAGGGTCAACTGGATGAAACAATGCTATCCTGAGTTGAGTCACATAGAACAAATGCCATCTATAATGCCTTAAAATAGCTTGTGAAGTCCTCTTCACTGTATATTGCATCAACAATGATTTTTATGGGTTGAAAGCACAGGAGAATCTGCACTGGTCTGTAAAGGTTATGGACAAGTGACTGAAAAACTGTCCATCAAGACATGCAATATTACTAGTGATTGTCTGCTCTGATCATCTAGCAGGTGAACCTCTCATTTTTATTTATATATACACTACCAGACAAAAACTTAGACACACCTTCTCATTTAATGGTTATTCTTTATTTTCATGACTATTTACATTGCAGATCCTCACTGACGACATGAAAAATATGAATGAACACATATGGAATTATGTAGAAAACAAAAAACGTGAAATAAGTCAAAACATGTTTTATATTTAGATTCTTCAAAATAGCCACCCTTTGCTTTGATTACTGCTTTAGCCACTCTTGGCATTCTCTCCATGAGCTTCATGAGGTAGTCACCTGAAATGGTTTTCCAACAGTCTTGAAGACGTTTCCAGACATGCTGAGCACTTGTTGGCCCTTTTGTCTTCACTCTGCAGTCCATCTCATCCCAAACTATCTGGATTGGGTTTAGGTCAGGTGACTGTGGAGTCCAGGTCATCTGAAGCAGCACTCCATCCCTCTCTTTCTTGGTCAAATAGCCCTTACACAGCGTGGAGGTGTGTTTGGGGTCATTGTCCTGCTGAAAAATAAATGATGGTCCAACTCACCGCAAACTGGATTTGATGACTGTGTTTGGATGACTCTGTTTTTGGAAATGACCTCTTTATATATATATATATATATATATATATATATAATATAAATATAAATATATATATAGATATAGATATAGATATGTTCCGAAATCGTGCGACAGCTCAGCCGCTCATCGTTAAGCTGATGAGCCAGTGCACCGGAGCAGGAGGGGCGTGACAGTACCCCACCCTCAAGGTGCACCCTGGCGCAAACCAGACCGGCCGGGGTGCCAGCGGGTGACTTCTGGACCGGCAGTGATCCGGCAGGAGGAACCGTCCCAGGGGGCGGCCCGAGGGACGGGCCGGCTGGGACCGGGCGGGTGGGAGGGACAACGTTGAAGGACAGTCCAGGGGCTGGACAGGCTGCAGTCGGACAGGCTGAAGGGACCGCTCCAGAGGACGCTCCGGGGCTGGACAGGTCGAGACAGGACAGGCTGGAGCTGGACAGGCTGAAGGGACTGCTCCGGAGGACGGCCTGAGTGCTGGACAGGCTGGGGCTGGACTGGGAACTGATGGAGGTCCTCCGGCGGCCGGACTGGGAACCGGCAGCTGAGTCGGTTGGGGCCTTCTGGAGGCCGGGCTGGGAACCGGCTGCAGGCCCGACGGGGACCCTCTGGAGGCCGGGCTGGGAACCGGCAGCAGGCCCAACGGGGACCCTCTGGAGGCCGGGCTGGGAACCGGCAGCAGGCCCGACAGGGACCCTCTGGAGGCTGGGCTGGGAACCGGCAGTGGGCCCGACGGGGTCCCTCTGGAGGCCGGGATGGGAACCAGCAGCAGGCCCGACGGGATCCCTCTGGAGACCGGGCTGGGAACCGGCAGCGGGCCCGACGGGAGCTCTCTGGAGGCCGGGCTGGGAACTGGCAGCGGGCCCGACAAGGACCTTCTGGAGGTCGGGCTGAGAACCGGCAGCTGGCCCGACAAGGACCCTCTGGGGGCTGGGCTGGGAACCGGCAGTGGGCCCGACGGGGTCCCTCTGGAGGCTGGGATGGGAACCGGCAGCAGGCCCGACGGGATCCCTCTGGAGTCCGGCCTGGGAACCGGCAGCGGGCCCGACGGGAGCTCTCTGGAGACCGGGCTGGGAACTGGCAGCGGGCCCAACAAGGACCTTCTGGAGGCCGGGCTGAGAACCGGCAGCTGGCCCGACAAGGACCCTCCGGGGGCCGGACTGGGAACCGGCAGCTGGACCTACGAGGGCCCTCCAGGGGCCGGTCTGGGAACCGGCGATGGTGGGACCCCTCCAGAGTTGGAGTCGGCGGCCCCTCCGAGGGCGGAACTGGAGTCGGCGGCCCCTCAGGGAGCGAAGCTGGAGCCGGCGGCCCCTCCGGGGGCGGAGCTGGAGCCGGAACCGGGGGCCCCTCCAGGGGTAGGACTTGAATCGGAGGCTCCTCCCAGGGTAGGGACGGAGCCGAAGGCCCCTCCTGGAACAGGGCTGGACTGGAACGGGACTGGGTTAGGAATGGACGGGACAGGGCTGGGCTTGAACTGGACCGGATTAGAACTAGACTGAACTAGAACTGGACTGGACTCGAATTGGACTGGACAATAACTGGACTGGACTGGCTTAGGTACTGGTAATCCTTCAGGGGACGAAACTGGGGACTGAACCAAACAAGAAAACAGGCAACTGAGCTATACAAAGACAAGGGGACTTTTCGGGGAGTTGGACTTAGGACAGGACTGAATGTGGGACGGGAAACCCCTTGGGGGGCAGAACTGTGAATTTCTCAGGGAGCAGGACTGGACACGGGACTGAGGAGACCACCACTGCAGGAGGACCAATTGGGAAGTTCGCTGCAGGGGCGCCACTTGGTGTTGCCGTGGCATGACTCCAATTCGGGACTAGTGGGGAGGCGCTAACCCTCTTCTGGGTTTGGGGGGAGGCGCTACGCCTCCTCAAGCCTGCCGAGGAGGAGCTATGTTTCCCCACGGCTGCTGAGGAGGTGCTACGCCCCTTCAAGGGTTCAGGGGAGGCGGTATGCCTCTTCAGGGCTAGGGGGAGACGTTACGTCTCCTCAAGGCTGCCGAGGAGGGGCTATGCCCCCTCAAGGCTGCCGAGGAGGTGCCACAGCGCTTCCTGGCGCCGCACCTACGGCGGCCAGGTTTCTGTGCTGGGGGCGCTGTGGACAGCGGGGAAATCGGTTCCAGTTGGTTGCCTGGGAAGCCAACAAAGTAGGGAGCGGCGAGCCTCTCCAGGGCAGAGGAGGCGCCCTCCAGCCCCTTAAAGAACTCCCTCGCTACCCCAGGATCTTGAGAGAACCTGGGGCCCATCAGAGTCGGCCCAGACAGCCCTAAGGGACCTTAGGCCTGCGAGTGCGGCCTGAAAGGCTTCAATTGCCGCGGGGGGCGCTTCGGTCACCATTGTTCCGAGACTCTCGGCCATCCTCTCTGTCTTTGCAGTGGCAGCTGCGAGTGTCTCGGAGATGGCGGAGGGCCATTTAGAAAAAAAAGTCTTGCCTGCTGGGTTCAGGGGTGGATGGTTCTGGGGATCAGAGGACTGGGTCTGGGTCTGGTTCTGGAGAACTGAGGGCTGGTTTGGGGTCTGGTTCTGGGGGACAGAGGACAGGAAGATGGCCCCCATGTGGACAGGAAACAAAGGGTCAGTGTGGGGCCTTTCTGGAGCGGGATCCAGGGAGCCACGGCACCTCCTGGCATCGCGCCTCCGGCTGGCAGGTCGCTTGGCGGCTGGCTCTGCAGCTGGCGGGGAGATGGGGTTGGGTTGGCTGTCAGATAGGAAGCTGGGGGAGTCCAAACCAAGGGCTCGGTCTAACAAAAAATCACATAAGTCCTGAGAGGAGATGGAATAAAGTGGGGGCTGAGTGCCTCTTCTCCGGGGACCATGCTGCCTCTTGGGAGGCGGCTTAATCACCAGTCGGGTTCTCCAGAATGGAGACTCAAGGTCAAAACTCGACATGGTGACTGGGGAAAATGGGCCTGACCTGGAAACCTGCTGGGTTCAATTTTGGCTGGTTCATTCTGTCACGATACCAGTGGTGGTGAGAACCCAAGCAGCAGGCACAGACAGGTGGGTGAATTAATAATGATTTAATAAAATAAAATAAAATATATAAACAGAAAACTCTTAACCAAGAAAACGGGAAAAAATAACAGGGTGGAGAAACTAAACTAAACTGAACAGAGGGCGGACCCGAAGGCCGAGGTAAAACTAAACATAAAACTAAACTAAATTAACAGGGAAGGTGACTCACAAATTGTCCAGCGTTTGGAAGGCGGAAGAGGGGCAGAACTGATAGAGCCGATGAAGGGAGTGTGGCGGTGGCAGGGAAACAGGCAAGGGGAGACAGAGTCCGGGGAGCGACGTGCAGGAGATGGTGAACGGTGTAGTGGAGTGCGTCGTTTGGCGTGAAGGATGTGGCAATGAACCAGCAGTGAGCTGTGCAGAGAGTCAGGCTTATATGCTGCACTGAGCTCTCAGCACAGCCGCTCATTGTTAAGCTGATGAGCCAGCGCACGGGTGCATGAGGGGCATGACAAAAATATGCTGAGGTTAATTGATTTCTCTAAATTGCCCGTAGGTGTCAATGTGAGTGTGATTGTTTGTCTGTATATGTAGCCTTGCGACAGACTGGCGACCTGTCCAGAGTGTCCCCTGCCTTTGCCCAAGTCCGCTGAGATAGGCTCTAGCCCCCCTGTGACCCGAGTGAGGATAAAGAGGAGTATAGATCATGAATGGATGGATGGATATATATACACATATATACAGCGCCTGCCATAATGATTGGCACCACTGGTTAAGATGTGTTCTTTAGCTTCTAATAAATTCAGTTTTTTTTCTAAATAATATAGGACCACAAGAAAAAAAGAGGAAAATCCAACCTTTAATTCAAGTGCATTTATTCAGTGAGGAAAAAATCACACATTAAGGAATTTTTTTTACATCAAATTATGTGTGCCATCATTATTAGCAACCTTGATGTTAAGACTTTGAGCAACCCCCTTTTGCCAACAAAACAGCACCTAATCTTCTCCTATAATACATGTTTCAACTATATATATATATATATATATATATATATATATATATATATATATATACACACACACACACACACATTGTTGGAGTGTCACATTTTCCTCTTTGACCTTTTAGGCCAGGTCATCATAATAAACTGATGCACTTGTAGGGACTGAGGGACTGTTGTGCCTTTCTCCCCAGGCTTTGTTCAATTTCACATCAAAGGTTTCCTGCGTTCAGCTCTGTGCCTACTGAGATGAGAGGGATGTGACCCATCTCTGAGTCAGGGTTACCTACTGCTCCAATAGAACTTTAGTCCATCCTGTTGCTGCTGGCCCAAGGGCAGAGCGTGCCCTGCTCGACTCTGGAAGTCCAAGAATTATGATCAGCTCGCACAGAGCCTAGGGGATGTCTGTGAAAAAGGACAGCATTGTGGCCTTCTTCAGAGTGTAAGAGGCCAGGGTCAGTCCCTAACCCGGATCATGGCCTCTGCTAGGTTATCCTCTATCACCAGACAGACTCGAGGTCAGATACTCTGAGAAACTCCTTATGAGTAGGATGCAAAGGAATGCCATCATTTGACTGAAGTCCGGGGGATTTTCTCAATAAAGGGCTATGTAAGAGAGAGTGAGAGTAAGGAGTGGATGACCTTGTCTTAGCTCTTGCTCAGCAAAATTTCTGGCTCCTCTTTTAAGCTTTCTACACTTTTGCTCTTCCGGTTGGAACTGGCACAAAGAATGTACACCCACTCATCTCCTTCATCCGCTGTTCTCTCCCTTTGAAATGAATGGTGTGCCATTACATACAAGCCATTCTGAGTATTGAAGCATAATAGTTCATTTGCCTGCTGAGTGCTATTGCATTTGAAAGAAAGCTGTCTCTGTTATCCTTGTATGTATTATAAAGTTAAAGATAGATCTGTTACTGTGGCAAAAAAAAAAATTACTAAGTAAATACTCCAGGAGAATGGTCCTATCTGTTTATGCTAATGTTCCTTTAGTTTGGCTAACTCACATTTTATCCAGGCTGCACTGACCAAAGCAGTTCTCATACACTGCAATAAAGCTAATCGTTGGACCTTTTTTTTTTCTTCTTCAGGAGCAAATGCACCAATAGGCCAAAGGACGTTTCCCACCCTAAAACTGAACTCTTAACCTGTTCAGGGATTGAGAGACCTGAGTTGTACTAATCTTGATGGGCTAGTATTTTCACATCCACAGCACTATAATTATGTAGTGGAAATGTCATTGCTGTAGTCTGAATAGCTGAGCACAGCAGAGAAACGGTAGAATGACTGGGTTTCAAAATAAGCCCTTTATAGTAGAATTTAGCCTTTAAACCTTGCAAACAGATATTTTAACATATTTGTTTTTCTTAATCATATAGGCCTGGAACCACTTAAAAGAACCCAACACTGAGATAATCTTCATACCATCATAAATCAGGGGAGCAAATGAGGGGGTTGGTGCCATAAGATTTTTCTGAGAAATCAACCCCGGTATGTGAAGCTTTGGGGTCAGTTTCCATTAAGTTCCACCTGGTGAGTTGCATTCAGCATACAGCCTGAACATTTCATACATATCATATACTCACCCTTCATTCCCCCAGAAATGGAGGCAGTAAAAGGGGTCCTGATGCAGCAAAAAGAAAAAAAAAATCAGCCCAGACAAAACATAGTTCTTTTCTCACAATGTACAATGGACCAATGTCCAAATAAAATTCCTCTTTTTAGGACACACATCAGGTTTGTACAGAACGTCAACACCCTGTGGTGCTCTTTAAAGGAAGAACCAAGTGTTTACTAGTGTATATCCCAGACATAATGCCAACAAGTGGGATTTTGTATGTTTCGGGGATTCCTTCTTTCATTCAGTATCATCTTCTTGCATCATTTTAAACCACTTAAATTTGCATAAACTACATCTAAAAATACACAGAAAGGTGCTCATCACTGTAGACTCAAAGGTCTTAAACTACTGCCTGATAGATGGTTCAGGCTGGTGTAATTTTGCTTACTTTTCTAAGCATCAAAGGTTCTCACACATTAAAAATTGACAAGAGCAAAGCCTCTTTAGCAGCATATTTCATGTCAGCAATTTGAGAAAAGGCGCTCAGACATCAAGTCGTTATCAGTGTGCTCTGACACATGTTCCCAGGTGATGAAAATGCCTTAAATATCCCATGTCAAAATCCTGTGAAAAGATCAAAACCAACAATGAAAGCGCCCTACTAACAAGTCTTGTGTGTGTATCCAAAGGCTGATATATTATTCCTTTGTACCAAAGAGCTCCATCGCTGCTCCAAAATATTAAAAAGACATGTATGGGCCTCACTGTTGGTCACATGGCAACAAACAAACACGCCCACTGCGTGACACGTCCCTTCATTATCACATTATACACTGTTTAATGCAGTTTATTTTGACTCAATTCCATATATGCCATCCTGCTGCTAGAAAAACTCACTACAGTAAGACATGTGTAACGCACAGCTGAAAATAGTCCCCAGCAAGTGCACTATTTACCGTTGTTTTGCTAAGAGAGAAATAAAGTTATTGGGAAAAAAGAAATGTTATCTATTTTATTGTGTTTTGATTTTTAACATTTTTATTTAATTTGTTTTTTTTAAACCCTTAATCATCAAAATGATCCATCAAATGTTTTGTGTTATCACAGTGTTTCATGTGCATTATTCTCAAATTGGGTTTTTCACGCCTTTCTAAAGGTAATTTTTACATGCATGTGCATACAGCTGACAGCAATTTCTATTTTTTTCACTACCTGTATGATCTAAAAGTGTTTAAATATGTTTGGGTTTTTTTGCAACATAAAATCTAAAATCCTTCATGAAAGCAAATAAGGAACCATGTATATAAGTACATCATGTTCATTTTCTTTCTTTTTTTAGTTTCATCTTTGCCAAATTGCTAAAGAAATCCACTTATTACTTGGCTTTTAGTATAACTCAGATACAGTGTCGTGGTCCTCACCGATATGTCTGCTTTTAGCACTTCAAAGTGTCAGAAAATCCCATTATAGGCGTCAAAGCATTATCACACATCTAATATCTAGCTACATGGGTGGGGGTAACAAAGAACATCATTTTGACATCCAACAGGATACTCTTGTTAAATGCTTAAATATCCATCAAAACCCACACAGCTGCACAGCTATTCTGAGCCATCTCTCACAGACTGACTTCACAGGCTTAAATGTGCATCAGATAACAGTAATCTACGATTCCAGTATTGCAAAACCATTTAGCATTCTGACCATCCAGCACTTAACCATAATTATCCAGGAAAGATGCCATTTTATTCTGTAGATATTGTAGTTCCCAGTTGGCAGTTTTGTTCTGGATTCATATGAACCCATGGGAATCTTAGATGTGAATAAAAACATATCAGTCTGCTGGAATAATTGTCTCACATACTTCTCTATTACATACTGTATGTTTATTGCCTCAGAGAGTTCTTCTACTTAAGGTTTCCCAACGCCAGCGGTCATGTCAGAACTTAAATGGTCTATTCAATTAATTTTTTGGGAAAAAAACAAAACAAAACATGAGGGCAAGACCAATTTTGAAAGTACAACATTTTGAGTAAACATTCTCTCACCTTGGCCTCCTGACCCTCTTTTTGCAATTCATGTCAACACATACACACAAACATTATGCCACTTTTCACATCTCACAAGTCTGATAAGCTTTTACTGTTGTTAAAAATGTAGATTCAGACGTTACATGAAATTTAGAGCCTTTATTTCAGGAGGTGACAGCAGACTACTTTAACAAAACACAGTTTCCATTTTCACTCATCCATACACTCTTTTTGTAAGAGAAAGAAAAGGGCTGTGATACAACAATTACTACTGAAAGAATGATGATGAAATTTTGTGCACACCATGATATCTTTCTCATGGTGATTTGGGATCGCTCCGATGACCCGTGAGCATGAGGTTAAAATTTGCCTGACATTGGCCAAACGAATCACATTCCTGCCAGTCTCCGCTGTACTGTGGGTTAATGGTTAGTGTGATAAATAGTATACCTGCTGAATATCATCAGGCCAACATTGTAAGGATGAACTTATCAGTAAGGAGGGATGATTTGAAAGTAAAGAGCAGAGGTTTATTTCAGGAATGAGCATACTAGACACAGTTTGCAGATGAAAAGAGGAAATAGGGAGAAGGAGGGAAGCACCACCAGGGGGCTGGAAGGAAAAGTGTCAGAAGTGCAATGAATTTAAAGAACAGGGTCTATGGGCTGACTTGCTCAAATAGTGTGGGCTGATAGATGGTTGAAAGAGTGGAGTGATGCTGAGATAAAATGTGAAGTGGTTTTGATGGTGTGTGAAAACAGAACTGGCAAGAATAATGGTGCAGCAAGAAAAGCCCATTTTTCCTTAGAGGAATGAGACAGAATACGAGTGAACAGACTTTTCTTACTGAATTTGAGCTTCATGTTGATGTTAGTATTCCTCACTGAGCTGCTAGCATGGCAAAATGTGACCTTTTATTGCTCTACAGCATCCTTGAGGGGACGACAGGCTGATCTTGGTCTACCTTGCACCACTGTTGGAGTAAAATCTTCTTAAAGTCCTTAGCCAGTTATTCAGTGCTAAAATGAGCTGAGGCATAATGAAATTGTTTTGTGCAAAAATCATATTCAGCTTTTTTTTTGCTTGTTTTTTAAAGGACTGAATTTTCTATTAAACATGGCATTTCATGAGATTACCATCTGGTTTTACATGGTGAATCAGACAACTTAATTTCTTTATTGGCTGATGACACCTAAAAACCACTTAGAGCTTGCATTCTTATTAACAATATTCTTTACTAGAAAGTGCAACCAAACAAACAAAAAATCATAATAATCAGTGCATTTTCCTCTATGAGATTAGCATTGTTTATAATCCATTCTGCCACCGGGGTATAAAAAGCCACTGACTGACAGTCTTGATGCAGACGTCATGTGAGCTGGCAGCAGTACAGGCCCCTGAGTGAAAAACCTGCTTTGTGTTGAATCAAAAAGCCCTCGCTGGTTTTGCTATTCTCCTCTGGCTGCATTTCTGTGTGACAGCGGTTCCAGGAGCCAGACCCTCACCACCACCACCTCACTTCCCAGCCCTGAAAATCCCCCACTGCCCCCTCTCATTTCTATCCATTAGCCATCCAGAGGGGGAGGTTTGTCTGAAAACAAACAACAACAAACAAAAGACCAAAGTGGGGCGAGGAGTGTGGAAGGGGGGTGCAGAGGGAGAACTTCTGTGTGAAATAATTGCGAGGAGCAATTTCAAACAGATGTCTGTTTGGACTTGGCCCTAGACTCGTGTCCCCGTTAAATATAGTGATTTGATTGGAAAACAAGCAGTGTGAGATGGGCTGGCGGCCAGCCGGACCATTCCGGGGCTCTCTAATGACCCCCAAGGGTCGAGGGGTCACCGGAGTAAAAGCAGATCAGAGAGGATGTGGGGCCAGCAGCCAGGACAGGGCCCATAAATCTAGTCCACTCTCAGAGGAAGCTATCTTTTTTCACTTCAGCATTAGAATTAAAATACAATCACAATCGTCACATTGTGCTCCCTCCAGTGTGCAAAGGTTATAATTCAATGCGAGCAGACAGAGATGGGAGGTAGGGATGGGTGGCAATAGACTTTGGAAACAAGGTCAACAAGGTCCTGTATTTTAGCCTGGATCAGAGCTGTTGGGGGTGGGGGGGGGGGGGGGGGGGGGGGGGGTTGTGGGAAACTGTTCTATAAATCCATATATTAAAGTCTGTGATTACTATAACTTGAGTGACATTATTTGTGGAGAAAGGGTGTTAGCTGAATCTGTTCACGGCTCACTGTTGTATGCTATTCTAAAGCTGAACCACAGAAATGTTTATTCCAATCCTCTAAATCCAGTTTATGATCACTCCAATAATATAATGTGAATGGGATGCATTATTGTAGTGGGAAATGCATCTGTGAGGGCAAAATCTGTGATGGCATGGCTGTCTGTGAGTTTTTCTTCCAATTTTCAGCCTGCTCAGCCTTTCACAGATGTGTTAATGTAGGGCGAACAGCTGCATTTTATGGCAAAACGGTGCAAGATGATCAGGATTATTTTCATCCCTGCTGACCGCTGAGGGAACACACAAGCTTTTCAGTTCATCAAAAATAAAAACTTCATTAGGCTGCCAAAGACAGACAGACAGACAGACAGACAGACAGACAGACAGACAGACAGACAGACAGCACAAGAGATCCTTCAATGTCACACACACACACACACACACGCACACAAACAAAGGCCTTAGTCACACTGAACAGTGAGCTAAGATCAGTGTCAAACAGCTCTGATACGCTCTCTACAGGGGAGAAAGTACTTTGTCGCTGACACATTCACAAGCCAAATATTGTGCAGCATGTATTGAAAGTTTTACAGTGTAACTCAGTGTTCTTCCATCCTAATGCCTAAATTCTTATTCCTTTCTAATAGTGAATTTACCACATGAACGATAAAAACCAGTACTGTTGGGTTTGTCAATTAAACTGAGATGGATTGCCCCAAACAGGTGATATTGCATGTTTACACATTATCATAAGAGATGAGTAGTGTTTTACGAGTAATACCTTAGCATGGAAAGCAGTTACATTCTAAATAATGTGTGACTGTTCTTTCATGTGCTGAAAATAGTCTATATTGTTGTTTGTGTCGGCAAATCTAATTAAGGCCCAAGTCTAGGTAACTTAATGGTCCGTTTGTTAAGGACTATATTCTGTTGCAGAATAATTCCCACTTGATGTGTTTATGAGCTTTATGGCACCTGGACCATAAAGATATAAAGATATCACACCTGTGAATGTGAGATTAACTCAAAATAAACATGTGTGTGATCTAGAAAAAAATTGTCATCCACTCCAAAATAATGTTTAGACTCAGAAAAAAAAAAGAAAGAAAAAAATTAATTGCACCAAGCTTCTTGAACAAACTACAAAGAGTTAGGGGATTATCATTTCCTCTACAATCAAAAGTATTTTTATTTACTGCTAGCTAAAGGATCGGTAGCATAAACACATTTTTAAAAGTTTAGTCATTAGAATTATTAGAATTCCAATTAGCAGTGACATAAACTGAATTACCATGACTTTGAACACAAGTTTTTAAGTTTCTAAAATTAATATGTTTCTGTGTGAAGCAGAAAGGGTCGGAAACTTGAAGATCTGTCATGAAGGGGAAGAAAAATTAGGTTGTAATGCCAGTTTCATTAAGCTATCTCAACCTGAATTTAGTTTTAAATCAAATAAACTGAAAATTTTACTTTGTTACACACAGTCATAGGGTGATACCAGCATTATTTTGTCTACCCATAAAACTAAAGTTTGCAGCTTAAAAAAGTATGCCATTAAATTTGACTTTTTATCTTTTTGCTATGCATTCAATTACGGTACTGTAAGTCGGAGCAATAGGTGGGTTTCAGTGATTACTATGAAATTTGTTTGAATAAGTCGATTTTTTTGCTGTACATTCTCATCTGGGCTCCTTTATGACCAATAGGCCTATATTTTGTTTCTTTTATTTTGTGAAGCACTTTGTGTTGCATTTTAAGTGGATGAAAAGTGCTATATAAATAAAGTTTGATTTGATTTCAATTAAAAAATATTAAAGACGTCAACCTGAAATATTACAATTCACTATACTGCCATTAAACGGGGGAACTCCATTTTAGTTTGCCATTACATTTCCTTGCAGTGGTGCACATCATGGATGTGTAGTTGTTAAAGCCAAATCATGGTCTCTGCATCTCCATGCACTGACCAATGCAGATGTTAAAAGAGGACACACACATGGTTTTATTCTTACTACACCAGGGAACTGTTGTCTGCTGACACGAGGCTCCTGTGTGTGTTTCTAAAGGCTGAATGTGACTTTGTATTTCTCATAGCAGATAGCATCTGTAGCACCATGTTGGTGATTATTCCTGAAGTGTGCTGAATGCAATGATCAGACATAACATAGAAGACCTGGAGAATTTAAAACTTTCTACTGTGTCTGGTCTTTGTCTACAGAAAGCATAGCTACAAACCAAACCACTGCACTTCAATCAAAACTCTCCTCATACCATCTTTCTTCATAAGTATTTGCTTTGGGCACCATTTGCTTTCTTGGCACATGTGCATTTGGAGCGCTCATTTATGGACAGTTCAAGTTCACAAAAATTTTTGGTTGCACATAAGGGTTCACCGAGGGGTTTGCACAGACACTAATGACCTTGAGTAGACAAAATTTACCGTACACGTACCCCTTGGGATCATAGATGTAGAAAGCCTGGTTTGGCCTTGATTGGACTCCACACAGACAGCTGCTGACACCACAAACATGCAGTTATGGTTATTATGCCACTTTCTATTCCACTAGGAGGACTCCTTTCTATACATCTGCAGTAGATTGGCACACACATGTTTGAAGCATGTTCTTGCATATATTTTCCTATTTGGGGAGATGACAAAACTTCTGACATGAAGACCCTTGCAAACACAGACACAGTATGCATGAATTTACTTATCAGTGCTTCAAAGTATCAGGTTGTGGTTTTGCTGCATGTGTGGAAAAAAAGATCCCAGGTTGGTGGTTGAGGTAAATGTTGCTTTATATAAGCTACAGGTTTGAATAAGTGGAAAAACATATTATATCTTTGGTTCTTTTGCACTGATTTCAGCTATGAAATTTAGTCTGACAATATTAATAAATTGCTAAGAGCACTGAGCTAAACTAATTACTGCTCTTCAAAGTACTTGTTAAATTTCACCATAGGTTTAGCAAGAACAGAATGTTTCATATTCACTTGGACCTTGCTGACCCTGTTTCACTTTTGTGTGAGTGGCAGCAAATCACAGAGACGCACTACGTGCACAGCACTGTTCAGCAAAATGACGCTTTGTGTTTCATTTGTTGGTCACCAAAACCAACACACAATAGTAACAAAAAAAATTCAACAAAATATACTCAAATGAATGCCAGATGGCTATTCTTTATCAGGAGGTGAAAGGTATACTGTGTCTATCTCTGTCTTCTGAAATTACTTCTACGTGTGGCCACACAGCTCCCTTTCACTACAATATGCTATAGAAAGGACACGCTTATAACCAGAAAGACCTTTTGACCCCAAAAGATGACCCTCTGAAGATTGTTTTCAGCCATGTGTTGCTGGGCCACTTAAGGCTGTCATCTGATTCACTCCATCTTGGCTGACAAAGCAGAAAGACAGAAACATTGCATACTACAGAGCACAGTCAGCTGGTTACAACCATTTCGTAAGACTTCAAATCTAGACATATTACGGCCTTCAGTGAAGAAATGACAGAGTGGTACATGATATGTAGTTCTGCATTGTATCGAGGTATATGATCTCTCATGGATATTTGTCATTTGAGCCATCTGCTGATTTGACATCACTGTGACACAGACTAGCCCTGATCTACACTCAGAGAGGCCTGAAACAAAAGCAGCATACATATTCAGAAACAGGCTCCACACCTCACTTATCATCATGACCCACATGGTAACACAGCATCTGCGGCATCCCTTCAGCATATGCATGCAAATCTGTATAGAAGTGGGTAAATGAGAATCAGCTAAAAGAGGGCAGCAGTGCTGTGTTGACAGTTCAAACCTTGGTGGCACTGCAAGTTAGACTGTCCAATGTCCAGCAGCTAGGGACTTTATCTGTGTTGTGACCCTGCAACTGTTTATTGCTATCTTCCTCTCTTACAATCATCCATCTTTTTATGAGCACAAGAAAAGAGGATATGAAGGGTTCATTTGCAAAAACAGGTAACTCCATTTTCAGAAAATGCATTTTTTTATTTTTTACTTGAGATAATAATAATAATAATAACACTAATAATTTATTTTTTCTCTATTTTGTCATGTATTTTTCTACTGAGTCAAATCCACTCAACTTCAGTTTGATTGATATTATCTCAAGTAAACAATAAAAAAAAGTTTTCTGAAAATTTATCAAAACGGAGTTTTTGCAAATGAACTCTTCATATTCTAAAATGGATTGGAAACCGTGAAGAGGATTTTTTTTTACTTTACTCTCATAGTGAGCATACATATTGATTTACAGGACATAAAACTACAATGATCAAACAGTAACCATATGCTATGTTCATATATGCTGTTCAAAATTTTTTTTTATTACGTACATGTTTAATGCCATGCTTCCTTTCATAGGATTAGTGTCAGGGACATGGAATCCAAAGCAACTTCCTCTTGTATGTAATCAGCAACCCTTACCTGGTTTATTGGTGTTGGACACTAGTGCACAACATCCCACTAAATGTTCTATCTCTTACGAACAGTTAAACTCATCACCCAAAAGTTTATTCATTTCTGACCATATAGCGCCCTCTTGTGTGCAATACTGTAAATATATATTTTTTCATATGTATTTAATAACCTTTATGTTGTTTTTATAACTAAATTAACATCCATGCAATATATATTAATTTAAAAAGCCTGGTAAAATGCTCTATTTACTGATTTTCAGCATATTGACGTGTATCTTGGTGTGCATGTGCAGTGAGTTAAAAATAAATTCTTACAGATAACGCTACAGTACATCTTTATTAGAAAGTGAAAGTATTACAAAACTCAGTGTTCATTGCTGCTTGTCATACAAAAAAACCCCACATTCTATGAAAAAAGCCCAATAGTAACATAATATGGAATGCTGCACATTTCAAAGTTCAGACACAATCAGAAAATGAAAAAAAAAAATCTATTGACCTCTAAATAAAAGAGAACAATTTTCTAACTAAATAAAACATTACTCGAAGGTTACATAAACCAAATTAGTTGCACAAACAATGGAACATACAGGATCAAATACATTGTTGTGTAATGTGAAACAATAAAACTTCACCATGTTTATTCAAATGCAAATGAATTATAAAATGTACAGAGCAGATTATTTTAATACATACAGGTCCATTATGAAAGTTGCCATAGATTACATTTATTCAGAGCATCCAGAAGACAGTTAAATTCAGTTTCAAATGTCAGACACTTCCATTATGGCAACTTTTCAATTTTATTTTTTGTAAAAAATTCTCAACATGTTTACAGTGACTAATGAGCACCAGTACAAATGTTAATAGAAAAGATGCTTAACAGGCTTGATTTAAAGGCTTTACTGACCTATTTTCCTGCTTTCTCAAAACAAAATTGTATCAACAAAGTTAAGCGCAGTGACAACAACCACAAAATATGGAAAACAACATTTCAATTAGTTACAAGTAACTCAAGGCTGAATATGTCTGATGGAGCCATGATTAGCCAAAAGTATAGCATGTTGGTAGAGGTTTCTTTAAAGTTATACATCAATGTCAAGTGCTAGAGGGCCTTTCATTGAGAAACCAATGAAGAATGATACCTTTGACCCCTCTGCAAGCCCACTAATCTGACTTCGGTACATTGGAGCGACTTCAAGCTTTAGTTTTGGGAAACAAGTATCTGCCAGTATGGAGTTACCCTTCACCTCACCTGTGACCCTGCAAAGGAGCTCTTTAACCTTCCTCTCCTTCCATATTTTGCCGTTTCCCCACATGGAGGCAAACTGCTCTTGCTCAGACACGATGCATTTTTTGAGCTCTCCACTGTGTACCAGCCGTTCATAGCCTTGCTTTTTCCCCAAGAGGAAATGGACAACGGGACTCTTGCCATTGTACATTTCCTTCATCGCTCTGTCATATAAGGTTTTCATCTCTGAGATGTAGCTTCTCAGATTTCTACAATATGGACTGTCCAGGTGTGGCCAAAGCAGCACAACTGCAATGAAGAACAGTGACAATCTGTCATCTAATGGAATTTGCTCATTCAGAAGTTTGCAGAGGAGGTTAATTAACTGCTGGTGTGGCTGAAGTTGATGTGATTCCAGTTTGATACAGCTCAGCACAACATTGGCATAGATGTAGTTGATTCTCTCTGCTGTATTTGGCTTCTGGTCAGGTGCACAAAGAAGAAGATACTGTCTGGCAATCTTCTCCATCATTTCAGTTGAGATGCCATTTGAAAGAAAATTCAGAATCCCAGAATAGGTATCAGCTTTTTCCTTCTCCAAGAACTGTTTGGACTGGTGTAGTTTCAGCCCAGCATGCATGTACTTATTCCTCAACAGAGCAGCAGAATCTGTCTGGCAGAACAGCTTTGCATATAGACTGAAACATCTGAGAAGCTCCTTTTGGGCTACTTGTTCACGGATGTCTTTCAATCCAAATCTGGAGCCCAGATTCACATAAAAGTTTTCAAGGAAGTCAAAGTTCACCCTCATTCTGTATTTGAGGTTGTAAAGTACATCCTCAAACTGTCTAAGCTTGTCATAATAGGATCTGTTTTTGTTGTTCCGGGGATCGTTTCTTGCTACACTTTGAAGGTCAACATCTCCAGAGAGAACCTGGCTCATTATATCATGGCGGACGTTGTCAGAGGCAAATATGGGGGTCTTTGCCAGCATGTCAATGACCAGTACTCCAACCTGGATTTCTCCCAGGCACCCAGCTGTATTGAAAGGACTGTTGTCCGTTTTGATTTGCAATCGTTGAACTGACTCTTTTTTTGCTAGGCTCTGTGCTTCCTTGAATGCTTCTATTGCTGACTGAGCCAGCTTGAGAGACATGTTCAGTTTTTCAGGACTAGGCTCATCCTTGTAGTTTGCAATGGCATTCTTCAGCTCATGCTTCATAACTTGGGCTAATGTGTCTGCAATATAGGAGCTGTCTTTGGACAGGTCTTTTGCTTTATCGGCCCAAAATTTTGCTTCTGAGAAATCCTTCTTGGTGAGATAATAATACCTGGCCAGTAACTGAGAGACAATGGCATCTTTCTCAAATCTTATTGACGCATTCTTTAGCACCATTTCTTCCAGTCCAGGTGTTTCACGGGCAATGTCTTGAATAAGTGGAGAGAACTTACTCTCCTCTTCTGCTGAATAATATCTCTTCACCAAAATGTAGTGAACATCTTGCAGGAGACTGTCTTTTCCTTGTGTGCACTCATAAAGCTTGTTTGTGGTCAGAAGAAGGTCAGCAATATCAGCTTTATTCACATTGTGTGTTGTTGTAAGCTCCTTCAAACAGTGGCTTGCAATACTTGAATGGATAATTTTCACAGCTTTGAATACTACCTTACCCTCAACTGAGCAGTTGACAATGAAAGCGGAAAATTTCCCAAATGCATCTTCAACTTTGATGGTTCCACAAAATGGTTTTGGCTGAAGGCCAAGAAAGTCCTCACAGAGAGAAATGGAGAGAGAAGCACCCTTGCAGTAAACATGCAGCAGAACTAAGACAGCCAGGAGCTGTGCAGGTTTCTGGTTCATGCTGAAGCTCTTCAGAGTGTTGTGAACTACTCCTTGAATATACTCTGACTTAAAGTTCTTCTTCATGATCATGAAACCATAGAATGTTTCAGCATTCTTGTGTGTTTTCTCTATTTCTACAAGTTTTCCTCAAACATTCTATGTTCCTTCTCTGAAAGATTCTTTCCTATGAATACAGTATCTGTTGACTCGGGTACTTCTGAGGACTCTGATCTCATGCAGTTCAGGAGAATTACCTGTGCTGACTTAGACTGAATTTTTTTCTGTCCACATTCTTTTTCAATGAACTGCTGCAAGTCAAACACTTTCTCCATATCATCAAAGTCATCAATCATCAGCAACACAGGGACAGTTGGTACTTGCTCATTATGGTCATACATTAAAAGTTTGACCACTTGATGAGCTGCATCAGTAAAGTTAGCATTGCTGCTCCTGAGGACAGCACAGCGGAATCTGTCCCGGTGAGCCCATAGAGTGTGCATAGCCAAAGTTGTCCCACCACATCCAGGTACATGCATTAGATTGAGCAACACACAGGCTTTTCTTAGAGAGCACAAGTCTGGTATGACGGTGTTCATGATGTAGTCTAACTTGTCTCGTTTGATAAATGGCATGGATCCAGGCTGCTCTGAGAAATAGAAATTCCACCATGACACTTTACCTCCTTTGTAGAAGTTCTCCTCAATGACAATTTTGTCCTCATTTCCTCCTTCACATTGGTTAACGCACAGGATCTCTAAAGTATTCAGGCTTTGCTCATCTTCCTTCCTTAAAAGCACTTTGCTTCCCCCACCACAAGGTAGGAAACGACTCGATCTGCGGTTCTTTGACCAAAGACTAAGAACGGTGCCATTGACTTCTGCAAAGCTGAGCTCATATATGCATCTACCTGAGATGTCGATTCCACACCGAGACTCAATTAGGTCCCTCCAGGAGTTAAAGGTGTTTTCATTGTCACATAAACAGAGGATTTGATCTGTGCCCCTGAGCTCCTGCCAGAATGTCCTGAAAGTCTCAACAAGGGGATCCATTTTCTCACTCACTGTTGACAAAAGCAAGAAAATGACCAGAAATCTCTTGTTTGGAAGCACATCTTTCCGACACAAGAAAGAAATCACATCTCTAATGGAGGCTCCTTTGTCCATAAGCCACTGGTCAATGTCTGAGGGCATTTCATTCTCAACCCCTCCATTGCAGCATATCCAGTTGGTGTTTCGAGTTAACTTCAGTTTGTTTGCAATGTCTTCAACTCCTTCTGTGATTTTATACTGTGCAGGTAAATGGACACTGACTGTGCTTTGCTGGCTAAAATGACACTGTAATCCATGTTTAGTTGATTCCGGGTCAAAGTCCAAGACAGCTGTAGGGTTGAGTTCTACAAGAAATCTCATTGATTCAAACTGGCTTGGATGTGATTTGTTAGTTACTATCACATAGTGCTCAAAGTGTGACTTATCTAAGGATTCGGAGTTACCGGTTATCATGTAACTTAATCTTGAGCCCTGAGTTCTTTTTTTATCACACTGAATTGCTTCTCTTCTGCTTTTTCTCTGAGTTGTGATTGCTGAGCAATACTGTCAACAAATTGTTTGTACTCTGGCGAGGGTTTGTCAGATTTGGTTCCTGCCAGGAGATCTCTGCTGCTGCCACCATCTCGCACCAGAAAACACTTTGAAGGTTGCAACTCCGTTTCTTTAACTTTGGCTTTTTTCTTGGCTTTTCTTGTGTCTACAGTGAAAGTGTGGTAGAGATTTTCTTCACAGATTGTAGAATCTGGAACTACGTCCACTTCTATCACAAATTTGTCAGATGATGTCATGTTTTTATTGAGAACTTGAACAAATCGGGGAGGTTTGATGCACTTCTGAGCAGCGTCTTTGTGCTTGTACTCAAAATGACCATCAATGGCAGATTTTAGTTCTTTTGCGTAAGCCTCTCTGTCCTGAACAAGCACTCCCAACACTTTACCATGGATGAAGTCTGGCGTGTCACCTATTCCAAAATGTATAGTACCATTGGTGCGGCTATTCATGCAGGCAGCTGCAAAACGAATGACCTCCGCAGTGAACTTGCTCATTTTAGTTTCATCAGTTGTATTGGTGAAACGTTTATATTCATGGCAAGGTTCAATCAAGTCTGAGGCACCTGATTCTATAATATCAAGAAAGCTGCTTTCCAAGTATCTGAATGTATCATGGTATCTACAAAATGGATAAGGCTTGCAGGGTTTTCCAGGCTGGTTTGCAGTGCTTGTTGGTTCTTCTTTCTTAATTTTCACTAATTCATCTCTGGCATGAATGAGAAGTTTTGCTGGTCCAAAAGTCACATTGATTTCATTCAAGTCTGTTCTATCTAAAATCAAAAGACTAGGCCCACTAATGTCTTGCTGAAACAACTTTTCAGCAACTGCTTCATCCACACCATCCAACTTGCGAGCCCATTCTCTCACGTGATGTTTAGTCCAATCCTTGATGATCCTTGACAGATCCTCCTCCACACACTGAAATAAAAAGTTCTGGTAATTTTTCTATATTTTCACTTCATTTACTGCATGGTAGATTATGTAACTATCATATTAAATGTTTCAGTATTTAAGTGTAACACTACACAACTTAAGCTTAGATGTAAATCTCTAAAAAAATGAAGAGGTTTTATAAATTTCTATTGGTTTGATCTTCAATCATAGTTTAAGGATGATGGCATAAAAGCATCTTCTACTAAAATGGTGAATACTTTAACTTTTACTTACTTTCATTTCACTTTGCTCTGCCATAACAGCACTGGTTCCTTCTTTACAAACACAGATCACTGATGTTAAAAAAAAATCATTCAAAGAGAGAAGTTACCAATAGGAAACTGGATGTGGTACTTTCAATGACGCAAAATCATCTTAAAGCAATCTTCTGCTTCACCTTAATTTTCTCTGTTGGCAGCTGGCTCACTCTTCACAAATTTTGACAGTTACTGCTGCAAAAGGAAGAAGAAATATTATTAAACTGATGTGCCAGACAAATTTCAGAGCAGATTCAGATTCTGAGCATATTTAGGAATAGGTGCTGAACCTCATTACTTTAATCAGGGAGCCTGACCTTTGTTGTTTGTCATTTTGATTTGACACAAACTTGTGTCTCAATCACAAATGTAACACAAGAAAAGCACTCAGACAGAGCAATACTCTGCCAAGGCTGCTCAGTCATTGTCTCATTTCCGTTGGATGAAATTATTAATAAAAAATGACCTTGCGATGAGCACAGGCGTGTGTTATGCATGTGCGGATATCGAATTGCTTGACCAAAATATGTACCGAGTGGCAGGAATCGATGGGACTCGGAAACACCCCCATAATTTAATCAGTTGTTCCTTGTATAATTTCCAACGGATAAGTCCTGGTCAACTTGTAGTAGGATCGCAATCATATGATCGTCATCAGGCAGCTGATGTAGCATTCACTTGTCATAGTTACAGTGACGCAGTGCCATCATCCCGCAATGGGAAATCTTTAACAAATCCATGGATCCAAACTCTTCAAAGCAACATCACTGCCAAAATCTAATCACTTGGTCCTTTTGTCATGTCTGACCTTCGCTGAAAATTTCATCCAAATCCGTTGTTCCATTTTCGAGAAATGTTGTGCACAGATGGATTCACAGATTAACAGATTCACAGGACAAATGTACGCTGATCCTCACAAAACTCCGAATTTCAAGTGGCTCAAAATGTATGAGTAACAGCATTACATTACTGTTGTAGTCCTGGCCAAACATACTGGACCCCACTCACTGACACCAAACAAAATTAAAGCTGCAAGCAGCGTTGAACAGGTTCTCGCATCCTTGCTGGTTAGCAAACCCAAGCATGTCCACCAGGTGGCGCTGTGACTGACAGTGTATCTAGGCCCATGAATGTGACTAGGGCTCCATTCACCAGGTGGTGCTATCATTGGGCCTCATTCATGAAGCGTTCTTAAGAACAAATCTGTTCTTAGAGCCTTTTTAAGAAGATTTTGGCATTCACGAACGTGTTCTTAACTGACCTGTTCTTAAAAGTAAGAACAAATTCTAAGAACACTCAGGAGGACTCTTACACACAAAAAATCTGCTCTTTTAGAATTTTGTTACAGTCAAACTGATCCAAAAATTTGAATTTCTTTCTTAAAATGATTCAAATATTACCACAAATTATTTAATTTAAAACTAGATTTATTCAATTGAATTTTAGTGATCAATGGTTTTATAGTTCAGTGCCAGTTAAACTCAAAATCAGATTTTAGATCTGAAGCTGCACTTGGTCACATTAACGTGTTTGGAGGTCTGTGGGAGGTATAAGCGCAATGACCACTACGACGTGCACGCTCGATGACCGCCGCCACGTGCACGCGCAATAACTATTGCAACGTGCGCATGTAATATCCACCACGCTGACCGCCGCCACGTGCACACGGCCCGGTGTGCACGCGCGCTGACCGGGGAGACAAGGCGGACATGGCCTGGGCAGTTTTACCTATCACTGCAGCAGAGGCAGAGGGTGTTTATTACGACAGACACCCTTTCTGAGTATAAAAGTTTAGCTGTCTCAGGTCAGACTTTATTGTCTGTTTGAAGCTCTGTCATCTACAGAAATGACCATCACTCTGGTGGGCGGAGTTTCACCTGCACTCCAGTGCTCACGTGTCTCAAACACGCTCTTGCTGCTGCCTTATAAGGAAGTTTAGAGGGTGTACCTTTTACATTTACAAGTCAATACAATGTAAATGTCATGTTAATGAGAGGGGAGGGTGTTCGTAGAGACTGTTCTTGAATTGGCGCATCTCCCTCCTAAGAACAGATTTGGCTTGTCAAGAACGCTTCGTGAATCCGACGTACTTTTCTCTTGGGAGTTCTTAAAGCCGTTCTTACGAACGCGTTCATGAATGAGGCCCATTGTGACTATATATTGGTGTATGGAATTCATCAGGACTGGACTCTGATCACACATGTAAAGTTTCAGGCAGATGGCTGCATGTACAGGGGATTTACACAAGACTTCCTGTTTCATGGCGAAACATCAAAGTTCAGTCAACATGGCCATGCCCTTTGAATTTTGTGTCCAATTTTCACAAATATTCAACCTGAAGCCGTGTTGTATATATTTTCCCAATTTCAGGTGTTTTGGAGTTATCACCTGTGCGAAATCAATTGTTGAAAATGACCAAAAACATCAACAATCTGACATTTAATTCAAAATAGCGGACTCCCTATTGGGGCTGCACAGTGGTCTAGTGGTTAGCACTTTCACCTTGCAGCATCCCCGGTCCCCGGTTCAAATCCCTGTACATGCGTGGGTTTTCTCCAGGTACTCTGGCTTCCTCCCACAGTCCAAAAATATGCTGAGGTTAACTGATAACTCTGAATTGCCCGTAGGTGTGAATGTGAGAGTGATTGTTTGTCTGTATATGTAGCCCTGCGGCAGACTGGCGACTTGTCCAGGGTGTCCCCTACCTTCGCCGGAGTCAGCTGGGATAGGCTCCAGCACCCCCCCGCGACCCTAGTGAGGATAAAGCGGTGTATAGAGAATGGATGGATGGATGAACTCCCTATTGGGTTAAGAGAATGAGTCCAAGAGACTTTTTTGTTTGGACTGACATGCTACATATGCCCACCAAATTTTTTAGTGGTAGGTGAAACTTGCTGTGTAGGCTATTTTTTAAAATGCTGCAAGGGGCGCTATGGAACATGCTGTGAATGTATTTTGGCATATGGATGTGATCAGGGCAGGACTGTGATTAATCATGTGAAGTCTGAGGCAGATTGGACCATACAGAGGGCAGATACCCAGCAGTTGATGTTTCATGGCAAAGCATCAAAATTCTGGAAGTTGCCACGGCCACACCCTTTGACTTTGGAGGAACCTTTCGAAAATTTTTGATCAAGATGTTGTGGTGTATATACTGGTCAAATTTGAAGTCTCTAGGAGTTAATCCTTTGGAGGGTTCATTCTCAAATATTTAAAAAATTGGCAAAATTTGTCCAATTAATTCAAAATGGTGGACTTCCTGGGTTTGGGACATGGCTCCATAAGGCTTTTTTGTGCATCCTGATGTGCTCGATATGCCTCCCAAATTTTGTGGACGTAGGTGAAACATGCTTCGGGGGCTCATTGTTAAAAATACTGCAGGGGGCACTATAACACGTGCAGTTACCAGATGCATACAGTGTCCTTCCTTTGGCTGGTGGTGATGTGTGTGCAAATTTTGGTGATATTTTAATCATTCGTAAGCTGTCAAAGGTACGTTGTTTGTCATATCAGCTTTGCATTGCCATGGCAAAAGCATTTTATGAAAAGTCAAAATCTTCACACTGTGGCATGGCCGTGGTGTGAAGACTCAGCTGACCAATTTTCAGAATTATTTGGCAAAGTTTAGGGCAATGGGATGAGCAAATTCAATGCCTAAACATCCTGCTGGAAGTTGGTGGCGCTATTACTATTTCAAAATTTTTGAGTGTGGATGTTTTCAGATTGAACGTGACGTTCAGCACATGAAGTTTGGGGCACATAGGATCTTTTTCAGCCGAGATATAAGCACTTGAACTTTCATGGCGAAACATCAAAATTTGCCATGCTGGCACAGACACGCCTTTTGACGACACGTCAACAGTGTTTCTGTGATTCATCATCAATGTGTTCTGGCTTATGTCACCAGGTTTGAGGTGAGTCTGGCGAACGGGCTGACAACAGTATATCAAAGTGTTAAAAATGTCAACTGTCCTGATACCACAAGGTGGCGCTGACTGTGAATGACTATTACCAGAAGGATGTCATCAGGGCAGGTCTCTGATCAAACATGTAAAGTTTCAGGCAGATTGGGGAATGTACAGGAGAGTTAGACTAGTACTTCCTGTGTCATGGCGAAGGATCAAAGTTTAGGGGGCCACCATGGCCAAACCTTATTATGAAGGTCTGTTGTATGTACTGACCAAATTTCAGGTCTCTAGGACTTACCCACTAGGAGGAGTTCATCACAAAATTTTCACACTTAACGCAAGATAGCAGACTTCCTGTTGGGCTTAGAGCATGGCTGTCACTGACTTTTTTGTGTTTCCTGATGTGTTGCATATGCCTTCCAAATTTTGTAGTTGTAGATTAAATATCCTCCCAGTTGGACTAGTGACGAGACGGGTCTGTCTGCAGGCTGCAAGAGAGAGGCGTGTCGCAAAGTAGGCGTGTCGCAAAGTGACGCGAAGCTTTGCGACACGACTACTTTGCGACACGCCTCTCACCGGCCGTCACGGAGAAACACGCGAGAAATGAGATTTGAATCTTCAACCATGGCGGGTCGTGTCCACACCGTAAGTTTTAGCATATTTCATGTAATAAATGTGAACGACTTGCTGCATGTTGTTGTTTCATAGCTATGGTGATAGGCGATATTATAGTATGTAATATTATTTCATTGAAGAAACAGAAGTACACCAGCCTGTTGCTGTGTAAACGTCACAAAAAGAATGACTGAACGTTGCAATGTGTGTTGTAATAGGGTGACCAAACGTTCTCTTTTGTCTGGATATGTGTACTATGTGTACCAAGGGTGTTTTATAAATTCGTGTAAATTCTCTACTGTGCTCAGTCCGTATGTTTCGGTGTTTGATATATGTTTTTTACATTATTTCATATTATGTATTTATTTGTCAAGTAAGACTTGAAAAGAGAGCTATTATTTTGTTTTAAGTTGATATGCTAATACAGAAGAGACATTATGTAACCGTATTTTCTTTAAATAACAGTGATCTTGCAAAGCAGCTCGTTCCAGGTCCCTGGATTGAAAAAAACAGGCAGACATAGAGGTAACAGTCTTCAAGATTGCATTACTTCATCAGTAGATACAACTGCATTTATGGGAATCAAGTGTCCTCTGTTGCTGTGTCCCAAAAAGAGGGTGGCCTGCAGTGAATATTGTAACTATTTTGCTCAGAACTTTTTTTATTATTAATATACAACCCCATATAAACTGACTTGGCCCATCAAAGCAACATCATGATACCATGCTTTTTAAAATAAATTGTATTAGGTACATTTTGATATTTGTTCTACTATTGTGGTGCAGGGGCTTCCGAGACAGACACATGCAAATGACTGTGGCATTTTTATGACAATGGTAAGCTTTCAAACATGGAACTTTCAAATTAGCTGAACATATTTTCAGTACCTTAACCTGTTTAATGTTTCTGACACAGTACGCCTGGTACCTCATTCTTGGTGCTCCATTTGACTTCACTGTTGTAAGTTGAACCGATAATTTGATCGTTACAGTTCCTGTAAGTTTGACAAACTAGTTTGGATATTTAAAGTAGCAGCAACATACATGTACATGAAGTTAATCATTGTGGAATGTGATCTTCCTATAAGGACGGCATGCCAGTTCTGCGGAGATGGTGGTGTTCCGTTACTTTGGAAAACCTAATCCTGGAAGGGTATGATTGATTTAACCTTTGTTAGATCAAAAAAATCTAACAAAGGAGATTAGATTTCTTTGTTAGATAAAAATATTGTTATATTGTATCCCTAGCTGGCCCTCTAAGTATTATGACTATTTTTCTTAGTTTATTTTTTGTTTCTTCAGGCATGGGAGAAGGTTTGCCCATTTCACTAAGGAGGGAAAGGACATGATTTCTGGCCGTCTTTCCCCTGTTTTCCGACTGAAGCGGAAAAGAACAGATGATGAAGACACAGATGTAAGAATATGTGACAATAGCGATATAATATGGCGACTTTACATGTATGTGTAATTAAGACCTTCTTCAAAGGACAGTGTTGTCACCAATAACAATAACAGGCAGCCTTGGTTTAAGGCCCACTGAATGGTCTCACTAGGAAGCACACCATAGTATTTGTCATGTTTGTCCTTTGTTTCATTTTATTAGTAAGTTTGAACCACTGGCCATAAGCCTGACACACAATAATAAACAGTTACACTAATATTATAAATCGTACATCGGCATTGCAGATCAGAGACCAAGGGCTATCTAGAAATAATATCAGAAGTAACTGAGATCTAGACTTTAATAAAAAAAATCCCCACAGTTGAACAGAGACAGAGATACATATTATTATTGCGTGTCGCAAAGTGACACGTCACTTTGCGACACGCCTACTTTGCGACACGCCTCTCTCTTGCAACCTGCAGACAGATACTGTTGCTAGTGACCCCTTTTTTCAATTTTGTAGGGGGTGCTATGGAGCCATTTTGCGAAACACCTCCACAATTCCTATAAAATATAAAAATTTTCAGCAGTTCTGATGTGTGTGCAAATTTTCATGGATTTTTGAGCATGTTTAGGTCCTCGAAAAGGCCACACACCTCCACAATTCCTATAAAATATCAAATTTTTCACCAGTTCTGATGTATGTGCAAATTTTCATGAGTTTTTGAGCATGTTTAGGCCCTCTACAATGCAGTCGTTTTGACAGGCGAAGAATAATAACAAATAACTCTAACATTCCAACAGGGTCTTCACACCCTTCGGTGCTCTGACCCTAATTATCTCGGTTTCATCTGACAGAAGAATGTGCTCCCAGTATTCATGTGTGTATATATATATATATATATATATATATATATATATATATATGTAAAACTAATCTTCTTTTGCAAAGTTTAGTTTTGCAGTTTTAAGTCTTAGTGACCACGAAGAGGGTGTTTTTTTTCTTGGAAACTGCCCATAGAGGCTGACATCATGCAGTGCACTTCACATGATCTGAGCTGTCACAGGAACTTTCATTTCCATTGATATCCCTTGTGCCAAGTCTGAAGCACTTACCCGCCTGTTTTTCAGGAGTGCACGGTCATTGCTGTCATTTGAAGAGGATGGCAACTGTAGCTCTGATTAGCAGTACTATGGCTTATTCTGTATCTCTTAAATACTGCTGCCACTGTGTTACCACTGATACTTCAATGGTCACAAATCTTCCTTCACTCTAATGTGACATTTAGGCGATACTGAAGAAGGATGTACTTCACTGGGTGTATACTGTAAGCTTCCAGGTGAATAGGAGTAAAGGTGACCTGCATGCTGCTGCAAACACTAGTCCTCTCATGGAGACAAATTATGTGAAATGACTGATAACATAAATCGGCAAAACATTTAGTTTCTATTGCCAGCTACAATAAAAACGAGGCCAATGTCAGCCACCCGAACAATTTTGGAACATGACAGAGCGAGAGTTGAGCACCAGCAGAAAGCTAACCAGCGCACCTTATTGTCAGGAAAGACCTACATTCATTCTTGTGCTCACAGCCAGAAAGTTTAGTCTGTGTCATAGCTTGTCAGTAACCAGTAGTGATAATACCTGGACCTTAAAACAAATGTATTTTAACAGGACTAGTTCTACTAATACATCTATTTCCATCCATCCATTCATTCTCTATACACTGCTTTATCCTCACTAGGGTCGCTGGGGGTGCTGGAGCCTATCCCAGCTGACTCTGGCGAAGGTAGGGGACACCCTGGACAGGTCGCCAGTCTGTCGCAGGGCTACATATACAGACAAACAATCACACTCACATTCACACCTACAGGCAATTTAGAGGAATTAATTAACCTCAGCATATTTTTGGACTGTGGGAGGAAGCCGGAGTACCCGGAGAAAACCCACGCATGCACAGGGAGAACATGCAAACTCCATGCAGAAAGATCCCAGGCCCACCCTGGGATTTGAACCGGGGATCTTCTTGCTGCAAGGCGAAAGTGCTAACCACTAGCCCACTGTGCAGCCCACACCTATTTCCGTGTTGGCAGCAATGGAGGTCCATTGTTACTGACAAACCACCCAAATGTAACTAGAACTGTATACCTCAGGAAACAATAAGTTAAATTCTACAACACATAAAGATCAAACAAATGTGAAATTTTCCAAGTCACATGTAAAAACTACTCAAACTCATTCAGCTGCATCATAAAACTGAGGATTTGTGGTTTTCAGTTTCAGATTAACTCTCTCACTCCGATCACCAAAATACACACACAGACAATAAACACTTACCAGACAGCTCATTCAGGACTCTCGTCTTAGTCTGACGTCGTCTCAGTTTAATGCTGATGATCTAAAGAAGGACTGATGTGATAGAGTTCAGGAGAAAAAGGAACCAAAGACCGTTTTGCATTCACAGAGAGGAGAGAAGAGCAGGAAGAAGGAGGAGAGAGAGGTGGGCGGGCAGTCTGAGGAAATGAAACCTAAGCAAAGCTCTCAGTGCTGCTGAATTCACAGAAGACACACGTTGTGAAAGACTCATTCCTGACGTAAACATCACCTATTTTTTCCTATGATCTCTAAGCTGGTTTATGTGAGCATGTCTGCACCCAGTGTTTCACCACTGATACAGCAGGAGTGCACACTGATTCTTAAAGCGTCACCATCCAGTTGGAGCTGGAGAAGTTGGGTGTGTTCATATTGCTTCTATCTACAGCTAACAGACAGAAAACTGTGTGTACATGGTGATAGCAAAGTGTAACTCTGGGAATCTATCATGTTTTTTGGAAGGGAAATGATTAGGGTAGTGACTAAGAAGGATCTGCAGTTTATAGTATAGTCATACAGGACCTTTATGTAGCAATACTAGTGTTGTTTACAACGTTTATGTGCTTGGGATGTCTGTCTTGTTTGTCCTTGAATACCACACTGTAAATAACATGAAGATGGATTACATGTAAAATAAATGATTGTGCATTTTTGCATTATTTATTTTATTTTATTTTATTTATTTATTTTTTTGTCTGCAAGTCCGCTCAAAAAATGACACCAACCACTCATGGTGCCATTGCCTAAGCTTCATGTGCAATTTTTTCTCTTCTTTGTGACTGTGACCATCACCGGCCCTCATGGCAAATTAACCAATCATGTTTATTTCAAGCTGTTTCCTACATTATGCCATTGAGGGCTGTGCACACCCAAGTGAAACATAAAACAAACACAGGACAGACAGAAAGGTGAGGCATAGACAGTGTTCTAAGAGAAAAGGTGCATTTTATTACTTTTTCCAGAAAATCAAAAGATTGCAAGTGCATTTTGTAATAATTTTCTCAAAATGTAATAACTTATTACATAACGCGGCAAAAATTTTTACAAAATGCGTTGGGTCAGTTTATTACAAAATGCGGCAGTTTATTACAAAATGCGGCTTTATTACGAAATGAAACGACAAAGTTATAACATTTTGGACGTTTATTACAAAATGCACCGTTATTACGAAATGCGGCTTAACATGCCCAAAAGTGATTACACCTCCTACCTTCAGTCTGAAAGTTCTTTTAGGCATAAAAAGAACAAAAAAACAAAACTTGACTTCATTCATGGGGTCCTATTTTAAAAATGTGAGGCCACTTTTTAACCTGGCAATAGCCAGATTAATAATTGTGTAGTACTTGATAGTACTCCACTATATCAATCTGGGACCGCTCCATGTAAATCCGTTCGGAGGAAAGAGGCACGGATTGGACAATGCAACAGTATGTCCCGCCTCTGACAGGTTTGTTTTTAGCCAATCGCGGGATCTTCACAAGGAGCGGAGCCAATTGGTAGATTAAACTCTTACCAAAACCCGTAGATAAAAAAGCACAAACATCTTTACCATCCAGAAATGCGCAAAGCGCCTCTCGTTGTTCTTCCTACAAAGAAGCGATAGGAGATTCGGCTAAAACTGACTTAATAGCAGCATCTACACGATCGTTGTCCTCCGTTGCCATGTTTGTTTTGATCTACTGGCGCTTGGTGTCATCTTCACACCCGGATATCCCGCCCCACACACGAATACTGCTGCGTGATTGGCCCGTGCCAACTTGGCTCTGTCCGAACAGTGAAAGCGGGAGCGGTGCAAGATGCTTTCTTGAGAGATTTGTGAACTCACAAATATCGCGAGAAATCAACTTGCTGGCAAGGTTAGCCACTTTTATCTGGTAAAATAACTATAAAGAACCATTAGAACTTGTATAGTGCAGTTTTCCACATGCCAAAAAGTGATTATGTCTCACCCATTTGAAATCATTTTTTTGTGTGGCATCAGAATGACTAAATGGTTTCCACATACAATGATGGATGCATGGAGACCATTTAGTTTATGGCCAAATCTATGCAACTGATCGAGGATTCTTTATGATAAATACCAATAGAATACTCTCTACAGTGGCATGCAAAAGTTTGAGCACCCCTGACAATTTTCAAGATTTTCCTTTATAAATCACTGCTTGTTCAGATCAGCAATTCCAGTTAAATATATCATATAGCAGAAGAATACAGTGATATTTGAGAAGTGTTATGAAGTTTATAGGATTTACAGAAAGTGTGCAATAATTATTTAAGCAAAAATAGGCAGGTCCATAAATTTAGGCATCCCAACAGAAAAATGACATCAGTATTTAGTAGATCCTCCTTTTGCAGAAATAACAGCCTCTAAACGCTTCCTATAGTTTCCAATGAGGGTCTGGATTCTGGTTGAAGGTATTTTTGACCATTCTTCTTTACAAAACATCTCCAGTTCAGTCAGGTTTGATGGTTTCTGAGCATGGACAGCCCGCTTTAAATCACCACAGATTTTCAATAATATTCAGGTCTGGGGACTGAGATAGCCATTCCAGAATGTTGTACTTGATCCTCTGCATGAATGCCTTAGTAGAATTTGAGCAGTGTTTAAGGTTGTTGTCTTGCTAAAGTATCCAGCCCCGGCGCAACTTCAACTTTTGTCACTGATTCTTGAACATTGTTTGCAAGAATCTGCTGATACTGACTGGAATCCGTGCGACCTTCAACTTTACCAAGATTGCCAGTACCTACACTGGCCACACAGCCCCACATGATGGAACCACTACCAAATTTTACTGTGGGTAGTAAGTGTTTGTCTTGGAATGCTGTGTTCTTCATCCGCCATGCATACCGCCCCTTATGTCTAAATAACTCAATTTTAGTTTCATCAGTCCACAGCACCTTATTCCAAAATGAAGCTGGCTTCTCCAAATGTGCTTTAGCATACCTCAAGCAACTCTGATTGTGGCATGTGCGCAGAAAAGGCTTCTCCCGCATCACTCTCCCATACAGCATCCCCTTGTGCAAAGTGCACTGAATAGTTGAACGATGCACTGTGACACCATCTGCAGCAAGATCATGTTGTAGGTCTTTAGAGCTAGTCCGTGGGTTGAGTTTGACTGTTCTCACCATCCTTCGCCTCTGCTTATCTGAACTTTTCTTGGCCTGCCACTCCGGGCCTTGACTAGAACTGTACCTGTGGTCTTCCATTTCCTCACTATGCTCCTCACAGTGGAAACTGATAGCTGAAATCTCTGAGCTAGCTTTTTGTATCCTTCCCCTAAACCATGATGTTGAACAATCTTTGCTTTCAGGTCATTTGACAGTTGTTTTGAGGCTCCCATGTTGCCACTCTTCAGAGAAGATGCAAAGAGTAGAACAACTTGCAATTGGCCACCTTAAATACCCTTTCTAACGATTGGCTTCACCTGTGTATGTAGGTAAAGGGTCAGTGAGCTTACCAAACAAATTTTGTGTTCCAGTAATTTGTGCTAAAGTTATTCAACTCAATAAAACAACAAAGGTGCCCAAATTTATGCACCTGCCTACTTTTGTTTAAATAATTATTGCACACTTTCTGTCAATCCTATAAACTTCATTTCCCTTCTCAAATATCACTGTGTTCGTCTGCTATACGATATATTTAACTGAAATTGCTGATCCGAAAAACCAGTGATTTATAAAGGAAAACCTTGAAAATTATCAGGGGTGCCCAAACTTTTTCATACCACTGTATCTCTATCTTCCATCAGCTGGTGTTCCAGCAGTGTATCTGGACTAATATCCACATAAACTGCTGATATCAGAACCACACAAAAACATATTTATGTGATTTCTACACCACCAATTAAATGCATGTAGGTTCCCATGGCAGCGCAACACATACAGTATGTGATATTTAAGCTGCATGACTTCATTCAATGACATTAGTAAAATGCAGCCCAAGAGGCTTGCAGATTTTATGTATCGTCAGGAAAGGAATTGATCAAATAGATGTGCTTCTTACAGCCGATTTAAATCTAAAACTGGGAATGTAACCATTAAGTTACCATGGCGATCTAGCCAGGTTAAAAGACTTGAGGCTCATCATTCCACACTAACCTACAAACCTGGCTGTGACGGCCTAGCCCTCAGGGGTTATGGTAAATTGAACCATCTTTGCTTTAAAGGAGAGCAAAATGGGACCTTTAAAGATTTTGTTACCTTGCAATGTGCTTTACACCCCTGTATGAACAGTTGGTCTTGTCTGGTTATACACGGCCAGTTTAGTGAAACACTCTGCAGAGATGATGGGACTTTTTAATTTATTGCTCATCATTCATTTTAAAAGGTTGCTCTCCAACAGCATGCAGTTGCTGGTTGTAAGCACAGCTCAGGAATACAGCAGCTTCAACACAACGCTCATTCAGCTAAACTGTTACTGCGCACACACTACAGCTGCAGGTTAGAACTATAAAAAACAAATGTGTCACTGAACACCGCTAACACTGGGCTGGAGCACACTGGGGTGAGCTCCACCTCCCTGACTCTGATTACATCCTGCTGGAGCTCAGCTCCATCTCCTACAGTTTCACATACCAAGTCTAACTCTTGAAATCTACTTTTGTTCTAATAGTTAACAAATGTTTGGCTTCTTTTCTTTGATTTCATTAACTAGCTGCAGCATCACACAGCAGCAGGATCTGTGTGTCTACACTGGTGGTTGTATCACACCATGCTGGATTCTAGTTTTTTATATTTGTTGACAACCGTTATCACTACAGCAACTGCAGCCACTGCTGTAGTAGACAAGGGGAGGCCTGATGAGAGACTACCTGGGTGCCAGAAATACCTGCACCCTTTCTTGTTATTTGCAATCAGTGTATTCAGTGCATGCTGAAACCTGTCAGTATTTGGTACAGCCAGAGCCAGTGACATTCCTAAAACATAGCAACTTATCATTTTACAACTTGTGCTCAGTGGTGCCTCTGGTAGGCCAAGTTCACAAACTGAAACTCTGATTACCCATCTATAATCACCACAGAGAGAGCAAAAGAGACAGTTTGCACCTTGAGTTGACTGATGAGACTGCATCAGGGATCAGCTCTGAGCCCCTTCTTGTTCGCTATGGTGATGGACAGGATGACAGATGAGGTTAGACAGGAGTCTCCATGGACTATAATGTTTGGAGATGACATTGTGATCTGTAGTGAGAAGCGAGAAGCAAGGAGCAGGTGGAGGAAAATCTAGAGAAGTGGAGGTATGCCCTGTAAAGAAGAGAAATGAAGGTTAGCTGCAGCAAGACAGAAGACGTGTGTGAATGAGAGGGACCCAAGTGGAAGGGAGAGGTTACAGGGAGTAGAGATAAAGAATATGGAGGATTTTAAGTACTTAGGGTCAACAGTACAGTACATTGGAGAGAGTGGAAAAGAGGTGAAGAAACATGTTCAAGCAGGCTGGAATGGATGGAGAAGAGTGTCAGGTGTGAAGTGTGATAAAAGATTATCAGCAAGAATGAAGGAAAGGTGTATAAAACAGTGGTGAGACCAGTGATGTTGTATGTTGTAGAGACAATGACACTGAAGAAAAGACAGGAGGCAGAGCTGGAGGTAGCAGAGATTCAAATGTTGAGGTTCTCTTTGGGAGTGACCAGGATGAATAGGATCAGGAATGAGTACATCAGAGGGACAGCACATGTTAGATGTTTTGGACATAAAGCCAGGGAGGCCAGACTGAGATGGTTTGGACATGTACAGAGGAGGGATAGAGAATATATCAGTAGAAGGGTGCCGAGTTTTGAAATGCCAGGTAGGAGGCCTAGAGGAAGACCAAAGAAGAGGTTTATGGATGTAGTGAAAGGGGACATGAAGATAGTTGGTGTGAGAAAAGAGGATGCAGAGATTAGAGTTAGATGGAAGCAGATGCTTCACTGTGGCGACCCCTGAAGAGAAAAGCAGGGGGGTTAATTTGAAGCAGTTAATTTGACCAAGCATGTAAGTATCTAGTGAAATACTGACAGAAGAAGCTGTTAGTGTCGTGCCCAGGGCTTAGTGTCAGAGGTTGTTCTTCATAGTCAATCAAATATTCCTAAATCTTGATGGTACAATCTGACATCCTCTTGTTCCTTTTCAGCCCACTTAAAACCAGCAAAAGAGAAAAGTACCAATTTTATTTTGAGGAAAATATACAGCAAAGTTAAAGTGATAGATGTGAACTTCAGCCTGATGTCCCCGTTTAAACTGGCTGCTTTGACAATCAGAAGATGTCTGTGCTTAAACATGAGAAACAGTTAATATATCGCATATAGCCTCATCTAGAAAATATGAAGCTCTAAAACAGCAACATTGCTCCTCGTCACATGGAAAATGTCAACATTTCATAAGTGGGCCACGAAAACAACTAGCAGGGACACTGGGACATCACTCCTATTGAAACAACATCGTACAGTTTTGTTCATTTGTCCTTTCATTTTGTCTCTATGATGATGTATGACATTTATTTTTTACTTTATTGACATGAAAGTCATTCACTAACATTTATATATTACAACAAGAATGAGTACACATATGAAGGAGTAATACAGCACTGTTCACAGAGAATTACAAGCTATATCTAATGTAAATCAGTAACTAAACAAAAGTACAAATGAAACAGGAGAATTAAAGAAAACTAAACAGACCACAAAATCACGATGGAAACAAAAGCTAAATAATATTTTAAAGTACTTCTAGTCTAAATGAATGTCACACATTGTAGTGTAGAAACACATATTTACAACTTGTACAATTTCATGGATGAAATTTTGAAGCTCCTCAGCTCCCGCTGGTCATTTCAACACAATGTGGTAGCCATCAGTGTTTTCATCTGTTTTACGGACAACAGTGCAGACATCATTTAAAAACACCGTAATGAAACTACACAGGATGAACAGATATTTAATATCTAACAGGCAGATGAAATAATTACCCCTTATAGTGCTGATGATGAAGCTTGCCTCCTCTCTGAAGTTCTGCACCATCTGAAACAGATACATTGACCAGCATCAACACAGCTGACTTCTGAAGTATTCCATAGCAACAGAGAAATCTCCAGATCCATCCTGTGATAGTGCATGTGTTGTAGTTAGCTTTTGTTGAGGATGAGAATAATAAACCAGCAGGGGACAAAATATAAGCTATGCTTCATAAATGTGATCTGAGCAACGGTGAAACCTCTCTTCACCATCTCCTAATATTACAAGTATTCAGATCCCAGACAATGTCCCAGACATAGTTATGGAGCATCATACTTGAAAAAAATCCAAGTGTCTATGCCTTTCAGTGTTGGAAGAAGACCTCATATACCTCACTTGAAGCTGCAGTGCAGGACTTTTATATAATGAACATCTGTGACATTTACAGCACATAGGAGACAATAAACCCCAGAAATATTTACAGTGTTTGAGAAATTACTGTCACTGCCAGAAGAAGGACAAACACTGCAGGTTTAAGTAAGAATAATAATACAACTAGAAAAGCACTCGGAGAGCGCAGACCTCCGCCAGGCCATCTGTCTGTCTGTCTGTTTGTCTGTTAACAGCATAACTCAAAAAGTTATGGACGGATTTTCACCAAATTTTGGCGGCCATCTCTCAATTGTACAGAGTCCTTCAAAAAAATCCTGGATCCAGACGGTGATCCGGATCACCTCCAAAATCTAATCGATTGTTACTTTTGCTCTTCTGGACATCCTGTAAAAATTTGGTGAAAATCCTTCCATGACTTTTTGAGTTATGCTGTTAACAGACAAACAGACAGACAGACAGACAGACAAACAAACTCCGATGATTACATAACCTCCTGGCGGAGGTAACAATGTAAAAATACAACACCACAAGCCTTGAATTCAAAATATTGCTTTAGGTCACTGTCTGATCATAGATTAAACCCCTAAAACTACATTTCTGCACATCAGAGTTCTACATTTAGAATGTTTTTTCCCATGAAAATCATCTCCTTAACTAAAATGGCTTAGATGTGACTCTTTTCTATTGCTTCTTCTATGTCGAGATCTAGAAAGTCCCTATCTCTTTCTCTGCCCACTGCACACCACTCACTGTAGCTCAAGCATACCAGCTGACCTACAACTCTGCTAAAACACTGTAAAACTACTCCAGACTACACAATGGACAGCTGTAATATCGGAGTAATTCAGTCAAGAATATTGACTGTGAAGTAAACATGAAGCTAAAGAGACATAAAGGCTAAAGAGAGACTGCTTTGTTAGGATGACTGTATGGCTATTGTCTCATTTTAGTAAGGATAAAGGGAAATCAGAAGTTACCTGGATCTAACTCCAGTTTTGCAGCACTTACAGGCCTGACCCCTTAAATAGATCTCATTCATAAATAGTTCAAAGGAATGAGGAGTTAGTGTTGGGTTGATACCTCATCAGAGACTAAGATGTGGATCCCAGTGGGCTTTTGTCTGTAGATGTGTGTAATTTGTTGTGGAGTGATGCTGTATAGCACAGCAATCTTCTCAGACAGGTCCAGCAGTGTCAGCTCCTCCAGGTACAGAGCATGGTAGACTGCAGGGAGGACAGAAAAGTAAAGGCTTACCTCTAAGCAAACCTATCCTGAATAAATACAGGTGTATAAAAAGGGCTATGACTTTATTTGAAGGGGTGTGAATAAGACTGACTGATGCCTGAATGCATGAATGAGTCTTTCAAACTGCTTGACTATTAACTTTAACTGTCGTTTGATCAGTGGTCTTATTTTTTATCATTGTTTGACATGATGAGTGTTTAACAGCAAGTTCAAATTGTACCATTGTAATTGAAGTCAAGAAAAATTTCAAAAAGCATTAAGAAGTTAGGTTTTCTGACAGTGTCAAAACTAACCACATGTGGCAGTTTTAAAAAGACACTGTTTTTTCTTTTGGACTGTAAAGATAGATTAGAATGAAGTGTAGTTATAGAGTCACATGTGCAGATGGTCAGAATGTCAGTATAAACACTTACTGTCTACAGCCACTTGCTTGATGGGAGGTTGGTTCCTGGCCTGCTGCTGACATACATAGATGGTAAGACGGGGCTGTATACACCTGGAACATATACAGCAGAGACTGTAATATCACTAGCTGAACCACATTACTGCCTAACATAATTCAGGACCTTTCTTTTTTAGCCCCACTTTCTACCTAAACACAGAATTTCAGGATTTAAATGCAGCGATCAGGAACGTTGTGTTTTTACAATATCTTTATTATTATTTTATCTTCAGAATACATGGAGTCAACCATGTTATTTTCAAATCTATATATGCAGAACATACAGACAGATGACAAATTAAAGTTAAAACCTAAACCCATGTCCTCTATTTTGAGAGGATCTGGTGGGTCACTGCTAGTCAGTAGAGAGTAGGTTTGACTGATCGCCTTTGTCCAATAATGAAACATTCCTGTCCTGGTGGAAGTGGTCTCCTCTACTCTTATGGAAGGATAATGCTCCCATCCACAGACAAGTATGACAACAATGTGAATCATATGCTGTCGTGTTCATGGTCACTAGAACACTTATGGGAGATTTTGAGTCAACATGTCAGACAGCTTTCTCCACCACTATCATCAAAACACCAAACAAGGGAACATCTTCTGGAAGAATGGTGTTCATCCTGCCAGCAGAATTCCAGAAACTTGGAGAATCTACTGTTCCGCTGGCATATGGTGGCCCAACACCTCACTAAGACACTTTATGTTATTCTATTTCCTTCTATATTAATTAATTCGTTAATCTATAGATGAATAACACTGCAATCTGTACTCAGTAATTTTTGCAGCCCAAAGTTGTGTCTGCAGGCCTTTATTGAAGGTTGCACATCGACATGCTTTGCGTAATTAAAGTCGTGAACTTTTCTATCTCTGGATGCATTCTTTACAAGCAAAACTATCATCAAACAGCCGTAGCCACTACAGACAGCGAAAGTGGCCCCTCACCTTCCCTTCATGGTGTTAAAGAGGCGAATGCCGTCCGCTGGGCCGCAGATCTGGATCAAATCCTCCCTGCTCATCCTCAAGAGATCAGCACCTGCAGCAACAGCAGAAAATCAGGTTCTGCTTGCTGTTCTGCTCTACAGTTTGTGTTCCTGCCATCTGATATGATGCTTGGATGAATGGACACATCAACAGAAATCATTTCTTTTTCAGATTCAGCCATTAAATATTCTGTGCATCTACTTTTCCATCCACTCCAGTGAGTGTTCTGTTGTGATTTTTACCCAAGTTACCTGAGAAGCTGGAGAAGAGCTTTGAGAAAGGTGAGAACCTGTGACGCTGAAGCCACTGTTGTGTGTCCTGCAGCGAGGATGACGGCAGAAGGTGCTACATGTTAAAAAGAAGAAGAGCCCTTGAAATGAGTATAGCAGCACAGCATCCACCATCTCTAAAAAAATGGTGTAAAAGGAATAAGAGAGCAACATTAACATTCTGCACATTCTCTGTTACTTACATCAGAGCAGCCAGGCATGTACAGCTCTCCTTGCTGGTTTGGAGAACAGTTGCTAGAGAAATGTGTACATGAGGAAAATAGAGTAGATTGGTGAGTATTTTATTACTAACATTTAATTGAAATTGTTTCTGCCAAGTTACCAACCTGGTATTAGGTTTAACAGGGGCATTTACTGTTTCACAAACGTGACATACGTTTTCAATAAATCATTTAAAAACTACATGTTGTGTTCTGAGGGTTGTCGCTACACAATATTCAATATAAATATTAGTTTAATGATCTGGAACATTTAAGTGTGAGAAACATGCAAAATAAATCAGGCAAATGCTTTTTCACTGTACTGTATGTTCATAGTAAGCACCCCCAGAGGGCAGTATTACCACTGTTAGTACTACACTTCTGGTACAGTGATCAGCCTCAGCCTTACAAACTGAATTTGGAGACTAGTGTAGGTAATTATCAATAAAGCTACCTATGTTTCAGTTATTATTAATGGGAAGCCAAAGCCACTTCTAGCCCACCTTGACATTAAACTACAGCTCTCTTGCAGAGCTCTAACCAAAATGACGAGGGTTTGTGCAAATCTAAATGGTGACGTGGTGTGAATGGTGACTCACTCATCTGTGAAACTACAGGATGCTGGTGAGCTGTGGTAAACCGGTGATGGAGTGCTGCTGCTGCTGCTGTGGCTGGTAAGAGTTAGAGCTTCAGGCCATGGTGAACACTTGACAGACAGAAAGAAGAAGTGACAATGGATTTACACTAAAGAAATCCACACTGAAATGTTAAACATGTAACATTAAAGCTGCATTAGTTAAAATGCAGTGTCTGTATATAATGTGAAACTGTTGATTGTAGTTCACAGTTCCCGTCAGTTCTACAGAGACATCTGGTCTGTTTTAGCTCATGAAAAGAAGATACAAATTTAAATGCAGCACTTTGCAAAGCTATTGTGGTGTTACCAGTTTTATTTAACATTACTTCATTTACAAAGTAATGGTTCCTTGGATCAGCTTTGCTCTGGATTTTTTTTTTATCCACATGAATAACACACCAGAACCTGCTGAATCCCTTGATGTTTAAAGACAGTAAAGCGATGCAGAGGGAACCAATCATTGACAAACTCAGCAGCAAGACAAGAACAAAAAGAAAGACTCACAAATAAGTCACAGATTAACATGTTGTGATGCAATACTAGTGATGTGTGAAATGAAGCAAAGCGTAAAGGAGCACAAGTATTGTGACCAGCTGACTGCATGGCTTTACCTCTGTTTAGATAAGATAAACATCCAGGGAACACAAGAGATTACCAGTGGGGTCAATAAAGTTACAGCAGTACTGACAAACTGAAAGCAAACCAACAGACATTAAATAATTATGACAAAGAGTAACTCTGTTTCTCAAAGTAAGTCCAAATAGGGCTGCTGGCAGACAATTTTTAAGAATGTAAGTTAATATGATATATAATTTGTAATTTCTTTATCTTTGATCTGCCAGTGGGACTTGAGATGGAAATTAGCCATATGGCTACAATCTCTCGTATGTACGTGGAAATGTACATTAATACGAACGTTCCCATTTGAAAAAAATAAATAATGAAACAAATAATAATTTTAGCCATCATTTCACTCTCAATGCAGCCGCCTAATTCTAATGTGACAGCTGCACATTAGAGCTCTGAAACTTAAAGTTTGAGACAATTAGGTGCATTTTATTGTAACACTGTCCCATAATTACAATATTCTCTGTGATCAGCAACATTAGACTAATCAATTTTATAATGTTCTGTTAGCTGCAGTACTATCATTGTAAAACAGACTTAAAATCAGGACCAAGAACAAAAATATATTAATGCATTGTCTGCATCACCAACTGAATAATTTCCTGTGGCAAATGACACATACAGACTGCCTACTGTGATGATATGTCTTTGTTCTCTCATACCTAATCTACATCTCTGTACTTTGTACAACTACAAGGTTTGCAGAAAAAACACATTCTCTCCCATGAGAAATGTCTTACAGCTAATTCAAATCTAAAATTCTAAACAGAACCTCCTCCAGAGCAGGGTAAGTGTGCAGCAAAAGTTATTGTGGAGATCCAACAGGTCAAAAGAGAGCCCCCTTCATGACACTAAAAAACTCCGGGTGTACGCTCAACATACATGGCTTCCCATTAATCTTGCTTCATAGTACAGCCTTCTGCTCTGTAGCACTGTGACTCAAGGAAGAGGACGGCATGCCTCACCTCTTTCAGCAGGGTGGTCTCATGGGATGACTGATACTTTTCTCTGTCTTGAGGGGCCTTCTTATCAATCTTTTCTCTGTCTGTCTTCAGTTTGCGATCAGCTCCTTTAGGCTTAAAAGCAAGATGTAGGGAAGTTAGGTGGGTTTCTGTAGGAAAAAGCAAGCAAGCTGAAAACATGTTGAGGTGTTATACCTTAAAGACTTTGACCTGGCAGCTGCATGAATGAACATGCTCCATGTATTCCCCGTGCTCGTTTGTGGTGAAAGTGTCCACCTGGATACGAAATGGCACCCCTTTCTCTCCACCATGCTTCCTGGGGGTGAACTCGGTGCTGATGCAGTTGACCTCAAGAGACAAGAGAAAACTAAAAAATTAAATCAAACAAAAACAATAACTTTTCCCGAGACATTTGACCAGAATCTCTCTGTACCTGGATGAAAACAGAAGCATTCTTGACAGGATCCCAGAGGAACTCGATGGTGTTGAGGTGCAGAGGGTGTGAACGAGGCTCCAGTATGCCCACTGATAGTGGGATATCTGAAAGTAATAAGCCAGTCAGTCAGCTAAAGGACATAAAAAACATTGTTACTTATTTTATGTATTGTATTGTTATATTAGTTTGCTGTGGCTGGCAGATCACTGATCAAATTTGATCAAACCACAGACAGACAAGCAGCATTGTCTGTGAGTGACAACATCTGTCTCTTGGTTTTGTTCAGACCGAAGGATCCCAACAACTACTGGATGACTTTTCATGAAATTTGCTACAGATATTCAAGGTTCCCAGAGGTCCCAGAGCATCAACCCTCACAATTTAGTGATTACCACTTTCCCAGGACTTGGCACCAAAAAACATACACATAATCAGAGCAGACATAAGTTAGTGATTCTGCACAGTCTATGGGGCACAGTGCATCTGTTGGAGTCAGCAACCTTTAATCGTTATCATCTCCAGAGCTATATGTTTCTGTCAGAGGTTACTGGCTTCAGTAAGCTCCTCAGTGCTTATTGTTCTTTGACGTGATATCTGTATGTTTTCTCTCTGCTATTCTTTTCTCTCTCTCATTTAAAGTTAACCCAACTGGTCAAGGCAGGTTGCCAACCTCCCTAATCCTGGTTCTGTCTGAGGTTTTCCTTCTGTTTAAAGGGGGCTTAACTGTTCACCGCCACCAAAGAGCTGGTCTTCACCTTACTACATGACGCGCCCTGAGAGGACTCATGTTCTGAATTGGCGCTACATCAAACGGAATAAATTTTAATGTGGGCAAAGTTTGATGTATGCATATTGGGTGATTTGCTACAACTAGCTCACCAAGATCCAGAATTCGGTCTCCAGGTCTGTTCCACCGCCAACTCTCCAGCTGCTGGTGCTCCATATACTGCAGTCGACGGTCATGAAACACCACTCTCACAATGCTCTGTGAACAGGATCAGAAGGCAGGATCAGGCTTCTGGCCAGAGTTCAGCTACAGCTTGAGTGGGACACCTTGCACAAAGCTGAACAGTCAGACTGTTGGGCAAAGTGCAAAGAGGATCCCCTCATTTTTTTATTCAGACAAACTGTAACAGGTCTTTTTTTGCAAGAGTAAGGAGTTGGAAATTCACAGGGAATTTCAGCTCCATTCATGCCCACTATACAGTAGTCATACTTAAAATACATACATCCTGGAATAGGAGCTACGTTCAGTGATGCTACATGTAATACCTGTGAGATCAAATAACGACAGTGACTTTCCTCTTGTATAACAGCTCCCATACTCACATGGTTTAAAGTTTGTCTTAAAAGGACACATTAGCTTGTTGGACAACTACTATTAACTCTAAATAACTTAATAACTCTTAACCCTTACATGTGACTGCAGGATGCACCAGTGTGTGCAACTGCAACATCCCACCTGTGCAAAGTTTTCAACTATTGCACTTTTCTAAATAGCAGAGCTATGGCATCCAGGTCAAGTTTTCAATCGGTTGGTCAATATACTTCCAACCAACTAATTTTCATTGGTCAAACAATCACCAGTGTTACTTTCATAAGAATGGAAGTGCTATATCTACAGATTTCCAGGAATATTCTATCATTTTTGGCAGCAGGATGATCAGACTACATGTGACAAATACAGCTTTGAATTTGCCCAACCAATGGGAGAATGTGAGGCCTAACATTTACAGCACAGACTTTGTAAACAACAGTTTTCAAATCATATCAGATTTTTGATTTGCTTCATTTAGGCTAATAAGGCTAGGAAGTAGAGTGTACTCAGTCACTGTTGAACATTTAGTTCATCTAGAGATAACATACTATTTTTGGGGGGGACTATTTGACAGGTTGAAGAGAAAGTATGATTTCAGTTGAATAAGATTCTCTGTGGTCAACTACAGTTCTTTTAAATACTAATGAATACTATACTATACTAATGAATGACCTGGGATCATGTTTTATGAATAACGTGGGAATGAATGATGTGGGAACGTGACATAGTCAACATGAGGTCTTTGTGATACCTCATGATCAAGCCAGGTTGAAGAAAAATCCAAAAGAGCAACTTAACAGCTCTTGAAAGTTCAGATTTTGCTGACCACCAGTTGTCTGAAGTCTCACCTTGCTAAAGTGATGGACTGATGTACTCACTGTATGTGGTTACAGGTCTAACAAGGGACATTCCTGGCTCCACCCAGCCACACCCAACAGTCTGATATATCGACTCTCTTTAGTATGAGAGCCAGAAAGTACTGTCAATACCATGTGTTGATTTTTCAGAACTCATAAGACCCATTTCTCCCAAAGTCCACAAACTTCAGACAGTTTTTATGGCATGTGGGAACAGAGAAAATCCATGTCCAATTTCACTCAACTGCCTAAAGAATCAAAAACAGCTTTTGTTTTAAAAATGTCGCCAGAGCATGAATTTAATCAAGAAATGATATTAACAAGATTTAAAACCATGTACCGTTAGAATATTTATGGAGGGAGGCTCATGCACGGCTGAGCAACACAACTCAAACAGCTCTGGATCCAACACGTCATGTGTTTGCTTAGATGCCACCTGTCCTATTCTTGTGTTTCTAGGATGCTACAGCTAACATTACAGTCTTTAGCAACAGCAGCCTGACAACAGAGATGTGTCAAGAGGATGCACTCACACAGAAATCAAATAAAATGACCTCTCCTCACTCTTAAGTGGCCATGCTGACAAATGACTCTTTAAATGAATAAAGTCACTTTTGTATCAGAAAAACCTGTGTGATGAAAACAAAAGTGGCATCATGGAAATGTTGGGCTGCTAATGGGTTTTACTCAGAAAGTATTGGCATCAAATATTCACCAATTTATTTTTCTGATTTCAGTTGAGAGAACACTGTTCCTAGGAATAATAAAGGTATAAAGATGCCGACATCTTTATGAAAAAACCCAGTAATACAGATAAAAGCAGAAAAATGAGTCCAGAGAGTGTGTGTATTCTGAAAACATGAAAGTAAGATGAAATGCATGTTTGTAAGGAGCCTATGTGAAAATAAGGGAGGAGAAAAGATAAGTTTGGGTGATAGTACCAAGCTCTCCAAAGTCCACACCCTACCCCTGAAGTGGAAGAGAGGGTTGAGGGACCTGCGACAAACCCGGAAAGTGAGACTTGAAAAGAGAGAAGGAAGAAGTCACATGAAAGTCAAAAACAGACATGCGTAATACCTTATACCTACCTTTACATATTTGCTGCTTATATCTGTATACTCCACTAGTTTTCTGTTTAGCATACGGATTTCGTAGGACTGACCTACATTTTAAAACATTAAAAAAAAACCTGATTAAAATTGAAAAATGTGAAATCAGTCAATCAGAAAAGAGGGGCAGTGGAGGTAGAAATTGAATCAAATTAGAAGCCTCTTAAGCCAGATATCAAGGCCAGCCACTACAAAACTGTTCCATATCTCCATCCTGATCATATATAATGCATTAGGTTTAATATCACATTTAAATAGCCATTGAGGGACACTACATGGCTAACTATCAGTGCGTCTTTAGCATAAAAGTAAGCTACAGACCATGATGGCAATTAACTTCTAATAATCAATACATGCCATCTTTACGTTATGATGTAATTGATGGCTAGAAGTTGCATGTTACAGCAAGCTCACTTTCATTGTGGTTTTACTCCAAACAAATTAAGTAGAGCAGATAAGCAGGGCAAACTTGTAGAGACAGAGGTAAATGAAGCACAGACCAAAAAAAATGTCATTGTTCAACAAAAGCGATAGAAACAATCGGAAGGTTCCAGAAACTGATGTGAAGCAGAAGATGAAGTACAAAGGCAAAAAGATGAATGAAAGAGAAGAGGGTGAATCAGATTATAAGATGAAAGTCAGACAAACTAGTACTCAGACAGAAGCTCATGTTGCTTGGATGAATCATTCAATTAATGGCAAGCCTATATTTTAGTAATACAATATATATCAAATCTTACTAAAATTTTAATATTCAAAAGGCACAGAGGATGATGAATGTAACTACACCTACAAAATATCTGCTTGTTCCAGTCCACTCTATTACTTACTAAAGACAGTAAATATGGAAGTCAAAATAAGCCAAAAATAATACAAAATTCTCTATTGTATAAGAATTTGGATACTAATTGCGTAACAAAATCACTATTGAATACTTCAAGCCAAAATATATCACAAGGAATTTATAGTCTCACTGTAAATGTCTTGATTTACAAAACTCAAGGTCAGTTTTGTTAAGGGTCCACACAATTTAATAAAATATTCAAGCTTTCAATATTAAAACAAACAACTTATTTTGAATTGATGAAAACCCATATGAATTGAGTAAACTGCAATTCAAAAAATGAAGTCAGATTAAATAAAATCTGGTTACTTTTCACTGTATTGGATTAGATAATTCAGACAGCATTGCATCAGTTTATCCTGAATGGAATCAATCAGCTCTCTGTCGTACCAGAATATTTTCTATCAATCACATGATCCAAGACAGACAAATTTGAGTGAGCGACTGGAAATCTTGAAAATGACCTTTTGATTAATTTTTTAACTGAAAAAATGGTTTTGGACAGGCAAGTTTTGAAGAAAACTTCAAATATGTGAATTCAGATCACATCAATCTAATTCTTAGGTTTGTTTTCTAAGAAAAAATAATGTAATATTCTAAATATAAATATTAAGTACATTAGCCATTCAGCTGTGGCTGATTTTGGAGATGGAACCCCAGTGTGACAAATTGGCATTTGGTCATGCAAATCCCAAAATTTGGGCTGTTGGTCATGCATAAATGTAAAAAAAAAAAATTAAAACATTACCACAGTCTCTGAGAAGCTTTGAATCACATTCTATTTCATTGAGCGACTGATTAACTGAGTTATCTGATTTAACAAACAAAACATAAATAATGAAAATGCTCATTAGTTGCAGTCTTGGGTTAATTTAACAACTACTTATACCATGGCTCCTTCAAAGACCTCTTCATATTTTGGCATTTCTTTGCTTCCACAGTTTTATAGATTCAGTTATTAGACTTGAGGTTCTGATGCTGTCAGAACTAAGATTCCTGTGAAAGAATCAATAAAGGGAATCTCTGCAAATGACTTAATCTGTGTCATAATGTGTTATACTATTGTAGAATAAAGCTTTTTTTTTTTTATCTTAATGGCTTTGGACACAAGTCTATGTTGTCTGCCTTCTGGCATTGAGCAACAGCTGTGCATATTATTTGCTGAGCTCAAGACTGCAGAGATAATAGTTTAAAACAATTTGTGTTTAGTATAACCCTGACTTAAAATGAATTAGAAATCCTACATCAGCAGGTTTGACTTTAACATTGCTGCTGCTGCAGGGATTGTATGTGGCAAAATGAGCTCCAGTCCAGCGATCATCGACATTAAACTAGCAGGACAGATAGCCACCTTGGTTGAGGTAAGTGAGAGTCTCCTCCTGCTGTTTCACAGCTGGTGAAGTGGCTGCACACAGAATGTGCTGGAATGGGCTCCTTTTGGCACCACTTTCAGCCATAAGCCTGGCTTCTTCGTTCTTCAAGAAAGGCGCCAAGGCCTCTCTGAAAGAGACCAAAAGAGAAACAAATGAGCATGGGGATGATAAAGGCCATTGTTCCGTTTTGTCTGTTATCTAACCACTTCATCACAGGAACAAACATGCCAAAGGTTGATGTTACAAAATACAAAGTCCTCATGTAACATGCTTAGTTCAAGAGTATTGTTTTGATAAAGGAAAAAAAAAGTTGTTGAGGTGGTCTGTCACTTTCAGTGTTGAGAAAAGCACTCCTTTAACACGTCAAATGCATTTAAAATGTGAATTTCACCTTTACGTTTGATGTGAATAGCCTAATAATTGACATAAAAGTACAAAGAACCGGAATTACTGAAAATCTACAAAATGAAGAAATGAAGTCATATGAACCATTTTGAGTATCTTCCTATATTCTTGTGCAAATAAAGATCACTGTTTTGTACTTTGACTGAACATGTTGCAGAATTAACTCATTTCCTTTTCAGACACAAGCGCATGAAATCCACGTTTCTGAGGCTTGTCTACGTGGCTGTGCTTTACCTAATGTAACTAGCAGAGTGCTGGTGGTAGGACTCAGGCTGGGAATGGCAGAACAGCATATTTTCCAGTGCGGTGTCTTCTTGTATCCCGGGACCACAGAGTAGACGTGGAGACAGATGGAGCTAGTTTGCGCCTGGTGGCTTCCTCAGACTTCAGCTCAGAGATTTGCGGCCAAACCTCTCTGCCCGCCTCTTATATCGTCCTGGTGATGTCATGAGGGTCATTAGCATACCTTGGATGACCTTTGAGAGGCGGAGTGTCCAGGCACACCTCCCACTACCGACATCGAGCTTGGTTGATGCATTAATAGCAGCTTCACTTGATCAGTTGTTGACACTGGCAACAGCAAGGCACTAAAGCTGGACTTACTTGAGGTAATGTTTGGAGGAAAATTTGTGAAAACAGAGGAGTGGCTTCGGGTGTTAGGAAAGAAAGAGAAGGGAATGTAGTTTTGAGATGAACAAGACTAAAATGACCATGCATAGCTGTGTGGAACTACATGTCTGAGAACAGCCATAGAGCGGAAACTTTCAGTTTGTAAGGAGCTAATCTCACACTTAAAGAAAGAACAACAAAAAGACTGCTGTGAATGCTAAAGCAATTCCTTTGGTTACACATCGGTCACCGATTGCATGCTTACTTTAACATGTGAACAAACGGGCTGAGTACAAACCCCTGCAGCTGCTGTCCAGTCTCTTCACAGCTCCTCAAAAAGGTACAGAGATTAGAGACAGGTCACCTCAAAGTCTGTTCAGGTTAATGTTTATACACAGCAGCTAAGAACACCTCAGCACTCGGATGAATGAGCTTGTAAATGGATGGACAACTGAGCAAAACTACTACCAGTCCTCCTGTGGAAGTAAAAGGTTCAACCTATGAGGAGAAGAAGGAGATATACAAGCTCTGATCGACGTTTTAAAGACTGAGTTGTCAAGCGAACATGAAATCCTGGGAGAACAGTCAGAAAACTGTGAGATCGGTTCTCAGTTTGTTTATTTCTAGAGCAAACAGTTTCTTTACATTGTTGCAAATCTATCACAGGTGGATGTTAACAAAAACCCTTCTGTACAATTTAACACGAGAGAAAATAAAATATATAAATACAGGTATGAATATTACATGGCTGACTGACACAAAAGAAAAAGTGTACTATTGAACATGCATAGTGAACAGTTTGCAAAGAATACCATGTTGTCTGTTTGTAGGACCAGGGTGAGCACAGCCTCCTCATAGTGACTGATAGTTTGTTTGGTAAATTTTTCCTCACAGATTTGCTTTAACTGGAGTAAGCTAAGCTGATTAATGGGTCAGAAGTTGTTGAGGGGAACTGGGTGAAAGAAAAGTCAGGAGGCATTTTACAGAGTGTGCAGGGCGGCATATTGTTGAAATTGTTTTTAGTACCAATACTCCAACAGCAAGTTACAACGTAAGCATGTCAATTCTGTACATTCATTTACTTAAATAACCATAATTGGCCCATTCTCAGTGAACTACCTAAATGAGAACACCCAGTAACTCAAAGTCCCACATTACAGTCAGGCTTCTTTCAAGCAAAATCAGGAATAATTATTATTATTAATTTGCTAGAAGTCAGCAGATGAGAAGAGAATTTACGGGAGATTAACTGTACCCTGATAAACCAAATCATATCCAGTAATTATGGGAAACTGTCCCTAGTCAGGGACCCATGTAGCGTCTCAGCAGGAATGCAACATTTTAAAGCTTTATGATACCTCAATCTAAAGTCGTGCCCAGAGGTAAGACTTTTTAAAAATTCTCCACCTAAGTACTTAAATAAACCAAACAAAGGTTTGGTGAACAGTGTTAGCTCCATGTTGTACCTGTTACATATGATCAAATGTGACTTGTTCCTCTCCAGAAACATGAAATTAGAGATGAGTAACTCCATGATGTTACAAGTGCACTTATCAGCCTAAAACCTGGGCCCTTCAAAACAGCACAAAGTTGACATGTGCTGCAGGTTACATGCAAGCTATTTTGCTAACGTGCAAAAAATTTAGATAGTCAACCTGTTCGATTTTCGTTATGTGACATTATGTAAAACCTTGTGAAGCAGTAGTTGAAAAGTGTATGTACAAAATACCTTTATCGGTTGTTTTGCGGTTATTGCAGAAGCCGTGTACATGAAGGGAAACTGAAGGAGATCAGAGGAAACAGCTAATACTGGATTTGCATCATTGCAGGTCAAGAACGCCGCCATAGTCTGTTTTCCTGTAGATTCACATTTTTTTTGAGAGCAAACAGATACAGTGCTGTACATCCCATTCACTCTCCGCAGTCCAGTCAACAAACACAAGCGTGTGTAAAGTGAATAAGGCTTGGTAAAGTCTTTTCGACTGTTCTCAGGCGCTGGTCTCTCTCCCAACTCCACATCTGTGGTATTTACAAAGGACTTCCTCTTCAGACACAGGGAGTACCTGAACGTGCTCAGACTGAACAGAGGCCTGGCAGATTTACAGGGAAGATGACACAGATTGGCAACAAATGACAATTGTTCGAAAAGTTTCCGAACTTAATGCAGAAACGTTAGTGTATAAATACAGGCAACAACTTTTCATGGGCTCAGCTTCGACTTGACTTGGTCTGCTGATTGTGATTTGAAGCCTAATGTAGCCATCTTTCATTGTGCAGTTAAACAGCAAGCTCATGTTTTGCACCTCAAACTAAAGATCTGCACACAATTTGAAGGATTGTCAATTATGTGGCTGAAAAGTTGAGTAAACCAAGGACCTTGTGAAAGGGGGATTTAATATATTAAGCCACTTATAAGAACAAATAAGAATAAAAAACTCTTACAATCGATGGACAGGCTTCCCATGAGCCACATCTTAAACCTAAGTATTAACTAAAAATGTTTATACAGTACTTTCATATTTCTGTCACATTTCTTTCTTGAATTATTTGTTTTTTATGCGCCCTAAAACAGAATTCATCGCAAAACTTATGGGCTTGCTACCATCACTGGACCAGCCAAATGACATCTCATCCCTAACTGATTTGACAAAAATTTTTGTGTGACAACATTCCTCCACTTTGATGTGAACATTTCATAATATCATGTGTGAACTTCTAACAAATCTGGGCGCTGAGGGACAAACAGGCTTCCAATGACAAAAGCTGAACTGGAGAAGGTGGGAATCATGGAGGAAGAGAAAGTGCCATTTCCAAAAAACTCCAAACGTGTTGATTCCCTCCTCGCCGGTCTAAGACCAATACAGCAGTTACATTCAAAAGTTTCTAGAACAGAGTCGGGCTGGAGGAATGAACTAAACACAAATTCATTTAACAGAATCCCTTTAAAACAGGAGAAAAGCACGGCAGAACTTGAAATATAATGGGGAGAGGAAGCTCAGAGAGGGAGAGGTCTGAAAGAAGCGCAGCTTTGTCCTGGAAATCCTTGATTGGCGTCCATCCACAGGGTTTCCACATGAATCCTCCCGATACTAACTGTGAGAGGAGACATCAGAGGAACTGCTGCTATTGCTGTTGGTCGTTTGGGCACGCTTGATGTACAGGTTCAGTAACTTCATCTGCAAACAAATGAAGTCATGAAATGTTAATCTTTGCCTCGGCAAATGAAAGCATGTAAGCTGAGGAGAAAAAAATTGATGTTAAGTCCGTTCCAGCTGTAGATTTAAGGTAAAATAACCTTGTTTAGAAAAAGCAACACTTATTAAGTGTGTTGTATCAAACCAGGCGATAAGAAGCAAACAATAAACTTTATCCTGTATTGTTCACTAGTGGTAACAGAGAAAACTGGCATGTGACACTTAAAGTGACACAATATACTTGTGACCACTTATCACATTTATTCATTTCTGCTACAAGAATGACTTCATTTTCTGACTTCTGTCTTATTTTTCCAAATACACACAAGTGATCAAAGTAAAATGCCAGACTTTTACATTTCAGTGGAAAGAAAATATGAAAAGATTTAAAAAAAAAAAAAAAAACCCACAAAATGAGGCATGCTTCCATTAAGTGCTTTGGAATGACTAAACAAAGTGGTCATCACAAGTTGGCAGTACTGGCTATGATATGTACGGCTGTAGTTAATAGAAGACTCTGCAAACTGAAAACAAAACCAGCCGTTTGTAAATCATCAAAAGAATCTAAAAGAAGAAGGAAAACAAAATGTTGGCCACCTTCAGGCATTGTTATCATTGGAGAAGGTTGTAATTACTCTTGCATGTCAGCTGGTATTGGCCGTGGTTGTTGTCAGGAGAAAGAGAGAACGAAAGAACAGCTGCTCAATCATGAGTCTGTCATTGTTCGCTATGTCACAGCATTTTCAGGAAATGGGTCTGCACCATTCACTAGAATTAAATTTACAGTTATATCAGAATTATAATTCTGTGCAACAAAGTAAAAAAAAAAAAACTACTTCAAATGAGTCACTTTTTAGTGAAACTGCTAAAGTTGTTCTCATATTTTGCCGTTTCCATCAAGTATTTGTAATGTAATACTTTAAAATGTCATAAAATGTGTTATGGAAACAGGACTTCTGACATTTACATTGATAACATCATTCAAATTAAAAATAATTGGACTGATATTTGATGTTTGGATATTTTGCATTGCCTTTATGTATGGCCTAGTAACAGTTGCCAGTTTTTATAGTCCAGTGTATTTAGTTGGAGACTTTTTATGGGCAATTTTAGAAAATTTCATAAGAAAAGAATATTTAAAATATTTGTTATATCCAGTCTAACTTATTGCTTGCACAAAGACTACATCTCACAGTATAACTTGAGAACGCAACAGTGCATCCTGAAGATGCTACAGATGCTACCATATGTATATAGATTGCAGGTGGGACAAGGGGTAGTGAGGGGAGGGTCCCTCCAGTAAGGTGAAGCTGACCCTCAGACCTCAACCCTTACATAACTCAAGGACACATGCAGTAAAAGTAGGGCAAATACGAGCCTGCGCTTTATAATTGGACAACTGGTTGGAACAAGCTGAGAAACAACAACATGGGAAGATGATAAGGCTGTGCGTCTGTTGAAGAAGCTGTGTGTGTGTGTGTGTGTGTGTGTGTGTGTGTGTGTGTGTGTGTGTGTGTGTGTGTGTGTGTGTGTGTGTGTGTGTTAAGACTTGTTGTCAGCGGTCAATACCTTGCTGCCCGTGAGCTGTGCCAGGTGGGGTTTAAGCTCCTCGCCAATCACAGAGTAGATAGCTACCAGACAGAACACGCTGGCCTTGCGAACGCTGCTCTCTGTGTTGTCATAGCCCTGCAGACAGACAAGGCAGCATCAGTTTTCACGCACACACGCACGTACACATACATAGACACACATGCGTGGTCGGCACGGACCTGGGAGGAGTTGCAAAGAGTGCAGAGTGTACGCAAACATTTCCAGGGACAAATAAGGCAAATAATTCCCAGTGTCCAAATATGAACATTGTCCAAATATGCCTTGTTGGAGCTGATGAGGATGTTGCTGCCCTGTCTGTCTCAAAAAAGCCCTGCTTTTCTTTAATTTAGGGGTTATAAACGAGCAAAGGCATTTAAATCTGCTATCTAGCAAAGAACAGTTGTGTGCAAAAGTTTACAGAAACTTGTAAAGACCATGTATATCACTGAGTTCCCAATGACTCCAACAACTCTTAGTTTTCTATGATGGAATGACAGAAGCATATGTCTCTCACAAAAAACAATCATGCATTTTGGTTCTTTACTACTACTTGTAACTTTTCTCAGTTAATTTAAATAAGGCATGTTAAGGCAGTTTCTTAAAAGCGTGTTTTAATTAAATAATTTTGCAAAAATTTAAAAAACTATTTTAATAACATAGTTTTTGGCTAACTTTTTTGAAAACAGTCTTAACTAAAAGCTTAGGTCTTGTTTTAGACTCAGACCTGCAGAAGTCCAGGGATTATGTCGGGCAGCAACTGCAGTAATGAGTCCTTAGCGATGCGTTCAATGACTTTGGTTTGCATCTTGATGGCAGCCAGGTTGATGGGGTAGTCGGCCGTCTGCACAATAGGGCACAACACCTTGATGCATTGCTCAGGGTGGATGGACCCGGCGAGGGTGGACGCCGCTTCCTCAGCTGCACGCACCACCTAAAGCACATGTCAGATACACATTAGCATTACTCGTGTAATGTGTGGCAAAAAATACAGATATTTGCGTTTCTGTCATTCAGACAGCTGACTGGTGGGTGGCAACTGATGTCTTCCTGGAAATAGCAAGTGGGCTCGTCCTTGACAAACCTCTAACAGGCTTTAATATGTAAAGCAATTTCCCTACCAGCAATGGCACATTCACAGGATATTTAATATTGTGTGAGCTCATCGTTATACACAATTATACACAGTAAAAGGTGCACCTGTATCCCTGTAGGTTCAGCAGGAATTCACTGGAATCCCTCAGGCTAACTTTATTCATTCTCATCAAGTGGATGACCCTGAATAAATCTTGTACTCAGGATGTTGCATTTGTTGTGGATTAGTTTAATTTGTTCTCTGCTTTTGAACTCTATTTCTGTGGATTATTAATGATCTGGCAGGTTAGTCTCGATGTTTATTTTATGTTCCATTTGTTATCAGCATGTGATCTTTGTTTACCTACTCTGTGTACCCCGCTGCACACCTGACCAACATGGTAGGAGAATTTCTCAGTTGAGTAACTCATAAGGCTTCTCCTGTGTGAGCCTCAGTTAAAAGTCAAAGGTTGGACATATTTGCTTCAGCTATTGTTATTCTCATAGTGACAAGCACACTGTAAACTTTTTAGTGATGAGGCTCCAGACTATTTTATAGTGTTATATGTGTTAGGCAGGTCACAAATTGACATGTATGTGATGTTGCACATATCCTTGCATTTTGAATGATTATTTTGTCCAACTATTATGTTTTCACCACAGTAGGTTTTATTAAGAGTTTTCACAATAACAGAGGAACATGTGTGTCATACAGCTATGGAAAAATGACTAATTACTAATAATCAAGAACCCTAAACCTGTTGGCGGGTTTGAAAGGCATGTTGTCTAAAAAAAATATATATATATAGAAAAAACAAAAACTGTCAAAATGACATCATTCCTTAGAGCCAGATGATGAAACAGAAAAAATTGTTAGATTTTCAACTTTCTAACATCATTCCATCGGGAAACTTAACCAAATCTAAGCTCCTAATTGAGGTTATATCCAAAAGTTTTTTTCTACAAATATCATACATAAATTACCAAAAATGAACCATTTTCACCAGATCCCGCAAAAGCAAAAAAAAATTCTGTGCTCCTTGATGCAACCATGAAGTCATGAGTGGCTCAGCTGCAACAAAAAGTCATGTGACAAAAAATTCAGGGACTATTCAGATGAACTGCAGGCTGAGTTTACACAGAGCAGAGAGGAGTCAAAGAAGTAAAAAGGTAGTAAAGCAGTAAAAAAATCTATGCTATATAGAGCTACTATTTCTTAATTATTGGAGACATATGCACTTGAAAATGTATGTACTGATTTCCAGGCTTTTTTCATTTTTGTAAAATAAGAAATAAAATCTACTTTTGTCTGTTCCTTTTTTAGGACTTACAGCTGTATAACACTGCTTTGCTGCACAGAAGAAATTTTTGAGTTCTCTCTAGTTCCAGTTATTGTTGTGCCTTTTTATGGAGGTGCAGGACTGCTCATCGTTCAGAGTGTTAACATAGTCAAATTCTGTTTTCCTTTGAGATAAATCTGTGATCCCACTATTACTTAAACCTTCACAAATATTTTTTTGACAAAATAAAAATGAATCATATGGCTGTGTGTACAATGGAAGTGGTCACATGTGCCAATGAATACTTAAAGAATTGTGACCAACTCTGCTGCTCTCAAATTAGTCATTTAGCCATTTTAACTCACTGTCATTAATGCAATACTAAATGCACCAAACTGTGGTCAGGCAAAGCAACTTGCTGGATGACATAGTGGAGCAGCACAGGAGCCAGCTATTTTTCTTAGAAGTTGTGAGAGACCAAAAACAGAGCAAATCAGTGAGTGAATATTTAACTGAGATTCATCAGGTGAACACAGGACACCAAAGAAATGCTAGTGTTGCTCAATATCAATATACTGTCTTTAGAAACACAACATCCATACTATGAACATGTCAGTGTGTAGCTTGCTCTGCTAGGTCCAAGTGAAAAAAACTGAAGTACTACAACAGAGTATTTCCAGTGTTGATGCTGAAGCTGTGTACCTCCTTATGAGAGTCTTTGTGAGCCTCCAGTGTCTTCATGATAGTTAGCTCAGCATAGTTCTTAAAGCGGGCTGGTTGGTTCTTCAAAATTTCTTTGAGCACACGCAAGGCCAGGGCTCGGATGGTGTGCTGCAGGAAACAGGAGCACAAGAAGTCAGTTAAAAGCAAAAAAGGCAAGCAACTTACCGTTTCAGTTTTTGCTGAATATCCAAAAACACATAAATTCAGATTCTTCAGAATATCACACAGAAGTGATTCCCACTTGTGTCTGCTAAGCTCACTGATAATTAAGGTAGTGTCTACAGATACGGACCGTACCCGTAGCCGGTGGCCTACGCATACGGCACTTTCCCTTATCATAAATATTAATGAGACGCACATGGATATTAATGAGCCGGCTGATGAACGCGCTTTGTGATTGGCTGGTAATCCGACGTACATAAATATTAACGAGCCGGTTTGGTAATCCGAGTGATGAAGGCGCTTCCGTGATTCGAGGTGAATCTGCGTGCCGAGCCTGTCATGTCAGTCATCTGCTGTTCTCTTTTCTATCATGCATAATGTCTTATAAATATCATTATCTGACTTTTTCACGGACAGCGATTTGGGGGTTGAAATCAGCACTACTATTAAAAATAGCAAAACTTTTTATTCACGTGACCCTGTTCTAATAAAGCACAAACGGCAAACAAAACAAATGGCGGAACTAACAGCCAGCAAACTACAAGTATTTTTTTTTACCTTCAAAAGTAGCGACAGTCTCCCATAGGGAGACGCCAGTGTTTACAAACAGTGACGTCACGAAGTCACGTGATTACCGCGCTGGTTGGCAAAAGGAACCAGAGGAACAATGGCTGATGCGAACTATCCTTCCGTGAAATTGTCCGATTATGCACAATCCTTATCACCTGAGGCCCGACAAATATACGTGAGTAAGCTGAGATATCAGGGAAACAGTAAAACCTTGCCAGATCCCTACAATTTGAAGACTGTGTGGGTTGACGATCCTTCATTCTGGCCGGACATTTCCTTCACCGACATTTATTTTTACTTGATTGACACCGCTGGGCAGTTCACCCACCCAAAAATATATAATTATGAATTAAAAATAATACATCTTCTGTTAATCTTCAACAAGATGTCAAAGAAACGTCAATACGTTGCTGTATTTTTTTGTCTGCAGTATGGCTTCTATGTAACAGTAACAGACCCACAGCATTGGTGATCGAAAATAGGACAATTCTAAAAAAAACGATCGCTAGACGCATACAGAAACAAATGTGGTTACAAATAGGAGGCTGCTGGCTTAAGGAGATGTTATTGAATATACTTCAATCGACTTTAGTGCACTTTCATCGCCTAAAAAGCGATCGGTAACACATGACAACACTGAACCAAACCGAAAGTGTAGAGATCGCTTCACGCGAAGGATGCGACACTAAATCAATATCTTTTGGTAAATAAGCTCAAAGTTGGACATACTAAACATGCTAAACTGTTGAATAGTTTACCCAAAGAAAAGTGGGAGCCACAAACACGATCTCTGCTGCTTACTGGGGTACAATTTTCCTGTTGATGGCTGAAGCCACGGCCATCTTCTCTCTCCTGACATCGGTATTCGGTGAAATTCCAAGCCTGATCCCTTCTCAAAACGCTTCGTACAACCAACAACTACACACGATATTACCATTGTGGTAAATACATGTGCAATTTCATTCATGAAAAGCGATAAATTTACGTATTTGTTTCAAACCCGATACCGTTCTCGTAGCAAGCCGTTATGTTACTGCCAGTTCTTGCCAACCAGTAGCAGTCTTGTACCACGTGACCATAGCAAATGACGACACGCTGGCGTCTCCCAATGGGAGATATTACATATTACATATTAACAACCTAAACAAAACCCTGACGTATTTTCTACGTCTGGCAACACAGACACTGCACGTCAGTCACTTTAATGTTAGCGGACTCCGTTGAATGGCTAAGTTACATAACCACAAACAAATCTCACAATATCACAGTAAATCGAGTTTGTGTTTTTTTTTTATTCATGCCGAATTAAAGAGCTGCTCCTCACCATTCACGAGTGTTTGTTTCATATTCGACATCCTTAACTTTATCTTCTAAATTAGCGTCCGAAATTAAATGGGAACATTTGCAATGGAGTTCGTCAGCCGCTTCCACCACTGAACGCGGTAAACTAATTAATAGGAACTGGACTTCAAGCAATTTAGACACGGCGTCTAAAAGCGTAAAAACTACATTGTCTAAAGTGTGAGAGGAGATGGTGTATTTTTGGTTAAATTATACAATGTTCGCCGTCAAAGTCATTCATATAAACTGCCTGTAATGTGCAGCAAATAGTAGTTAACCGGTGCCAGCTCTTTAGTTACCTTAACGGGTCCGTACCTCTAGTACAGATGCTACGGGTACGGGTCCGTACCTCTAGTACAGAACCATAATTAATATACTCCAAACATGAATATTCACAGAGTATAACTGTCTGATAATTATCAAACCTCTAAAATAGTTTACCCACAGTCAGTCATTTGAGCCATCAGACAACATACATCTTTATCACCCAGTGTCTCCAGCAGGAGGAGGAGGATGGTTTTGAAGTGTTCATCCCACACAGCCAGGCTGTCTTCTCGTGCAATCTTAAGCAACTCCACAAGGGCACCTTTGCGCTCCTCAGAGCGCTCATTGTGATTGGACAGTTCCTTGAGCAGATCAGCCACCAGGTCTGAGTGGTCCTGCCCAACTGCTCACCAAGAGAGGACAAAAGGGAAAAATGAAATATCAAATTGCACCAGAAATTTCAAGTAAACACAGCTACCGACTACTGTCAAAGGCCAAAAACAATCCAGTCTCAGCATTATCAATCTGTCTTCAATTTTGTCAGCACTGAAAGAAAATAAACTGCATTTACCAGTTTCTACTTTACATAATTCTACCAGAAAGGTGACTATCCTATCAAAATAGAACGTACAACCAATTTCAATTTAAAAATACAGAGTTTTATGCATTTAGAGGAAACTGCACCTTTGAGAGTGAATATAACATGGCTTGGCATTCTAAGATGAAAACACAGCTCTGCATGCCCAGTAAAGCTTACGGCTAAGTTGCAATGAATGCGTTAAGTTGAAGCACTCCGGGCAATACATGTGTAATTTTAAAACTGAGTCCTGCAGCCCAAAATTCTAATTAAAATTTGACACAGAAAGTAAGAATTTGTGCCAGATAAAATTAATTTCTAATTATGCAGTAGAGGATTGATGTTCGACTTTATTGCTAGCCATGAAGTTAATTTCTATTTTCAATAGTTGCCAGATGTCAGGCTGGACATAAAGTACTTTGTCACTGTGCTATCGATGTTAGTATGTTTAGGCAGCTATTACTTAATGTGTTCTGAATCTGTAGCTGTGTAGATATTTAGTTCTTTACAATATGTTCTTTATTATCATTAGCTAGATTGCTTCAGGTGAATTAGACATAATATAATCACCCAAACATTTAATTCTCTATAGAGAATGCCACCACTATAAATGTAAAAACATATACCTGCCAGCTAGATCTGCAGTGCAAGCAGGATAGATTGGACTTAGTCAACACTCGGGGATTAGGTGGAGTTAAAAAAAGTGAGAAGACCATGAAGAAAAGATGAGGGGAACTGACAGAGCCATGTGAATAATGCAAACACAGACAATGGCTCAGTGGAATGAAGGTGCGGTCAGAAAGTTATCAGGTCTGTCAGTAAGTCTCAGACAGTCAGGAAGGGTCGGCATCTTTACCAGGAAAGACCTTGGGGAGTGTCATCTTGTTTTCGCCACTTTCTTGACGGCGGCCTGGAGAGGAGGAGGGGAGGTGTAGGATGAAGGTGAAGGTGGGGAATAGAAGGGACACAGGAGGGTGTAGAGAAAAGGATGTGATGACAACAACTGAAGCATAGATCAGCTAACAGAGGAGCTCACATACACCCGTGTTTGCGGAGAACATCATATGCAGAGGAAGTCTCACCTGTTTGCTCTGTAACTTGTGTAAACTTGTGCTAACTTGCTTAAAGACAATGTTTGGCGTTCTCATTGAGAGAAGACTACACATAATACTGGACACATTGGTGGCGGAGGAAATTTCTTGTTTCCGCTCTCAACATCATTCTTTTACGGTGTCATTGCAGGATGGAGGACAAATGGAACTTCCACAAAAATTGTAAAGAAAAAAGATCTATGTCTTCAGTTCCAGGAATACATAATCAATAAAAATGAAAAATTAATAACAATTTAGAGTTGTTTATGAGGGCAATTCAGTATTTAAGGTAAGAAATTTTGCATACTGAAGCTGTCCAACAGTATTATCTTTCATTATGTATTGAAACCATAATTAAAGGAACATTTGTGAGACAGTTTCAGCACATTTCACGCATGTCAAAGACAACACTATAATCAATCAACCACTTTGTTTTAGACAAACAAAGTTCCAAAAACTTCAAAAAATTGGGTTTGATATAATTTTGTGTGAAGTACATTGTGATATTGACATCTGTCTGCTGCAAACCCATCATGTTCTGGTCATGATATCACTCACAGTCTCGGAACTGCTCCACATCATCATCAAAGACGGCCTCCTTCAGGGCACTCTTGTCATAGGTGCAGATCGTTTCTCCATAGCCATATGGGGCAAACTCACGACTTCGTGGCCCAGAGAAAGAGCGCGGTGAAGGTGTGTTTAGCAGTGACGTCTTGTTGTCCAAGGCGGTGCGACCCCCTTCCACCATGTCTAAACCCAAGCGGGCATCAGAACCTGGAGATGATGCTACTCCTTCTCTCCCTGCCTGTAAGAAGCAAAGGAAGTAGGGAGGAGGGAGAAGGGTTGACAAAGGTATTTTTATTATTAGTAGGTTTCAATCTTCTTCATCAATAACAGAAGGTTCTTACCATTCAGAGCTTGTACATGTTCTAATTCCAAATGACTATAAAAATATGAATGCAGCCTACAGTATGTAGGTACTTGCCTTCACACTCAATAAATAAGAGCGTTATGGAGAGAGTGAAAGGAAGACAGAGAGTCAGAGAGAGAGAGCGAGAACACCAGTAACAATTAAATCATTTGATCTCCATAACAGGGGGCTTCACACCTGAGAACATATAGAGGTGCCCATTTCAGTAATCACAGTGACATGGATAATCAGTCGACAGTAAACAGGGTGGTTTAGAGGAGACTTGTGCAATAGCTATTGCTCATCTAGTTTGATAATACTAATGGTGACTTCAAATGCGGTTGTATTCATGAGATACAAACATCCCGTGTGGTATTCACAGTCCTGCAAGTGGAAATTTTAGGCCAGCATACAACTCTGAACTCATTTGGCTTTAGTGGAGTAATAGTAAAATAAAGAAATGTTCCTCTAATTATTTGCCTCAGAGTTAATAAGGACAGTTTAGCATTGTTTTAAGTCTGGCTTGAAAAAATTGTGAATGCAAACTTTAACATACAGATAGGGAAAATTAATTGACAATTTCCTAACTTTTGTGCAATTCCAAAACACAGTGACTGCATTTAAAATGAATAAATTTAATTAGAATTATTGAATGCAAAGTGCTGTTTTCCCAATGCAAGGAGACATATTCAGGAAATGGTCCTGGATGACAAGCACGCGACTTACTGCATCATCCCTCTTGCCCTCTCTTCGGACCGGCTCATTGAGGTCCTCTTGGCTCCGGTAGCTGAAGCTCTGGATGGCCTCAGTGACACCACGGAGTGAGCTGTAGATTTCTTCCGAATTCATGTTTTCTGTGTCATACTCCATCATGCTAACAGAGACACAAACAGAAAGAAATGCACACATTAATATAAAATGTGGATCAAAAGCAGAAACACAGCATGAATTTGCACAAAGACACATGCAAATTGCTTGAGCAAACAGATTAGTACCGAGAGCGCAGAAGGTCTGGACTGATGTAAACCTTAAGTGTGGCTTTTTATGGATTTCACTCAATGCTGTAAGATGTTTAAATCTTCTTAGAAATTATGCCGTGATATGTGGTCAGCATGAAACTGACATGCAAGCAAATTAAAAAAAAAAAAAAAGCTCAACTGGTTTGGACAAAGGGAGACAGGATATAGAAAAGGATCAGGGTGTGGCTTTGTAAAGGGCATAATCTCCTGTGTCTCAGACCGCCTCATTACCTGGGTGAATATGCTCTGCGCAGGACCCTTAGGGAGGGGGCAGCAGGGGTGGAGTGAGGCGGAGGAGGAGGAGGAGGAGGGGCAGGGGGGTGCTTTGACAGTCCGTCGACACCCCAACCCCATAACCGACTGTTTCCACAGCGCGGCCGGGAGGGAAGGATGGACAGACAGGGGTGAGAGAGTGGGGCAACACAAGGAGAAACGAGAGGAGGAAAAGGAGAAAAACAAGTGTGCGGAAAGAGAAGAGACAAAAAGAAACTAGTCTGAGCTTTGAGGTTAAGGGAAAGTGTTAATTTAAAGGAGAGCACTGGAAAGTAGCAGAATCCCACAAAGTTGGCTTTTTCTAAAAATTAAACTTCTCTATATAATAAGTGAAGGGCATTTTCTGGAGAATTATCTCAACACAAAATGTTCAATCACAGTAATCAGTCAGAGATACACTAACTTCTGAATTAGTGTTTATGGGTTTCTGCTAACAGATAAAAGGACGGTAAAGGCATAATAAGTCCGTTGAATGAGTTGCTCATTCTGAAATAATTCAACTTTATTATAAAGATCTGTCTGCAGTACTCTGATATAAGAGCCTGACATGTGACAACGTCGAAGGGCTCGCTTGTCAACTGTTTGACAGCAACAATTGTCAGATATTTTCTGTAACAAAAGTTTTGTAAGTAACATTTATGAAGTATATGTTGTAATTGTTTTGGAGCAACTCACTCAGGATGACACTTCTACCAACCCACCTGTGTTAGTATGAATACAAGTGAAAGATCATGACAGCAGCCGTATCCTCAGTTAAACCTTAGTCATGCATTAAGACAACAGCTGTGTTGTACAGTGGTTTGCTACCTTGGAGACAGTCCTCCGTGGGAACAGTTTGTTGGTGAGGTGAGGGGGCTGGTTCTGCTGGGAGTGTGGCGTTGTGACGTCCGACCAATGGTGTTACTCGGAGATCCCTGGAAATCAAGGGAATAAAATCCAGATATGGCTACCACCAGTATGGGATGGCTTTACTTAACTAATGGCAGATTAGAACTACTGTATGATCACCTTTGGAGGACAGGTACATAATTCTTCATCGAGGACTGCATGATATCGATAAGAACTGACATTACATTATTTGGTTTTCTGCGATATATACTGTGCTATAAAAAAAACACAGGAATTTCCTTCAGATGACTTAAACATCTCTAATTAGAAAGAACTAACATTTCTAGAATGACTGGTATAATTTTGGAGCCAAATGCATCAAAAATATCAAAATAATTTTTTTAAAAGGTGTCAAAAATGAAAACCATCTAAGTTTTCATTTTATTTCAAGCAGCAAAAAGCTGTAATATGTTATGTTTGAGTCAATCTGCCTTACTTTAATGCTCCTGCCATGTGACTTTAGCACATGAGTGCAATGCAGTGCCAGTGTTGTGTAGCCCTGTTTTCATCCCATTTGGGCTACTGCATGAATGAAATCATAAATTAAATTTCGCTTACCACACTGCTACTGGTATTGCTCGAGTTCTTCAGGTGGTTGTGCAGCAGTTTAGTGGCTCCATCCTGAAAGGTTTTGGGCAAGGCTCCCAGCAGCATCGTGAACTCTGGAGTGTTGAGCTCAAACAAGGCGATCAGCACCACCTGAGCTGCCTGCATGTAGTGTAGCACAATAAGTTAGCAAAGAGCACACAAGACTTGAGAAAATTCAAGATGGTTTCTTTGGTTTTAGAGTTTCTTAGGCCATATTTTGCAAACAACAATTTCACCAGAGTGAGATTCATATTTTGAAAGAAGAAAAAAATACTAAACAATGATTTGCTGTAATATTTCACAGATTCCTACATGGTCAGCATCAATGAAACCACAGAAGACTAATTTCAAGCAAAGTTTATCGCCAGTAGAGGCCAGCACAATTCTAAAACCACAGGAACCAACTCTTCAGCTCCACATTGCACTGCTTGGTGGACTAACGTACACACTAGCCTGTAGAAAAAAAAACTTGTACAAAGGTGAATGTTCAAAGCTGCATTCAGTGGAAAATGCAAGTCTTCAAGGATGTTGTTGCTATACCAATGTTACAGCATGCAAGTAAGTACAGATCAACTTAAAGGAACCTCTAGAAAGTAGTAGTTATGGTGGTTGGGAAAGGGACATTAAGAATATACCCAACAGAATAAAGTCTGGTTCATAACAGTTTGACCATTACTCTATAACAACATAAACTAAAACCAGTTTTTGTCTGAAATGTGATGTTTCAGTCGACATGTGAGGGCTCCAGAGCACTTTTTCAATAAGCTATAGAAATGTGTTAACGTCTGTCGTTTGCTCCTTTTCTGCTTTCTTCTGCCATTAATACATTTTGAGACCGCCATAAGGCTGCCCATATTGCCAAAGGTGGTGTAAATGTAAAGATTTATGTTGCAACCTGAGTAAGTTAGGTGACTAAGCTATGGCTCTGAAAAGCTAAATGGGTAAATCAAAATACTTAACACTTGTGCTGTAGCACTCAACAAGCTTTTATTTGTCCATTTGTGAGGAATACAGTTCAGTTATTTGGTGACATCCATCTCTTAGTGTCATGGAGTTTGCACTCATTGGACGTTGATTTCACTGGTAGTGTCTACACAATGTATGTTATTGACAGTAGTGTCCCTGATCCCTATTGATCTCCCCTGTAGGAAAAGAAAAACATGCAGATATGCAGGTGGCTGACAGGTTGTTAGTGTGAGTCAAACAGACAAAATGTGTTAGGCACACAGTAGGAAAGAAAAAGCATTCCTATCAATGTTGACCAATAAAATTAAAAAAACATACAAATTAATTCAAAGCCACAAGCCTTCCTGTAATGTGTGGGAATACCAAAGGTTAAACTCAAGTTTTTCCTGGTTGTACAACAAGCTCAGCCTATTTGGTGAGTGATCAATTTGCAAGGCAAACACTGCTTTTAATTTGTTACAGCAAAACAGTTGGAGCATAAATGGTGAGTGAGAGATGCTAGATTCTGTTTTCACAGTCTTGAAGGTTGGTGGTTAGCACCGAGCAGGCAGGACATTGCGTGCTTGTTGTGTTGTGATAGGCTACTGGAGTGGGCTCTACCTGCTTACACCTTTCTTCCTGGTTGCCCTCAGTGGACAGTAAGGCTGCAGTACTGGACCTGCCAGCTAGCTCTTCACTCACCCAGTTATGAAGGGTCTGGAGCACAGCAGAATGGGCATTACAGCATGACACAATTTCTCCACCATCACATGTGGATGAATACAGAACCAATTTTTGACAGCAACCTGATACAGTCCATTATGATGTGGATTAGTCTAAACAGAAAATGACACATCTATTTTATTCTTATAAATGTATTTACCGCTTTCCTGAAGGAGGCGTGGCCCTGATTTCAAACTAAGTGAGGATTTCATTTGGAAGAACATCAGCGGAAAAACAAACAGTCCAGAACACAGAGGGAGAACATATGATGCGCATCAGACAAGGGAAAGATAATGGGCCGTTGACCCAAGGCCATCCACATGGAGAGTGCCTATTATCAAAGTTTACAACTGCTGCAAGACACACACTGCAGGCTGAAGAATTGAAATGAAAAGAAAAAAAAGAGGGATACAGCATACCCTCAACTATCCAGGAAATTCTAATTAGCTGTCAAGGAAATTCACATCTTTTTTTAGGGACAATGGACTGATTCTGCAAATAAATATTCTACAATCAAATTAATGTTAATTGCAGCTTTTAAGTCTTAGAGAATAAGCTTTGCAATAAGCTTTCCTACCCACTTGTAAAGTTATTATAACAGTTGAATGTAGCATAACTTGGGTCAGAGAAAAAAAAAAAGTTTGCTCCAAATTTAAGATCCAATGTGCACCAAATACAGCCTGTATTATACCTTACTGGACCTAAACCTCAAGTCACAAATCTGTATTATGTGATCACTTCAAAGATTAAGATAAAAAAGTAAAGTTAACATGAAATAACAAGAATGACGTATGAGAAAAGTCGGATAAATGACATTTTCATGGAAATGCCATACTGTTGATGCAACAAAGGCCTCTTCATTATCAATTATTAATTATTACAACAAACCAAACCTGTTGTAAGAATGCCCAAAAGTTTTGGCGTCAGAATGGATTTAACACAGACAGCTGACCTACCTTCCGGACATCAGAACTTTTGGGTTCAGTGGTCCAAGTAATGATGCGAGATACTGCCAGTCGTGTCTCGCTGGAGTTGACAAAGTCTGTTGGGTCCATCTGCCGAGCCAGGGACTCTATGTACTTCAAAATGGCCACCTTTACCTGCAGGGACAACAAGTTTTTTGTCACGTCTTACATAACTTAAAACAATTAAACTGGCTGATCAAAATCAGTTTGCCTTCAAACAGTCAGTTCTTCTCTTTGCTTTACCTTGAGGTTTGGTGTCTGAGTCTGATCCACAATAAACCTCATCAGAATGTTGAACTGCTGATCGAATGGGAAAGACTCCCTAAGACAGACAAAGACAAGAGAAGTTAGTTTAATCCTTGATATTAGCCTGTATATTTGTCTGCTAGAAGATTACTTAAAGAGCTGGAAATGAATAAAATATATTGACAACTGACTGAATGAGTGTCTTGCAAACATATATCCCTCCATGGGTTAACCAAGTAACTCAAGCTTACAATTCATCCTAACCAAATACATCCACCAATTTCCTGTTGCAGGGAATGCCCCTTTATCGACTGGAGATGAACAGCCAGTCATCTTTGCTATCTGTCACCTCTCTGTGCCCTGAACAGCCTTGCTTTGGCTTCTTTTCAGACCTTGTGACATCCAGGGCCTTCTGGACTTTGGCCTGGACTGATCCCAGCAGGTCTGCTCCCATCTTCTTGAGCAGCTGGGTGAGCAGGACAAAAAGCCAGTCCTGCAAATCCTCTCTGTGTACTGTGATGAAGTCCACAAGAGTCTCCAGAAACATGCTGAACACCTGAGAATATGGGTGCAGTTGAAATATTTACTTTAAAAGCATTGCTCTTTTTTAAAAACAAAACAAAACCAAAGCATGTATTTTTAGTCAGACTTTGGTTCATGTCTCTGAGTCTAGAATATGCACTGATTGACACACTTACTCTCTGTTGTTAAATCCACAGCAAGGCAGACCATGCGACAAGAGACAATTCATTAGTACCAAATAAGTCACAGCATACAAGCATAATGTACAGGAGATCCATCATTTATTGCTTTGTTTTGGAAACCGTGCATTTAAACTAAAGTCACTGTTGATTCAAACCATTGCTTTAGTTAATGAAGTGGATATTTCATACCTTGCTGTGTGGATCTGCAAACATTCTTGTGAAGATCTCACAAAGTCTCTTCAGCTCCACTCGGCTGAAGTGAACAAAAAGCACAACACAACAAATCAGAACAGCATGACCTTGCACGCTCATCATATGGACTGTTACTGTATCAGTAGCTGTGGTGAGCTACTGCTAGTACTGCTCATCTTTTAGGCTTTGCATAACAGATTGTGTATTGCAGAATGTCATGCATTTCACAATCCTTAAAATTCCAACAACTAGTTAAATTATAGGACAACAATACATATTGTATTGCACAATTCCTCCTATAAGGTTAATCCTGTCTGAATGAGGTTTTAAAGAATGTTTCTTATCACCGTAATTTTTCCATTTTTGTAATACTTGTTTTCATCTTTGCTCCTTGACTACAGTAAAGAGTAACTAGACTCAGGCCAGAGTCCACTGTGTGTTGCTAAAAACTGGCCACAGAATATCAAAGCTCACAGTTTCAGCCAGGTATTATGTTTTACACAAGTTGTTTATACACATGAACTCCGGACAATGTCCAGACATGACTCTGGACGTGATTCAATGTCCAAAGAACAGTTGCCCTTTTACACATACAGCAGTCAACAGGGGATTGTCCATGTGAGATGAGTTCTACTCTACTTGACTACTTGAAACACTTTACTTCCAGAGAGGGGTGAAGCCTGCAGGAGGCAGAACACACATCAGCATGCAAACACACTTGCTATGATTTACCTTCTCTTCATTGGACATTACACTTCATACTTTAAATTGACTTTGTAAAATGTAGCTGGCAGGGTAAAGTCTGTTTAGCGCCCAGTAAACCTGATTTATACATTTGTGGTCTAATGTACAGTTCCTCTGGGTAATGCCTGAAGAAATTCAGGGCTCCAGTACATTTGTGAAAACAGCTATAGACTTATGAGCTTAATCCTACCTCAGTATTCTTTGGCTTTTGAGGAGATTCTGCAAGCCCAACAGACCCTCCTTCCTCTCTGACCAGTTGGAGCTGGCACAATGGTTCAAGACCTCTGCCACATCCTCAGTCTGGCGCAGATAATGAGGAATGCCTCCGTTTCGGGAGCCATATGAGCGCTCTGAACATGCGCTAGATGCATCACTGTTGGCATCATCATCAGAGTACATCCCCGGTGATTCATACCTCCTCCTCAACGGCTTCCTCTGTGGAAGATAAGAAGAGCATAGGGGACATATCAGACACACAGTATGGTATCTAAAAATAAACCAAGCTCTGAACAAACTGTCATGTGACAAGAATTTTTGATACAAGTTTGCCACTTGCATCTGGTAGCCATGCAGTTTTCTCTACAGCGTTATGAAATGTACAAATCAAGGTGTATTCTCTGGATATTTAAGAGGAGGTTTTTTTTGTTTTTTTTTACAAACATGGGTATGATATGTGGGGCACAATTCCTGTGTTAAAAATTAAAGAAATCATTTTGTTTGTTTTAATATCAAAAGCAGGTCAAGCAGTGCCACAAGCATAGGCCTGAAGGACTAAAATGCAGTGCAATGGGGAACATGTAAAAACAGAAGAGCTTATTTACACCCATATGAAATATGTACTAAAAACAATGAGGTTCAGCATATTCATATCACAAAGACAATCTTTGCTTGGGTACCATAGATGCACACATCTGGGATGCGGTGGACATAAACATTCAAGGTAAAACATGAGCAAATATAACGAGCCAAGCTGCATTATTGTTGTCTGAACGTCATTAGTGCGTGAGGGCATGGATAAATGAACAGTAATGTAAAATGACCAACTACCTTATTCCGGGAGTCTCCTAATAGCTGAAATGGTAACAAACCACCAAAGGGGAAAGAGGAGAGATGGAAGGTTTAAAGGAGGAATAAAGAACAGGTACAATTTTTCTGGGTATGCAAAAGACATGTGACTAGACTGTTGATATTGCAGCTGATCTACAAGTGCAAGATTTTAATGGTTCTGATAGTCTGATTGAAGGTCAAAATAAAGGAATATGTGAAAATTTCAATGCATCTTTTACACCAAAGCCATATTTATTCATAAGTACTAATTTTCCCTATTTTAGTAGTCAAGCAAGTTTTTGCTGTATAAAGTAACAAAATACGTAATAATAATAATGATTATTATTACTATTATTATTATTATTATATAGCAATTTGCTAATTGTATTCAAACTGCGATTTTAATAACAATCAGTTGTTAAGACCCATCCTTTGCAACACGCCAATTGCATTATTTCAAATTGCTTGAAAGTTGAAATTACCAAGTTGTTCAGTCCTACGTGGTTTGCTGCCTGACTCTGAGAGAGACGTTAAACAATTTAAAACACCTTTATCAATGATCTTGACTTGTGCTTCTCCCCTCCCAAAAACAAGAAATTTTCATTATCCTGTGCCTCTTCCACATAAACCTACCAGTGCATCAGCAACTGCTGCCTCCACCTCAGTGCCGGTGTTAAGGACCCTCATGGCATTAACTGATGCAGAAATTCTTGCCTGGTGAATCAAACCGTACCGGTCTAAACACAAAGCAGGGAGAGAAAAAGGTAGAGAGAAAATTGGTGAGTGAAGCTGAATAGCGTAATATATGTGGCTACCTTAACTTACCTGCTTATTTTTTTAAACCATTAACATGAAGCATTTAGTATCTTTCGACACGTCAACGTACAGTACAATGCTTTAAATTAACAGCTGAAAAGGTTACTGAAGAGAATGACTCCAACCACCAGAAATAAAAATGCCAGAGAACATGTTGCAAAAGAAAATGCAAACAGCAAATGACCATGTTCTTTGGAAAAAATACACGGGCATGCATTACAGCCATTGTATGCCATTTCCCTGGGAGATGAAGAATATAGAGCACCCACAATTCACCAAAGATGTAAAATCACAAATATGAACTTGTGCGTGCAAAATTAAAACAGGCACACATTTTCAGGTCGGCAAAACCAGATAACAGCATTAACAGCATGTAGGTAATGAAATAGGCTTCTACTGGAGAGAAGAGAAAAAAAATGTATACAACTCTATAAAACAAACTATAAGCCACCAAACGAGAGATGACTGAAAAAAGGAGTGATTGGAACTTCATAAAATCCCAGCTAAAATGAACAAGTATATATAAGGCACTAAGGGTCAAGCAAATGAAATTACAACTATTAATGAATTAAAACGGACTATTCTTACCTTTGTTGTTTAATAAAAGACTAAATAAAATGTTCTAAAATACTGTGGGGGGAAAACAGAGCAATGGAACAATGGATGCTGCCTGCAGTCACGTCACTGAACACAACCACAGAATCATGCTGGTAGGTAGAATTTGGGTGAAAACTGAGAGGGACTAGGAGGTTGGGGGTTCTGGCCATGCAGGTCACCTGACTGGCCGTGGGGATCGGCTGTGGAGAGAGCGCTGGTTGAACGGGAGTGACGTCGGGAGGCTGCAAGGGACAGGAGAGGTGGGCAACATTCACACCAGGGGGTTAGTGGTGCTCATGGTTAAACACCTGTGTTTAAGGACAGACTCAGAATCCATTTTTACTCTGCTGCACTGCTCTCTTCTGTTTTTTTGTTTGCTTTTTAAAATTCTAAGTTTTATTTCCCCTATCACTTTAAACCGAAAGAAAAGCTTACAAAGTACACTGTCCTTCCAGAAAGTCACACACTCTAATATTTTGTTGGACCGCCTTGAGCTCTGACTATAACACACATTTGCTGTAGCATCATTTCAATAAAAGCTTCTACAATGTGACAGAATTTTTTTCTGTCCAGAGTTGCATTCATTTTCTCCCAAGATCTTGTATTGATGATGGGAGAGTCAGACTACTGGCAAAGTCTTCTCCAGTACATTCCAAGGATTCTCAGTAGTGCTGAGGTCTGGACTCTGTGGAGGCCAATCCATGTGTGAAAATGATGTCTCATGCTCCCTGATCCACTCATTCACAATGTGAGCACCTGATCAACCACAGATCACAAGCCTAACGTCCACAGGCTTGTAGGCACTAGGCATGATGAGTGCATCACTTCATTCACCTCTCTTCTTACCCTGATGCATCAATTACTTTGAAACAGGGTAAATCTGGACTCATCAGATCATATGACCTTCCACTGCCCCAGAGTCCAATCTTCATGCTCCCTAGCAAACTGAAGCCTCCTTCTGATCAGACTCGCTGATCAGTGGTTTTCTTATCACGACACAGCTGTTTAGTTCCAATCCCTTGAGTTCCCTTTGCATCGTGCATGTGGAAATGCTCTTACTTTCACTATTAAACATAGTTGTGAATTCACCTGTTGAGTTCTTATATGATATGATTTCATCAACGGTTATAGGTGATCTCCGATTACGATCGTCCAAGAGTTTGTTCAACCACATTTCTTCCCCGAAGATGATGGTTCACCACCATCCTTCAGGTTTTAATGATGCGTTGGATGGTAATTAAACCAATTTTAGCAGTTTCAGACATCTCCTTAGTTGTTTTCTTTGCTTGATGCAGGCCAATAATATGACCCTTCTGAAACAGAAGGTAGTTGTGTAAGAAACAAGAGGCTACTGATTGCATCAGGTAGGGTTAAATAAGCTGTTGCCAGCTGAAACATATTCATTACTGCAGCAATTATCCAAGGGAAGGCTCACACCTATTTGCTTAGTTAAATCCAGGTGGCAATGTTTTTTGTGGGCAGGCAGTGTAGCTTAGCTCACACAATAATTTCAGTTCAGCAGAGTATAAAAAAGGTCACATCAAGATGACTCACTGATTACATTTGGGTAGAATGTATAGTATGGGGTGTTGTCCCATGACCGATGCTTGCAGGGCAATCCACCTCATGTCAATCATGATAAATAAAAAAAATCCAGAATTGCATAGAGCTTGAACCGGTATGTAACTTTGCAGAATACAGCAAACAGTTTGACTTGTCATGAAAGAAGAAGTGCAAGGGATGTCAATATTATTTACAAAGGCTATTATATCTACTATTGCAGAATCCCAGTGAGCCATGTGAGCCAACAAGCACAATATCAGTACCCCTAAACTGCTGCTGCTAAACTGAATTTAGCCTGATCATTTAAATATTTTCATCATGGCTTCCTTACTGCCGAGACAGATTTGATAGGAAAAAAACACTATGCTGCATGTGCTACAGTAACATAAAAACAACACTAAAAATCCCATCATCTCAACTGATGGGTCAACACAAAACGAAAATTATACTGACAGTTTGGGTCTTGGTTTAAGTTTAAGTTTGGTCCAAAGCACTATACTGACATACTACTGTGCTCATACTTTATAGACCCTTTATAGATGCTAAAACTACAAGTGCTGTGCTGAGTTAGGACAATAATTGTTACTGCAATGATTGCTTCCTGCTTCTTGTGGTTTTAATCCTGCCTCCATGCCTCTGTTAAGTTTTCTGATTAATGCAAACACTGTTAAATCCTTTCATGATAACATGTGGATTTAAAAGCATCTCTTATGTACATGCGTTCATTTAGCAATGATTGAAAGACATAAATCTAAATTAAAACAGGCCAAAAGAAGGGAGAGAAAACTGAGACTGTCCTAAAAAAAGTAAACAAAAATTCAACTTGAGGAAAAAAATACCTGTATTCAATAAATAGAACAGTAATGCTCCCAAAACCCAGACAAGCACAGTTAGTGCATGCTCAGAAACAGACAGGCAGAGGTAGAATTGCTACAAGAGACTGCAGAGAACGCCAGTAACAGACAGTAGATGGGAGTAGAAGGTTTGTGTAATCATCTGGTACAGATTGCCCGGCTGGGATGCTCGCTGGGGAAGATAGCCGAGACAGCTATTAGCTCAGCGATACTCACCCAGTGGAGCAAAACCCCGAGCAGGGCTGGTGTCACGGCTGCTCTCGCGACTGGTGTCGCGACTGCAACCTTGACTCATGCTGGGACGGGGAATGCGGCTCCGGGCTAGCGTGCGGTAGGGAAGAGCAGCAGGAAGAAGAGCTTTACCACACAGGCTGGCTGTCAGGACAACAAGTTAGGTGGGAATGTCAGTGTGCATTCATGGGGAATGACAGTGTGAGACCCGAAGATGTGAAATCAACGAAAAGAAGAGAGAAAAACGGGCAATGGAAATCCCTGGATATCGCCCTGAGACAACGCAATGTTCAATATAATCAATGGCATGAATGGTCTTAAGAAAATCACTTTACTGTTCTAAAAGCCCTGCGTATAAAGATACTAAAATAGCGTTGATGTCAACAGGGAAGGCATTTGAATTGTCGCATAAATCATTTGAGTTGATCCACTGGGGATTTTGCATAGCTAAAAGCAGACTTTTAACAGCCTTGCCAGTACAGAAATGCTTTGTTTGGGCCGAACAGACAAAAAGAATAGCACAGATAATCAACTGACTGTTAACTAACTGACAGAGAGAGACAGAAAGAGACTGAGAGATTGAAGAATAAAAATGAAGTGAGTAAAGGAAATAGCAAACACTAAAATAGAGAAAACAGCAGTGGGAGAGTGAGAAAGTTGGTCAAACAGCACACTGCTAGTTATGGTTAGATAGTCGCATGTCAAAGACCAACTCAAGCTCTTGACTGTTAGTTTGTGAGAAACATTAGACACTAGACAAATTTTAAAAAAGCATTACTGGATTTAAAACTTACATGATATGTAAATGTAACATGAAAAATTGTGTTTAAAAAATGAGTAACAGAGCAACATAAATGATATCTTCTTACCGTAACAAACCTGTGAATATGAATAAATTTTCAACTACAGACGTTTTAAATGAAACTACAGGTTCTGCAAGTCATTGGAAAAATGCTAAAAAATCCTTTTAGTAAAGCTATTTTTTAACAACACTCAGAAGAGGTACAAGGCTCATACACTACCGTTCGAAAGTTTGAGGTCACTTAGGAATATCCTTGTCTGTGAAAGAAAGCCCTTTTGTTCAATGACAATAACATTAAATGAATCAGAAATCCAGTCTAGACATTGCTAACATGGTAAATGACTATTCTAGCTGGAAACGGCTGATTTTTAATGGAATATTTACGCAGGGGAACAGAGACCCATTTCCAGCAACCATCACTCCTGTCTTCCAATGGCACATTGTGTTAGCTAATCATTTTGAAAAGCTAAATGTTGATTCGAAAACCTTTGTGCAATATGTGAGCACATGAATAAAAATGTGGGTTTTCATGGAAAACATTAAATCGGTTGGGTGACCCCACATTTTTGAACAGTAGAGTGTGTCCATTAAAGAAGACCAAAGAGGAAAGCATGTTGAATCAGATTGTCAGGTAAGATATGACTCTGCCTGCCATCTGCATCCCATGCTAGGTTTACAGAGCTGGACAGTCATATGGCACTGGGTTTCTGACCAACAATAGCCAGCCACCCTTTTGAATTTTAATGCTGATGACTACCAAACAATGACTATATTCTTTACTATGATATTTCGAGCTCAGTTTTACATAACTATCTATCGGGCATATATTATCTCATGCCATCTACAACAACACCCAGATCGACAGCTATCTCTTAACTAACCATACACCGCAATAAATATATGAGGACAAAAGGCATACGTGATGAAAATAGAACTCAAAGTGAAAACCACCATAAATGTAGATGATATTGTGATGTGTTCTGACTGAAAAGAAACAATGGAAATGTTTTTTGATCAACAGTAAGAATCTGTGTAACCGTGTGCAAAGTTCATGGTCAAAGTCACAGAAAATGTGAGTGCCGCAGTACTTCAAAGACACAACAGAAACAACTTTTATCTCTATCACGAAGTTCAGAGTGGAAAGTCCATTTTCACTCATCACACTTATCACATATGTTCCTGCAGGGGTCAATACATTGTGTGATATCCATGTGTTTCAATTTCTTGTTTTTACTCAATATGCCAGAGTAATAAACTAAATAAAGGTAGCTTTGCCAAAACAGTGAGTTATTTATTAACTGCGAGTTATTATTTGGAGCATCAAATAGTAGGAACAATGTGATGCACAACAAATTCTTTTGGCTTTTATAGCAATTCAACATTCCAGATTTGAACCACGTAAGCAGTAGGCATTCAGACTCACAGTTTGTTTCTGCAGAAGACATTGATTTGTGTGAGTGCTATGTGTTTGAGTCCTGGTCTTACCGAGGCCGAGCCTGCTGGGGCTGGTCTCTCGGCTGCAACCCTGACTGCGAGGGATCCTGCTGCGCTTATCCGCTGGAGTAGTGGAGGCTGATGCTGTGGCTCGAGGAATCCGCCCATAACTGCTGTGTCCAAGAAGCTTTCCTGGTGAGCTGGAGCGACTGCCAGCTGTTGAGAGGAAAAAGACCAACAAACACAAAAAACACATACCATTGTTAAACAATATTCAGGGTGAGACACAGAATGGGATAAGGGTCAGGTAATTGACCTTTAATAACTTAAACTGTTCAGTTAAATCTCACAAGCTCTGTATCGTCAGACACAAGGCTATGGAGACGGTGCAGTAACATGAGGCAGTTTATCATATTAGAGTGTATTATTGTACTTCAAGTTTAAACCTACTGTATGCCACCAACATTTAAAGGTGAATACACACTGTTTAATGACAACAAAACTTCACAGAAAATGAGAGTCTTTAAACAATGAAATAGATCCTAAACACTGCAGGGTGAGGTGGGTGGATCCGTGTTCTAACTAACTATGCTGTGGGTAGACATTTACTGTGGCATCAGTCACCAGTGGGAACATATAATGCTTCAACAATGAAAAAGAAGACAACAAAATGGCTGACGTCAAACATATCCAACTCCAAACTGTGATGTGGAAGGTAATCACAATTAAACACAATGAGTGGAGCATGCCAACACTGTACGTGGGGAACAAATGCACAAGGCTACAAAAAGACATGCTCTGTGGGCTAATAGAGCAGACAAAGGGATGAGGCATCTGGCTTGTGATTGGATGAAGCTCAGACCTTACCACTGATGGGATTGGCTGATCTGGATCCTGGGTGATGGAAGCAATAGGCAGGACAGGGTGGAGATCGAGAACGGTCAAAATGAGACAGAAGGGATTATGTTTATCGGTTTTTACTTAGCATGCACTCTGGGTGGCTGTGGACCTGTTAGCTGTGTACTGATCACTCACAGATCTCAAGAATATGTAGAGATACGAAAACATACACGAATACAGTATACATATATACATACTGTGCATGCATGGATGCACACACACACACACACACACACACACACACACACAAAAGATTAGTAAGTGATGGGCAGTATTTTTTCAGAATACTGAAAGATCACAGACACACAACAAACAGCAAATGTGATCTCAAAGCCAAAGCACGCAATGATAACACTGTATATGACAGCGACAGATCTGTATGCAGTATGCTCAATTATAGCTATGAAAAGCTGAATTTTTATTTAACTTTACTGTGTGAAGTTTGTGACAAGGGTGTTCACGTACGCTGGGATTGGGAGACCACTTTGGCCCTGCTTCGCCCCCTGCTGTCCACAACTGATGTATTGGCTCCTCCCACACTGCCCGAGCTTTGTCTCCTTGTGCGAACACGACCTGGATGAAAAGGAAAAGAGCAAGAGAGGGAAGGGGGAAAAAAGCAGAGGGATAAGTTCAATAGATACGAATGGTTTGTCATTGATCAACCCAACCCTGGACACAGATGCTGGAGAAGAAAAGTCTGGGGAGACAGAATGAAGAAGACCTGAATGAAGGAACGCCACCATTGGAAACATGGAGGGGAAAACAGACAAGCATGGGTCCATCAGTATTTGCGAATAATTCTCAGTGTTTGGTTTTAACTGAAAACTGAGACAAATTTACTGTTATATGCCCTGCAAGCATGGTTATGCTGGTACTAGCAAATAACAAATATTTGCACTTTTTTGATCCAGGTCTGAAGAAGGACAAACATTAAATATCCTTTGCAGCTACCCATATGTTACGCTTGAAAAAAACCTGCAACTGCAAAAAATACTCTGACATTATTATTTACAATTTCACAAGATGAAGATAAAAAAACTTCAACATTAATAGTCCTTGTAATTTCCTGGTAATGCTAAGCAGCAAGCTAAAATGCTAGCTTTCTGATGTCGATTAGGTTAAATGCAAAATACAGCAAGCTAATTTGTTTTTAAGGGACACACATACCATGTACAGAACATTTCCCTAGTAAGGCATCAAAATTTAATATATCAAGTATACCAACTGCATATAGAAAACATGCAGTGGGTCAAAAGGTGTTTGTCATATAGGACAAGCAACTTCATCACTGTAAGCACAGACAACTTGAAATGAAATGCTGTTAGATCCTAAACAATTCTGTCTGTGTGTGGGGGATTGTTTCTAATTCTAAGTAATTAATGAAGTTGCTGCTGTTGTCTCATGTCCACAACTCTCTCTTTTTGGAGATGCTCACATGGATCCCACTGCTGCAATCCTGCTAATAAGACTCCGATAAACTGCTGGAAGCAACAAAATGAACTTCAATTCCTGTTCACATATGGTTAAACCCTGAATCATATTCATTATTCATAAGTCTCACTAATCTGACTTCTTTCAGACACACATGGTCTTCACTGCATGAAAGATCATAAATGAACATTTTTATTGCATTTCTTGTAAAACTGTTGACCAAACTGAATGTGAAAAGTGGATTTATCTTTGGCACTATCTGTGATGTCTGTAGATCAATAGTGGTGCTGTAATGTCGGAGAAAACCTTTCCTAAATGGCATCAAACAATTCAAACTTCTGTCACTTGTGCATCTGTTGATGCAAATGTATGTAGTTTGTACTTTTAGCCTTGTTAAAAGTGACACAGAAATGTTACTATCTCATTAGTAGTTAGTGAGATAACCATCACGACCTTTACATAAAAAATTACCAGGGTGCTCATTCAGTCATGAAGCCAACACATTCAGCTGCTAATTAATTAATTGATTAATTCAGTGTGTCTAACAGTGTTTGATTTTAATCTTTATCTTCTGAAGGTTTTAAATTAGCAGCAGTCCTTTAGAACATCATAAAGGCAAATTAGTTTTAAAAATGTTTGTTTCTGACTAACAAGTTTCTAATCACTCTCACTTCTAATTCTCCATTGTAAAATGCAAAGTGTGATACAAATGAAGACTGTTGCGATGAGCAAAACTGCAATTTTTTTAGAGGATTTTATGGTAAGTTGCTGGTAAAGGTCATTTCAACTACTATTTCTAATGTAAACTTTAACAAAACAAGTTAACAATAGTGCTTTGAATGAGCTGACAGAATTACATAGCAAGCTACAAAAACGTCTCCGTGAGGCTGAGACTGTGCACATGAGCTTCTCATCATTTTATCAAGACTGACCACATTCTAGCTATACTTGATCTACTGTTCAGTTTCAACTGCATCCCTATTGACTCCATCAGTGTTTGCTTCCTAAACCATTCTCTTTTTTTTGGGATCCTAAAAGCTGACAGCTGATTTGTACTGTGGATGACAAATAAAATAGCATGAAAGCAAGAAACTGCACCACAGAATAGAATGCCTGTTATTTGTCTTGTGACTTTGTGTTGTACATACAACAGGACAGGATGCAGCAACCCTGAGGACACAGGATGCCAATTTGGCACCTATTTAGTTGTAACATCTTACAATGCACCATCTATTACAGTAGTACACCAATGTTTGAGAAACAACAAAAAAGGAAGTAGAAAACAAAATTTCCTCTGAAATAAAAACAGCCCTTTTACAAAACCGCAACATTGGATTTAATAGCTGTGTAAGTGGATGGTTGTTAGGTTTACAGTAAGAGGAGGAAATCCATGCAAGCAGTCCATGCAGAGTTCCACATAACTGAAGACCACTTGGGAGATAAAGAGAGGAAAAGACCACGGATGAAGAGAAAATGTAAACATGTAAGTCTGTGACATCTGACACAAGAGACACACTCATACATCTTCACTTCCTTGCACTCTGTGCAGTTGCACAAATACAAACAAGCACACAGACACACAATTCTTACCATCGCTTTTACCAGGAGTACCATCTTTTGGGCATTTAAGATAGACGGTGCAGCAGAGAGTGGGAGAAGAGGTGTAGAGGAAGACATTAGTAGCAATTGAAGCAGGAACAAGAACGAGCGGGTGAGCAAAGGGACTCATTATTAGTAATGGTCATTATCGAGCCACGGAGCCATTGGAGAAGAAAAGACAAGGAAGAGGAGTTTCTGCATGGGAAAAAGATTATCGTAAATTTCAGACCTATGGGCAGGGGGCGACTTAAACATCCCCCATTAGCTTAACATGGCAATGAAAACATCCTTAAGAAGTTTTATGGCTTTTCATCACACTAGGGGCCACTCAGCTTCATCAAATCAATTTGTCAAATTTGTCAGCGTAGGATTTAAACAGTTCCTGTTGACAGAACAGTCTAATGACAACATCAGTCGTCGTTAATACTCCCAGGCAGGTCCATAAAAAGCCAGTGATTACAGGAGAAAATGTTTTAATATTTCACAATGGCAGGAGACATTGAATAATAACCACTTGAGTCAGCCATTGAGAAAATGTCTTGTTAACTAAGCTTTGCTAAACTACTGTAGACAGTGACATTTAACATGTACACTGCAGTGTTTCTTAATTTCTGTCTTTTATTCAGTCAAGATTAGCTATAGTACTGTTACATACTATGTATGTACACACGTGGACAAAATTGTTGGTACCCCTCAGTTAAAGAAGGAAAAACCCACAATTCTCACTGAAATCACTTGAAACTCACAAAAGTAACAATAAATAAAAATTTATTGAAAATTAAATAATCAAAATCAACCATCACTTTTGAATTGTTGATTAACATAATTATTTAAAAAAACAAACTAATGAAATAGGGCTGGACAAAAATGATGGTACCCATAACTTAATATTTTGTTGCACAACCTTTTGAGGCAATCACTGCAATTAAACAATTTCTGTATTTGTCAATGAGCGTTCTGCAGCTGTCAACAGGTATTTTGGCCCACTCCTCATGAGCAAACAGCTCCAGTTGTCTCAGGTTTGATGGGTGTCTTCTCCAAATGGCATGTTTCAGCTCCTTCCACATATGTTCAATGGGATTCAGATCTGGGCTCATAGAAGGCCACTTTAGAATAGTCCAACGCTTTTCTCTCAGCCATTCTTGGGTGTTTTTGGCTGTGTGTTTTGGATCGTTGTCCTGTTGGAAGACCCATGACCTGCGACTGAGACCAAGCTTTCTGACACTAGGCAGCACATTTCTCTCCAGAATGCCTTGATAGTCTTCAGATTTCATTGTACCTTGCACACTTTCAAGACACCCTGTGCCAGATGCAGCAAAGCAGCCCCAAAACATTACTGAGCCTCCTCCATGTTTCACCGTAGGGACAGTGTTCTTTTCTTCGTATGCTTGGTTTTTGAGTCTATGAACATAGAGTTGATGTGCCTTACCAAAAAGCTCCAGTTTGGTCTCATCTGTCCAAAGGACATTCTCCCAGAAGCTTTGTGGCTTGTCAACATGCATTTTTGCAAATTCCAGTCTGGCTTTTTTATGAGTTTTTTTCAGCAGTGGTGTCCTCCTTGGTCGTCTCCCATGAAGTCCACTTTGGCTCAAACAACGACGAATGGTGCGATCTGACACTGATGTACCTTGGCCTTGGAGTTCACCTTTAATTTCTTTGGAGGTTGCTCTGGGCTCTTTGGATACAATTCGAACCATCCGTCTCTTCAATTTGTCATCAATTTTCCTCTTGCGGCCACGTCCAGGGAGGTTGGCTACTGTCCCGTGGGTCTTGAACTTCTGAATAATATGAGCCACTGTTGTCACAGGAACTTCAAGCTGTTTAGAGATGGTCTTATAGCCTTTACCTTTAAGATGTTTGTCTATCATTTTTTTCGGATGTCCTGGGACAATTCTCTCCTTCGCTTTCTGTTGTCCATGTTCAGTGTGGTACACACCTTTTCACCAAACAGCAGGGTGACTACTTGTCTCCCTTTAAATAGGCAGACTGACTGATTATGAGTTTGGAAACACCTGTGATGTCAATTAAATGACACACCTGAGTTAATCATGTCACTCTGGTCAAATAGTTTTCAATCTTTTATAGAGGTACCATCATTTTTGTCCAGGCCTGTTTCATTAGTTTGTTTTTTTAAATAATTATGTTAATCAACAATTCAAAAGTAATGGCTGTTTTTGATTATTTAATTTTCAATAAATTTTTATTTATTGTTACTTTTGTGAGTTTCAAGTGATTTCAGTGAGAATTGTGGGTTTTTCCTTCTTTAACTGAGGGGTACCAACAATTTTGTCCACGTGTGTATATATAACATGGGCAAAACTCATTAGTCCTCCAACTACTTTAATCGTTACTCAGAACATTCTGTCAGTATGTTTGTATTTACAATCTAGCACAAGCAGGTTGTGCTGAATGATAAAAAGTCGTGCTTGTTCTTGCCATGCAGGGGTGTCTTCAGGCGTTTGAAAGATTAGAGGGAGATGACTGATGGGTTACCTAATGAGGCGTAGGATCCTGGGGGGAGGGCAGCTGCAGTGCTGAACGGTGAGGAGGCAGGAACAGTGGAAAGACGTGACTTGGCGCTGGAGGCAGCATTTACATCAATATCACTACGGGAGCGCTGGAGGGAACCTGGTGTAGTTGACACCCTGGTGCCCACTAGCTTACCTGGAACAGCACATAGATGAGGCATAAACTGACACTGTCATACAGTTTATTACAAGTGCAAAATGAATAAGTTACATAGGTTTTTACTTTTCATATTCAAGTAAGTATACTCAAGTGAGTTCACACCCACTGACAATATGCAGCAACATTTGTGACAACAGCAAAAGCCAACTGTGAAGCCCTAACACCAAACTTGTAACTGCTATTCATATACATTTTCAAAGCAATTTGTGCTCTGCATCTCATGTTATTTTAACCAGTGAGATCTGGTCTAGCACTGTGCGGGGCAGCATGTATACAAGGTCTGCTCAAGCAGCACTTTCAAAGTGAATGAATTCTGAATTTTCACCTGAACACTTTCAATTGCAGCCTGTGTATGAACTTCACCATATGTCTGATATACTCTTACATTCCTCACCAAAGAATAGAATAGAAAGTGACTTACTCCTAGTTATGCTCCCTCCAATGACACTCTTCACAGACAGCGGTCGGCTATAAAAAAAGACAAAAAGCAAGAGTCTTCTTAGATTTCATGTCAAATCAATAAATATGAAATTATTTATGTAATACCTGTATTAGAAAGCAATTTAATTATTCATGATAAATGCTACAAGTACAGTACAATATGCTCCTTTACAGAATTTACACCACTTGGTTTTAGAGTTCTGTTTAACAAGCTAGTTGCAGGTTATTGGTCATGAGTCATGTATGAAACACTTTTTACTTCCTGTAAAAAAAGGAAAGAATCTGAAATGAAAAGTGAGCTCACCTCCTGAAACACAAATACTGGTGACCACAACAGCTGCAGTCCTAATGGACTGAGTATGAGGTCATTAGAAAACGTGCTTTGCAGGGAGTCTATAAACAGGGTAAATGATGGCAATCGATTCAAGAGTTTTGTGCTCTCAGTCGTCTGCTGCCCATCTGACAGTAATTGATATTTTTAATCATATTCAACAAAACAGATGTGTTAGTGGTTTGCTATCAATTAATAAAATTACACTTATGTGCTAAAACTTTGAGGTCAGAGAAAAAGTAAGACATGAAGGAGAAATACAAGAGGGCAATGGAAGGTGGATGAATCTTAGATACACATCAATCAGGAGTTGAGGAAACAAAGTGAAAAATGATGTGAAAAAATGGAGAAAAGAATAAGAACAAAAGCAGAAAACTTAGTTTCCTGGAAAATTACGGTTTCTTACTTGAGACTCTCCTGTGAGGATGATGAGGAACGGTCAGACTGAGGTAGAGACACAATGCTGTCAGAGCTCTTCAGGTGGGACTGGAGGGCCTTCTGGTAAGTGGACTCCAGCGCCTGGAACAGATGCTCTGCTTCCCGGCTGTAGTGGCCATGGAAACCCCAGTAACACCTACAGATAAAGGGTAAATAAAATTAGGAATCTTTGTTTTTCATATAAACAAAGCCCTAAAAAAGAATAAATGCAAAAACCAATAAGGAACACTTACTTTCTTGCAATGGACCTGGCCTCGGAGTCTGCATCATGTATGCCTTTCTTGATGGTCTCAGTCAGAACAGCTACATGTCTGGGATAGTACGGAAACATGGTGAGGAGGACACAGCTAATCTCAAGATAGATCAGGTAGAACTCATGAATAAGGTATGTATTATCAAAAACAAGAATACAGAAACTCCCAGGGTATTTGTTTCCTTTCTTTTTCCTGTCTCTTCCAGGTTCTATTCCTCTGGTGATCCACAGGGAATGTGACCACCCACAGGGTTTTTCGCACGCTTTTTAAAGTCTCTACCATGGTTGTCATGGTTACAGGGATGTAATGTTGCCTTACCATAGAGAGCCATAATAACAGCTCTCTCAGGATCCATCAAATTAATGGGCCTCATCAGTGGTGCACACAACCAATGCTTAGCTAACTCAAATGTTAGCGAACTCAAATGCCAGATGAGAGGAGAGAGAAGAAGTATGTCTGCATCCCCTCAACTACACCAACACCCACAAAATGCACTTATTGCACATTCATTCTGTCCAAACGAAAATACATTTTATCAGTTTGTCCAGACACCAAGTTGACGCTTGCCAGCTGTTTTGGTGGTTCTGAAGAAAACTGCAGATACTGAGCTTACCTTTCCAGTGTATTAGTGTGCCATTCCTGCAGCATGAGGTCAAGGAACTCATAGCAACGTCTGGAAAGGGAACAAATTTTACATGAACAAATCCTCAATGTGCAAAAGTGTGACCAGAGATATTCCATACAGAAACAAAACCTGCATTAAGAAGGTATTACAAAGAACATGCAGACATGTTAAACTAATCAAGATCCTGTGACTCAAGCAAGTCAAACTATGACTGTAGAAGAGGAACCCCAAAACCTACTGGTAGGTTTGAAAAGGGCCAGAAACAGTGAATTGTCCCAAAACTAATCATTTATAACTTCCATTTTGTCTGTAAAATTAACGAAATCTAAGCATAAAATCGCAATCATTCATCAAAATTACTCTATTCTTAAGACTCAATTATAAAAATTTTAAAAAGAAAAAAGTTAGCACCAGATCATTTTAATATAAGAAAATCTATGCTCCTTGATGGAAGTGAGAAGCCATTATTGCCACAGCTGCAACCAACTGTCTCGCGAAAAAAAAAACCTGAGGGAATGACACAGGCTAAGTTTACACAGAGCAGACAGGAGATGTATTTGGAAAAAAATTTGAATGTTCGTAGTAAAATATCTATCACATGTACAGCCCTATGTTTTCTCAAAACTGGTAACATCTGTGGGGACATGATGATTCAAAAATAAATATTCAAAGAACCTCAACTTTTATTATTCTTTTGTTGTGATTAATGGTATTATAACTGCCCCTTACAACAGTTATACTGCACCAACGACATTTTAGTTTTCCTACTTCTAACAATGCTTGTGTTGTTTCCAGAAAGGTGCAGGACTTTATATTAGTGACAAAACAGTCCACAGTGAGTAAAAATGTGGCATGAACAAGAAACTACTTGAGGTTCAGATCATTCAAAGAGATTCCAAAAAAAAAAAGCAACAAATAAACAAATATATGTATTTAAATTATGTCATGTAGAAGCAGTTATATCGAAAACAAATCAGTGCTTAATGCAAAATAAATTCTATTTATTCCTAAAAAGTCAAGTAACAAATACTAATAATTTCAACTGTGTTGCCTACATTTTTGACCTGCAGTCACTGTATGAAGAGAAGCCCTATTCATATGTAGTAGCACTCAACAAAAAGGTTGTCTTACCGTCTGACTGCAACTGATTTGGAGGTGCAGTTACTGGTGATGATGGGGATAAGACGTGGATAGTGTGTATGCTGGAAGGAGGACAAAAGTAAAGCTGCATTATTTCTTGTACAAAACATTGTTTTTATTCATATGATGATACTGCTGTGACCTGAGAGTATACGTAACAGCACTGAAAATTATTTGTGCCAGGTAAGATTCAGACTGTTGTTGAAATGTATGAAAATATTTGCAGAGAGCAAAAATATCAACTTTAGATTTCTCACCCTCAGAATGAGGCGAATGGCAGCCACCCCAGATGTGGCCATGACTTTGGCACTGTTGGGCACAAGGTTCAGCAGTGTGGGCATGACACTCTCTGCTCCATGGTCAAACTTGTTCCCCAGCAACGATGACAAATGTCTTACAAAGAGAAAAAGACATGGTGATGTGCTTTCTTATTCCCTATTTAGACAGGTGTAATTGGAAGTATACTGTAAGACATGAATACAGATTTATTTCACATTTTGTAGTTAAAAAAAGGTTTTAAATGCAAATTGCTTTCAGAAAGAGATGTTAAATGCAGGTTTCATATTATGAAGACAGCAGTCGGCTAGTTTGGAAAGAAAGCCTCAAAAGAGAAAATGGAGAGACAGGCAGAAATATGACATGAAGGATTGTGATTGGCTAACGGTGGGCAATGTTTGCGCTGGACAGAGACGTGCTGTGGTAATGACATTAAAAGGGATGACAGGATCCGTGTAGCTCCAATCTATTCATCAACCTACTGCTCTTTCAGTCCATCTCTGCTCTGTTCCACCTCATCAGGGTTGTATTAAAATTCCAATGATAGATGTTTTAGCATGGAGAGCATCTTACCAGTTTCATACCAGTGCAAGACACGTTCTATTTGCTTCAGTGTGCGAAAAAAAATGCTTTAGCACACTGCTCTCACAGCTTAATGAGTTACAGATTTAAGTTAATGTCATTGCTGCCAAATCAAAGTCATTAGGAACAGACCTGGCACTGATGAATTAGTGCTAACTGAATGAGTCTCCTATTAAACTCCAAATGGTTTTTCAAATTCATTTTCGTCGGTTTATCACAGTATGAACTAGGGGTGAACCATACACACGTGGACAAAATTGTTGGTACCCCTCAGTTAAAGAAGGAAAAACCCACAATTCTCACTGAAATCACTTGAAACTCACAAAAGTAACAATAAATAAAAATTTATTGAAAATTAAATAATCAAAAACAGCCATCACTTTGGAATTGTTGATTAACATAATTATTTAAAAAAACAAACTAATGAAACAGGCCTGGACAAAAATGATGGTACCTCTATAAAAGATTGAAAACTATTTGACCAGAGTGACATGATTAACTCAGGTGTGTCATTTAATTGACATCACAGGTGTTTCCAAACTCATAATCAGTCAGTCTGCCTATTTAAAGGGAGACAAGTAGTCACCCTGCTGTTTGGTGAAAAGGTGTGTACCACACTGAACATGGACAACAGAAAGCGAAGGAGAGAATTGTCCCAGGACATCCGAAAAAAAATGATAGACAAACATCTTAAAGGTAAAGGCTATAAGACCATCTCTAAACAGCTTGAAGTTCCTGTGACAACAGTGGCTCATATTATTCAGAAGTTCAAGACCCACGGGACAGTAGCCAACCTCCCTGGACGTGGCCGCAAGAGGAAAATTGATGACAAATTGAAGAGACGGATCATTCGAATTGTATCCAAAGAGCCCAGAGCAACCTCCAAAGAAATTAAAGGTGAACTCTAAGGCCAAGGTACATCAGTGTCAGATCGCACCATTCGTCGTTGTTTGAGCCAAAGTGGACTTCATGGGAGACGACCAAGGAGGACACAACTGCTGAAAAAAACTCATAAAAAAGCGAGAGTGGAATTTGCAAAAATGCATGTTGATAAGCCACAAAGCTTCTGGGAGAATGTCCTTTGGACAGATGAGACCAAACTGGAGCTTTTTGGTAAGGCACATCAACTCTATGTTCATAGACTGAAAAACCAAGCATAAGAAGAAAAGAACACTGTCCCTACGGTGAAACATGGAGGAGGCTCAGTAATGTTTTGGGGCTGCTTTGCTGCATCTGGCACAGGGTGTCTTGAAAGTGTGCAAGGTACAATGAAATCTGAAGACTATCAAGGCATTCTGGAGAGAAATGTGCTGCCTAGTGTCAGAAAGCTTGGTCTCAGTCGCAGGTCATGGGTCTTCCAACAGGACAACGATCCAAAACACACAGCCAAAAACACCCAAGAATGGCTGAGAGAAAAGCGTTGGACTATTCTAAAGTGGCCTTCTATGAGCCCAGATCTGAATCCCATTGAACATATGTGGAAGGAGCTGAAACATGCCATTTGGAGAAGACACCCATCAAACCTGAGACAACTGGAGCTGTTTGCTCATGAGGAGTGGGCCAAAATACCTGTTGACAGCTGCAGAACGCTCATTGACAAATACAGAAATCGTTTAATTGCAGTGATTGCCTCAAAAGGTTGTGCAACAAAATATTAAGTTATGGGTACCATCATTTTTGTCCAGCCCTATTTCATTAGTTTGTTTTTTTAAATAATTATGTTAATCAACAATTCAAAAGTGATGGCTGATTTTGATTATTTAATTTTCAATAAATTTTTATTTATTGTTACTTTTGTGAGTTTCAAGTGATTTCAGTGAGAATTGTGGGTTTTTCCTTCTTTAACTGAGGGGTACCAACAATTTTGTCCACGTGTGTATATCGTATCAGCATCAACACTGTGATGTACACATTTCCAAGTCACATTGCAGGTAGTTTGTGTAGGTTGAAGGTTGGAGGTTGTGGGTATAAGCCTGCTACTGGTCGGTAAAATCAGCTGGCACTCTCTTGAAGGTCTGCTTGTTTTTTGTTGTGGATTGTCCATTTAAATCACTGTGGGAACTACTATATATATAACAGCCTAACAACGAAACTGCATCCTTCGCTTGGCCCCATCTATGATGACTGTAATTGATTTAAAGAAAAACGAACCAGCCACTATTTTTTCCCTCATAGTAGAAAGATGCAATGCAAAAGTCTGCAATTAAAGCACATATCGATTGCTTCATTTCTGATCCACTGCGGTGGCGTACTGAGCTGAAATACAGAAAATTGTGTCAATGTCCAGTTATTTATGGACCTGCCTGTATGTTCTGCAGAGTAGGCCGACAAAACAAGACTATATTGCAGGAAGTGTGCTGTAAAGTAAGGCAAATTCACATCATACTGCAAACTGTTTTTGCAGCTTGATACAAAAGAAAACTCATATGATTCTGACTATATCCATGACACATCTACAAGAGAATTCTGTCTGACAGACCATTGTTTACTCTGATTTAAGGGTTTTTGGATGAGTTTTGGAGAAAATGGTAATTAGACACAAGGTTTGTTGAAATGTAGGCTCTATGTGTACACAGCCAAATGACTGACTAACAGGAGAGACTAACTGAAAAGGAAGATGTGTTTGCTAAAAGAAATGAAATGTTAAGTTTACAGAATTACTTTGCACAGAAATATTTTGGCTGCAGACAGGATAATGTTGACCGAAAACAGGTATTTTGTTAGCAGTGTCTTGCAATTGTTACTGTGCGTAAACAGAGGAGGGTGATCTAATGATTTTATATTGTAGACAGTCTTAATTTGTCAAATGATGAGTTTTTTTTTGAGGAATTGTACATATTGTCTGGTCATTAAATAAATATATAAAAGTGCAATGTCCATTTTCCTTCTTTGTATGACCTAAACAAAGTGGGACAATTGTGAATAATTTTGGAATTCCAATTCAGATCATGATTCTGCCCAGCAAAATTCTCATATGTTTTGGCCAAAACACCCACCTATGGCTTAAACCTCAATGTAAATAAATCTCAGCCTAAACACTACCTCAAATGGAAGATTAAGGACTAAAATATTAAGACGAATTTTAATAATGTGAAAAAATTAAACAAAGTAGAAAAACCATATAAAACTGGAGACTCCAACAGGGCACAGTGTTACGCAAAAGCACTCCTTTATCGCTGTTTAGAGGACAATTTTACTGTCTTTGGCATGGAGATGTATTTGTCATCAACAGGGGTGGACATGATGACGATCTTCTAATTCTTTAACAATTTATGACATTATTTGTCAGGGAGCTGAAATAACTACATATGTTTAATGTACAGTACAAACTGAAATTATTTCTATGTTAGATAAGAGTTACTGTAATATGGGACTAATTGTTATTTTCCAAAAGCATTCAAAAGACTTGACAACATGATACATTCTCCTTCCTTACCCGAGTGTGATACAAGCCTCACGGACCACCTGGGAGCGCAGGTCTTTAGCTGACAGCTTAAAGGGAGCCTCCAGAAGCCGCAACTGCTGAGGGAAACCTTCATACTCAGTAGCTCCCGCCAACATGAGTGAACGGACCTTTTTCAGCTGGCGAACAAGACAGAAAAGAAGTTGAATGAGGCAAAGACATATTTTGGTATATTGCCATTGAGTATATGCATTTGTACCCCATATGCGTGTGTGTGAGAGACAGTATAAATGTTGCTTACCGCGACCACTCGGTGCTCCCAGTCATGTTTGTCATCAGACAGCACTTCTCTGATCTTTGTCAGCTGGTCCTCTAGTTCTCTGTTAGAGTAGATCTGGACAAAGAGGGACATATAGTTATCATTATTTATTTAATGATGTTGCAGAGCTGTGATTTTTGTGGGATTCTGCCGCTCTGTCTTATTCCCCTTTGTGCTGCTATTTGTAAGTCTGTGGCCACACTCACAGCTCTGTAGTAGGACTCACTAGATGTAGACTTTAAGTGAAAGCCTGACATTTCTCTTGTACATTTCTCACAGCTTTCTGCTGCCATTTACAATCTGCAAACAACAATAAAACCCTTCAAAAAGCAACCGACAGGCTGAAAATGGTCAGTGTTGAAGAGGACTTGGATTGCGCAATAGTCAGCTCTCTCAGTGAACTGGCTCTAGTAATGGCAGTGCTCACCTTCCTGTGCAAGCACAAGTTTCACAGAAATAATTCCCCCATCACTAATTTACACAAGTATCATCACTGTACTCTGGCCTTTGCCTCTGGCAGAGACAATTATGATTGGTTTAAAGAAATACAAACAAACAAGAAGTTTTACCAAACTTGGACCGCCCGGCAACAAAGATGACCCCTGTGACCTTGAAAATGAGGTCACGGTCACCAAATGCGAACTTGACCTGTGTCTTGTTATGGTAGACCTGTGTACCAAATATGGTGAGGCTACATCAATATTTTATGGAGTTATCGCGCGGAAACCAAAGTGTTACACACAAACACGCAAGCAAGCAAGACCATGCAGGTGAAAAGAATACCTTCCGGCAAACGCAGTTTTGCCGGGCGGTAAAAAGTGTTTTCAACCTACAGCAGAATGAACCTACTTAAGTGAAGAAGCCGAAACTTTGACCTACTTGATATAAAATCAGGGATCACCAAAAAATCATTTGGATTTATGGTCCAGTAAAAATGGATATGTACACTATTTTCTTTCCTACAAAAACAAAAAATATCAGTCTCAGTAGGTAGGATGCATTCTTGAGAGGCCATAACAATACTGGACAAAAGATGTGAACCAATCACTTAAATGATTTGACTGTACTACTAGGTAGGACAGCCACCACCACTTGGCTGAAAGACATCTCAAACAGGCTACAAAGAGAGACAATGACAACACTGGCTCAACATACCTGAACTGAGGGCACATCTTCAAAGGCTTTAATGAAATCCTCTTCATCAACAGCACCAGCACCTGCTTCTTTACCTTTAAAAAAACCACAGATGTTTAACAACTTTTCTGAAGAAGGTTCTTAACAGCAATAAAGGAATGACTTGATTCTACATTTGCTTTAATAGTGGTGCTACTTCTGCACATGTAAAGATATAACAGTAGTATGAATAAGATTTTTAAAAAAGATTACTTTCAGTTGTAACTGCATTGACCGATGAACTATCAGTACTGTACAGTATAGTATGCATTATAACTGTGTCCATATGGGTGGACAGAATGTTTTCCTCACCTGGGGCCTTTGTAGTGGTGGCTGAGCTGGGTCTTTTCACTGAGCTCATTACAGTCCTCCTGCCACTGGGGGGTGCTTTGGAGGAGGAGGAAGAGGAGGACCGGCCTCCATCCACAGAGTCCTCATCCTCAAAGTTCTTATCTGGAACACAAGGGGAGAAATAGGAAATGGATAAAGTAACCATTAAATTAAGTTGGTTCAATGCTCATTGGGATGTTGGTAAATTCAAATGTTATCCACTTAATGGTTGGACAACTGTGTAAGGGCTGTTACCAGTAAGGATCAATAAATCATTATTAAGTCATCATTTAGTCACATCGCTCTTTCTCAGAAGTCAGTGTTACCACATAGGGTTCATCCTCGCTGGTACTAAGGTCAATTGTGACATATACCATCATTCTCTGGTTATTAAACTGGCCTGAGTCATTGCTGCGTCTCTGCCTGCCCAAAGGGAAATGAAATGCGGAAAATCTGTCAGGTTGCGCGTATGTATCCATCCAACCTTCATCTATCCATCCATCTGACTTTAATCTGGTTTGGCAGCTATGCATGGATACATGGCCCACTATCACCTGCCCAACGTGACCGCTGACACAAGGGATTAGCCAGGGGCAGATATGACAGTGCTGGGTGGTTTCCATCAGCTAAGGCATGGTGATAAAGGGAGCGTTTGCAGCTTAGATCATGGTTTATTTCTGAGGACATTTAGAGAAATGCTACTGATTTCAAAGCTATCAAATAAAAAAATGTCTGCTTGCAGACAGCCTTACATTAACCAGCTTTGTAGGAATGAAGTTAATTTCTTAACTGCATATTTCTTGCAACATTTGTTTCATCAATGGAGTCAAATCACATAAACCAATATATGGAAAAAAAAATCAGAGATAACGATAAGGCTAATACACAAAAAACAGCTCCATAGATGTCTCTTTTGAAATGATCACCATGACACTGCATCAGACAGAAAAACACAAAACAGAACAAGAAGAAATAGCAACAGGTTGTGAGAGGAAATCGTGGAGGCATGAAACACAAGACAGAGAGAGCAGAGCACTGACAGAAAAATGGCAAAAACCATATTCCATAGAAAAACAGGAAGCCAAACACAGCAAGTAGAGAAAGAGGAGAGACAAAGGCATTCTTACGAGCGCAGATTTTCTTGCACATCAGCTTCCTCAGCATGTCTCTGCTGCAGCCTCTAACACGCTCTCTCTTTTTCGTCAAGCATCTCTGTCAAACAGGGTGTGTTTGGTTGAGTGTGTGTGCTCTGCATGTGCCTCTATTTCATGCTGGGCTGTGACATAGTGCCAGACTAACCACCCCTTAAGCCTTCTCTCTCAGCTCAGTAGACAGTGTGTGTGCAATGATGTCCAGCAGTGTGTGTCACAGTACCAGCACCAGTGATGCTGTTGGACTGTAGAGGCTCCCGTGATAAAAATGGGAGGGGCCTGCTGTTGGGATGACACAGATTTTCTGTTTATTGAGGACATTTCTCATAACACAATTAACATAAAACCACTAAATATTACTACTACTATATTTCAAACCAATGTCAATGCTGTTTCTCAGAATGATGTCACTATCGCAGACCTGACAAAGTACAAAGGGATGAAGCACGAAGAAGAGGCTTTAGGGATATACATAAATGACTATTATAATACTTATATTTCCCTACTCAATACTCAGTGAGTTACGAATATTAAATCTTTCACTACAAGAGGTGGAAAAGGTCAATCATTTCTTTCTTTTGTGTGTGTTACATCTAATTTCTGAAAGCCTCATGAAAAGCCCTAGAGGCATTTCTTTATTTCTTTACAAACACTGAAACTGCTGTTAGAATAACTGAATAAATGATAGGCATTGGTAGGACTTAACAGTTAAGTAATTTTAAATCAAAACTGCAATTTGAAACAATGCATTTAGCAAATAGCAAAGGCTGCAATTCAGGACATAGAATTTGCAGTGTATTTTAAACTGCTCTGTTAATTGTTTTAAAAATCAATGCCAGCTTGCTTGTATGACTGTCAAACTTTTGATGGCATCTGATGTGAATGTGCCATCGCGTCTTCAGTATTTTAGAGAATGCTGAACTAAAGCCTGATTAAATATTGCAAAGCAAATCAGAAAAGTCGCACACATATTTTTACAGTGTTCAGCCCCAGTTTCAAGAGTCTGACAGCACACCCACACAAGCATTTTTAATCATCCTAGCTAGATTTAGCTGAAAATTTGTGGACATATACAAGCAATTAAGCGGTGACACCAAACTCAGAAAAGAGTGCAAAATCCAACTGGGCAAGCATTAGTTTGATCCAGTTGGCCTAAAAATGGCACATGACACTGATGACCAGCAAGTAACAAAATACCTTAAAGGGGAACTTTGTGTTTTTTCAACCTGGGGTCGGTTTTCATATGTCATTTCATACATGTGAGTGATGAAGAAATGAATTTTCGACATGGCTCCAGTATTTAGCCAGGCAGGCAGCTTAGCAACTCAGCTAGCAGCTCAGCTAGCGAAAAGTATGGGGCAACTTGCCCCCCCGCGTCAAAGTCCGCCCTAAGGTGCTTTTTTTCCCCACACTGAAATGAAATGACATATGAAAACAGACCCCAGGTTGAAAAAAAACGAAGTACACCTCCAGTCTTTGATGCTGGGGGTCAGTACGTCCTGTGCATGCCTACATCTGTCACCTGGCCTACATTGCACCTGACCCCTATGCAGATCCCAGCAGGTGGTGGGTCTGCCAGGGCGTTGGCTTTTAAAAAGTTGCTGAGAAAATTATGGTTCATAAATGCCTGACATTAAAAAAAAAAAGAGCTGAACGATATGCAAACCAGCATATTCACAGAATACCCTAAATATTAAAAAACATTCAAGGATGAAGTGAATAACATTGGTTAACTATTACAATGCTATATTTTTGCTGGAGAGGCTTGGGTAATGGCATTCATGTGGATGTTACTTTGACTTGTACCACTCAACTAGACATATTCTGGTCAAGAAGAGTCTTTGTTCATAGCAGCATTTTTACTTTTCACAACTGGAAAATCTCAAGTGCTACTGCTGAGACGAATGATAGCTCTTTTCTATTCAAGAATCCCAGCAAGCCATGACAGTATAACAGTGAATCATCTTACACAATACAAGGAGCCTGAAAGTATCATAAGCCATGATTTCATTTATTATTTACAATTGTGTACAATTTGAGGAAATTGCTGGTGGGGATGGAGGAACCATCCTGTACGTGCCGCACAAGGCTCACTCTCACCTGGACGGAGTTGCGCTGTGAGGATGATGTTTTTCGATGTCAGCAGCACCTTAAACACCATCCAGCCAATCCTTCTGACAGACAAGCTAAGCAGCATGGGAATGAACTCACACCTGGTTTCCTGGATTGGGGACTACCTCACTGATAGGCTGCAGTTTGTCAGACTGGGCGGCTGCACATCTTGTTCTGTTCACACTCTACACATCTGACTTCCAGTATGAGTCTGAACTCTGTCACATGCAGAAGTACTCAGATGATACTGTGACTGTTGGATGTATCGAGGGTGGACAGGAGGGGGAGTACAGGGGCCTAGTGGAGGACTTCATGGGATGGTGCAGCTCAAACCAGCTGCAGCTAAATACCTCCAAGACCAAGGAGATGATGGTAGATTTCAGGAGGAATAGACTTCATTTCCAGCCCATTTCCATCGGGAACATTGAGGTGGTCAGGACCTATAAGTACCCGGGACTGCAGCTGGACTGGACTGGTCTGACAACACTGACAGCATGTACAGGAAAGGACAGAGTCGCTTGTACTTCCTGAGGAGACTGGTGTCCTTTAACATCTGCAAGAAAGTGCTACTGATGTTTTACCAGTCAGTGTTCTCTTTTATGCTTTTGTTTCGGGAGGGAGCATTAAAAAGAGGGACATTGTACGACTGGACAGACTGGTGAGGAGAGCTGGCTCGGTGGTGGGCACAGAGCTGGCCTCTCTGGTTTCAGCAGCAGAGAGGAGGACACTGGAGAAGATTCTCTCCATCTTGGACAACACCCAGCATCCTCCGCACAGAACTGTGATCAGGTAGGAGAGCGTGTTCAGCTTCAGGTTGCTTCTCTGACCTGCTCCACTAACAGGCTCAGTAACTCTTTTGTCCCCCTGGCCAGACTGTACGACTCATTACTGAGTGGTCAGAGGGGGTTACAGTCATAATCACAGTAGAACCAATGTGATTGTAAAATGTCCATGCAACTTTGGTAGTTTGATAAAACTGTCAGCTTAAATCACTCAAATTCACTTTAATTCACTGTGCCTTAAAATGTGTAAGTATTGTATACTGAATTTTAATTAGAGTATTCTAAAGATTTTCAAATTAGAAGTATTTTTTTTAGTATTGTACAGCAACATTTTGAGAGTATATACTAATCTTTAATGTTAATGTTACCTGCCTGTCCAGCCTTTTTGGTTACTTATGTTGTATATAAGCTGCTGAACATTTGAATTTCCCTCGGGATTAATAAAGTGTCTGTCTTTATTCTTATAGAGAAAGTAAATAATAGTTTGATTCATCAGTAAACATTACATGATAAGAACAACAGTGCAACTAGTTGGGTACCAAAAGTTTGCGCACAACAGCCATGCAGTTTTTCAGGCAATTTTTCCCCACTGGCATTGCACAGCTTAGCAATTCTGTGCGAAGCATAATTCAATTCAAAAGCAAGCTGAATTTACAAGTTTATGAATGCCTGTCAATAATCAACTGACATCTCAAATATGATATACTCCTCCTTAAAATACTAAATACGAGAATAAATAACCAGTAACGATTATCTTGCAGTCACACCACGGTTAAGCTGGAAGAGACATCAACATGGCTTTTAATAGACAAAGACATAGCTGTAGCTAAACCAAACACCCTTGATTTTGTTTAAAGTGAAAAAGAAATAACTACCATTTAACTGCACCAACAGACATGTGAGATACTTCACAATGCCTGATCCCCACCTTTACACAGAAGCTAACAGCTTAAAAACCTTAACAGAAAGCACAGTGCCCTGTCACACTATGAAAAGTATTGATTACAGCTGTCAGAGTAGCTGTTGTCACCAATGCTGACACAAATACCGAGGTAATTTATCTGTGTATCAGGGGAGCAATTAGAGCTGCATGCAACTTGAGATGGGTAATACACACACACACACACACACACACACACACACACACACACACACACACACACACACACACACACACACACACACACACACACACACACACACACACACACACACACACACACACACACACTCTCGCATGCACACAGTTACCTAAGTAACAAAGGACTGTATGCTACAGCCTGAAGCAGATAATCAGTGCTAAAGGTAAAGATAGGGGTGACAGTAGTAAGTTGCAGGAACTGGTTGATAGGGAGGGTTTAAGTGAAGCAACCTACTGTGTAAATTTTGTGTCTTCTATGAGATTCTTCTCAGGCAAGTTTTCTATGAGAATATAACAAGCATACAAGGGCCATGACTTGCAACAGGATGACTCTTTAGCTGACCACACCCATTTCCAAATGCCAGGGTCTCTAATCTATCTACATGTACACGGAGTACTGAAAACATGAGAAACAGGAAAGGTAAGAAGGGCTGAGAAATGACAGAGACCATTTCTGACTTAAAATAATAATTCACAGCCTTAACTTGTTCAGTGAAAGTTTGAGTTATTCTTCAACAATGCCTACTGTAGATACAGAGAGAAGAACAGTGTGAGCAAATTATAATGCTGGCCTTTGGACATCTGGGTGAGCTTTTGGTGATGAATTTAATTTAATAAAATGGTCTCCTACGATTTTTTTAAGAACAAAACAACTTTCAGCTGTGATACTAAAGAATCACAGAAGGAGCACTCCTAGAGGAATAAAGAATGACTTTTTGCTATGAGTGCAGTGGTCTTGGTAGATCATAATACAAAGTTGTAATGCTTAAAATGTCCGGGAGGTATGCCGATGAAAATCAGGTTGAATAAAGATGGCCATTCTTGAAATGATACACTTTGCAAACTGATGATATTGTAACTGTGTGCAAGAGTCTGTGAATGTATTTATTACTCTGCTAAGGAATGTGGCAGAGTTATGTGACAATCAGCGTACGTTTGTCCTTCTGTGAATCTGTTTGTCTGTTCGCAACATTACTCAAAAACGGACTAACAGATTTGGCTAAAATTTTCAGGAAAGGTCAAAAATGACACAAGTACCACCTCACTAGATTTAGGCAGTGATGTGGCTTATAGTCTGGATCCATAGATTTGCTAAAGATTTCTGTATCATTGCGAGATAGCAGCACGGCATCACTGTAACTATGCCAACAACTGAACGCTATGTCAGCTGTCTGCATCAATTTAAGCAGCCCGCTACATATTTCGGTCACACAATTCGGTATCCATACATAACGTACAACACATGCCTGTGCTTACCACAAGATAATTTGTTATTCATTCATTTAGTTTGTGGGTAGATCTATGGTACATGGTCAGATTCTATGTCGCCGTGATTCTGAACTGAGGAATGAACAGCCTTAGTGGAGAACTGTGCTCCGAGTGCTTTTCTTGTTTGTAAATGTAAAGTAAAAGTTCAGTTCTCAGCTTGAGATCTTTCTGCATGGAATTTGCATGTTCTCCATGTGCATGCGTAGGTTTTCTTTGGGTACTCCGGCTTCCTCCCACAGTCAAAGACATGCTGAAGTTAACTGGTAATTCTAAATTGTCCAGAGGTATGAATATGAGTGTGCTTGTTTGTCTCTCTGTATAGCCCCGAGATAGACTGATGACCTGTCCAGGTGAACCCTTCCTTCACCATAAGTCAGCTGGGATACACTCGAGCCTACAGAGAATTAAGTGGTATATATACAAAATGGATGAATGGATGACTTAGGAATCAAGGATGTGCTACTTTTTAGGTCCACTAGGTGTCAGAATACACTGTAAACTGCAATGTGCCACACATTGAAATACTCAAAGTTGTTGCTGAAACTGCACAGGCATCAGCACAGTCACCAGTAATCTGCCTCTGAAGCACAGATTCATATAATAGGAAGGATTTACTCTTCTCTCGCTGTACTCTTTATAAAATGAAGAAAAGCCCAGAGGCATGGGGGATTAAGAAAACATTCTGCAAAGTAAAGTTCATAAAATGAGGGAGTCAACTAATTCTAATCATGTTCTGAGTTGCCTCGGGAGGTGTGACACAGAAGAGGGCGACTCTCTCTTGTTAACCTCGTCTGTCCTCCGAGCTCTCCCTTCCTCATCACACACTCTCTCTCTTTTTTTTTTAGTCGCTTCTCTTTCATTTCTCTTAATTTCTTGTATATGTCACACTTGTTCAGTGCCTATCACATGGTCCCCTCCTGGGCTTTTTGGAGCTCAGGGGAATCTACCGGGCTTTTCCATCACGCTACAGGGCATGTCTATCACACAGGCCTGCTGTGGTTTAGCCTGTGGACTTACATAAGAGACAGATGATGGTGATCAGCGTTATGTCATAATAAAGACATCTTGTTTCACTGACAAACCAGAGAGACTTCTGGCACAGCAGAAAACTAACCACCTCGCTACAAGCTCCGTCTTGATGAAATCTGCAATTTACTCATCTTTGAGTAAACTGCAATGTTGTATCTCATTTTATTTTGTCCTACTCCAATGTACAGCATGTGACTTTTGTTCATTGAGAAATCTTGTTCTACGTATTTAACACAGACAAAATTTGGTCTGTCAGATGGCCTGTCTGGAAGGGAACTAAGCTCTTGCTTTCTGAGAGCATAATTTTGACAACCAAGCAGGGGAGGAGTTCACTCCACTGCCAAAGGGAACTCTGGTTGTGTGCTGTAGCAACGCTGTTACTCCGCCAAGGAATTCAGCAGAGCTATGTGACGATCGCCATACGTTTGACCGTCTGTTTGTCTGTCTGTTAGCAACATTACTCAAAAATAGACAAACAGATTTGGATGAAATTTTCAGGAAAGGTCAGAAATGACTCAAGGACCAAGTGATAAGATTTTGGCAGTGATGTCGTATATAGTCTGGATCCACAGATTTGTTAAAGATTTCTGTATCCTTACGAGATAGCGGCACAGCGTCACTGTAACTATGACAACAAGTGAACACTACATCAGTTGCCTGTGGAAGATCACATGATTGTGATCCTATTACAAATAGATAGCTGTGGACTTATCGGACTTATCGATTGGAAATCATAAAAGGAACAATTGATTAATTTGTGGGGGTGTTTTCTAGTCCCATCAATTCCTGTCCTCTGCTACATATTTATGTCACATGATTCGATATCATGCATAACGTACAAGTGCACAAAACACATCTGTGCTCACCGCAAGGCCATTTTTTTATTAAGGATTTCATCTATCAGAAATGATACAATGGCTGAGCAGCCTTGGCGGAGTACTGCACTCTCTGAGTGCGCTTTATAGGGCTGGTCCAAATAGCAATTTCTGGGCTCCGGATATGCGGGCCCATTCGGGGGGAAGGGGATGTTTATCGTCTGAGTCTGACAGCGTTAGCATTAGCATAGATATTTCTGTCTTTGGCATTTTGTCTTCTGTTTAGAAACACGGGCAAAGTGAAGCGTGACATCACAGTTTGTAGGTCTATGTGATACAGCCAGCCAACTGGCCAGTCAAAGGTAATGCTGACCCCAGAGGTCATTGCAGTCCTGTTACTGTTATACTGCCATAGGTTTAGACTGGAAGGGGATTCCCATGATGCACTGGGCTCCTCTTCCCTACTTTACTCTGTTGTCTCTTCCATACAGTTATTTATCACCATTACATATCACTAACTTTGTCTGAAACGACACTGGATCTAAGCAACTACAACAGGATAATGCATCACACTGCCAATTCTTAATATGGCATCCTAGGTTCAGGATGCCATATTCAGCTTCTACATTTGGAACTAAGGACGTCTAAGTACCAAATGCTTTGGGACCAAGTCCATGCAAGAATTCTGACATCGTGACAGTTCTTGTTTTTTTTTCCAGTATCACAGGTACCTTAAGTACCATAGAGGCAGGGGATGCATGAGATACGGGACAGCAATGTGATGAATTGTGGCAGAAAGTGCAGGTGTAGCAATAGGTTTACAGCAACTTTTGGGGAAAATGATGAGAGATATTAAGTGTTTGAGTCAGATGATCAGGGACAAGTTATAGTCAGAGTGCAAATGGCATCAAAGAGGAGGGGTTTTCAAAATCTGAGACCGTGGGCTTTCACAAAGAAAAAGCTTTCGTTTACTCACTTATTTTTGCTCAATTCTTAAATGCCAACGGGCAAGATTATGTTATTTGATCTCATATGCACACAACAACTGAGCCAAGAAAGAATAATATTGCTGTGCAACACAACTTCAAACTACACAAAATAAATAAATATGTCCTGAGGCATTTGTTTTTTACCATTATCCTCCTTCTGAAAGCAGAGTTTCTTTTTTATATGGAGCATCATAAACTTCTTAGATGCTTCCTATGTATTAAGCTATACTCCTATTTGTTGTACTCTGTGGCTATTTTTGTTCCCCTCTTCAGCTTTGGAAAACCAATCATTGTTGACCGATATAAAATTAATCGGTATTTCTGCATCAGATGGGAAATTACACTAGCAGTCAAAAGTTTGGACACCTCTTCTCATTCAATGGTTTTTCTCTATTTTCATGACTATTCACAATGTAGATTCTCACTGAAGACATCCAAACTATGAATGAACTCATATGGAATTATGTAGTTTGCCCACTCTTGGCATTCTCTCGATGAGCTTCATGGGGAAGTCATCTGAAAAGGTTTTCATTTCACAGGTTAATTTGTGGCATTTCTTGCCTTCTTAATGATGTTGGGACCATCAGTTGTGTTGTTCAGAAGTCAGGTTGGTACAAAGTTGACAGTCCTATTTGAATGATCTGTATACCACAGGTTAATGAAGTCAACTGAAACCAAGCTGAGTTGAGGCTGCTGCTTTTTATTAGACAATTTTCCCACAATTCAATAATAAAGATTAAGAATAGTAAGCCTCATTAGAAAGAAGCATGCTGTGGAAACTGATCTTTATGTGCAACAATAACACAAATACAGTAACTGGCTATCAAGACAACTTACTCCAACAGTTCTCATGTTGTTAATTTTGGATCACACTGTCACACATGCAAATGCTTGGGCAGCACATGCCAGCTGATGAAAATCTGTCATTTTATGACTTGCCGTCAACCAAGATGGTTCATCGGCAGTGTTAGAGGTTTAATCAGCCTAAAAGACATATTTTTGTGCCAATCCTGTCTTTTGTAATGGCAACAGTTGCCTATTTCATTCAAAATCTGCTATCTATCAGTGAGCAGCAGTGAGTGTGAAATTGTATATACAAACACTCTTTTTAAGCTTTATTCTTCGATTTCTCATTGATGTTGAATTTAAAAATTCTGGGGAAAAACATTGCAAATAAAAATGTATCAGTCACAATTCTCTCATTCGTCTTTTGCAAGACCACATGTGACCTGAATGCTTATCCATCTCAAATTCATTTTGTAGTATTAGTCCAAACATAGGGGATTACATGACGTGACAGAAGCAATTGAGACAGCCTAAACCCACAGAGGAACTGTGGGTAGTTCTCCAAGATAGCTAAAGCAACCATCCTTCCAAATACTTAAAGAAACTGTATGCTAGGCTCTCTTCAATGTCCTGATGGCCATCAAAAACTTATTCAACAGTCCTATGGTCACAAAAGATTTGCATAAATTTAGCAGATGGACAGAAACAGAACTAACCTGAAATCAGAGTTTGTGTCACACAAATTGAAGCTGTTTTTTTGCATCAACTTGTACAAATATCCAGTGTAGTTAGTGGAGATAACCGTAGCCTGTGTCCAGGCAGAGGGGCCACTGCTACAGCAGTCTATTATTTTGCCCAGCAAAGAGTCCCTTTAACCCTCAGTCACATGGACAGAGGGGTTGCTTGCACATTTCACTTGGCAGAGAGCATGAGGAAGACAATCCCTTCATTCAGTAGGCCGGCCAAAGTTCATACTTGTCTCTCTATCTCTGTGCCCTTTGTTGCATGTCAAGTCCCACATCTCCTCTCACTCACACACAGTATCTCCCTCATCTTTACTGCCTCTCTCAATTGTGTATTGACTAACAAAACCAGAGTAAGGAGTATCAGCTTCTTCTGATCTTTCAACAGAGAACCATACCCATCTCCACTAATAACACTGATGATACTAAAGGATAAGACTAGATATGATTTATATTTTTGTAACTAGCAAAAATGGAAACACCAGTTTAATTATTAACAGATGCAATATGCTAAATACAAGTTATTCATTCAAACCTGCTAATTACTTAGCAGTGAGTCAAACTGTTACACTGGGTGGCATTCCTTCTTTACTATGAATACACACTCCACTTAATTTTGACACGATCTGAAAAAATTAAATGGTACAATTGTGAGATTAATGTCTTCTGTCTTCTAATATAATACTGATAGTGCAAAGGTGAAGTTTCGCATTGCTTTGTTACATATATTAAAGTAATGGCAAAATGAAACATCTGATTGTGTGAGGGGCAGGCTGATGTGGTTTTTCATGTAATGGCTTGAAGAACAAAAAAACACAAGTCGTATCCTTTAATTTGCATTCATTTGAAAATATTCAGGAATAAAGTTAAGTGTCGGGATCATTTTTGCTGTCACAATGAGGAGCATCTCATACATCATTTTTTACTCTCTATTTTCCAGGTATTCACCCTGAAAATTAATGTATCCGAATAACACAAACACCCAGAATTTAAAAAAATACTAAATATAGAAAAGGTTTTTTTCACTGCTGTAAAGTTAAAGCCTCCTCCACACTATGAAACAGCCAATGGCAGCAGATGTATAACCACACACACACACACCCACACAGAACCCAAACATGCACAATAAGCTCTCTGCAAAGCAGTGCTTTCCCTCTCTTTGCAAGTCTGTGCATGTGATGATCAAAGGGCTTCCTGAGAAAAGAATTCCTTCTTCAGCATTCATCCCTCCTTTTTCCTCCTCAGCCACTGGTGTTGACTAATTTCGACATGGTGCAACACAAAATACTGGACACACACACACACACTCACATGCATACACTCCAATACCCACGGTGACACCGGTGTCATGCTGAATCCATGAAGGTAGTAGTGTCTACAGATATGGACCCGTACCCGTAGCCTGTGGCCTACGGGTACGGCACTTTCCATTTGCCAGACAGATACGGACCCGTACGCGAGTCTCGCGAGTCAAGAAGCTGCTAACCACTGCAAACTGTTGAAAGGTAAGCAAAGGTTAGGGTTATGGTTAGCGTTAGGTTTAGGGTCCGTACCTGTAGTACCGATGCTACGGGTCCGTACCTCTAGCGTCTACCGGGAGTCACGTGACCAGATCTCGCGTATCTGATTGGCAAATGGAAAGTGCCGTATCCGTAGGCCACAGGCTACGGGTACGGGTCCGTACCTCTAGCAACTACCATCAATGAAACTAGCAAGGCTATTCCATCTCAAGCCATCAGGGGTCACCAGCTCAACCATCTCTGCTTTGCTTTAAATTATTTTAGCCATATATGTCAAATACTTTCCGTGATTTAATTTTCAATAAAACTGTCTGTCGATCCACTTCCTGAATGTTCTGACCAACAATATCTATGCAACTAAAAACTTAAAAGCCTAAAATCATTATTTTTCATTTAGCCACTGATACAGAAACTGCAATAGCTTAGTTCACACTCACAAAAATATTTACAATGCAGATGTCAATTAGTGATATTTTCATCACCACATACAGTTGTACCTGACACAATACAAAAATCTCACAGAATACTTTTTAATATGAAATATTTGATCACAAAAAGAAAGTTATTTTTACTGAACTCATACAACTGATTGAGCAGGTATGAGAAGTTGTAACAAAAACTAAAATATTGGTAGATAACCTAATTCAAGTAGAACACAGTTCTGGAGTTTCAAAACAGTTCTCCAAAAAGAATAAAGAAAATAATCTTTTATCTTGAATAGTGTCTTTAAAACTTAGCCTCAAATTTCAATGCCCAAAAATGTGCCTCAGATCGGTTGACAGAAAGTTTTTGAAATGTTACCTCTGAACATATCTGATATATCAAAGTAAAACTTAACAAATATCTTTGTACATATCCATAGTTTATGATAAATAATTCTGGTATATCTACGATGGTTGAGAAGAACTTATTCTAAAAGTCTGATGATTTAAGATGGAGTTACCCAGCAGGCTTTGCTAACACATGAATTTGGCTTTGATGGTGTAATAATATTGAGAACCAATTTTCACTTTCATAATTCTGAGAATCAAGTCATACCAGAACTGTACTAATGGATTCCAGTATGATATCACATAATGAACATTAAAAAGTATCAAAAATAATGATTCTTATCATTTGTGTTCATATTTATCAGGTAAAATAGAGTTGGTGGGGTGTGTCTCTGCAAATACTTAAATCCAGTGACATGACAGGGCTGAAGGTGACCGATGTAGATCTGCTTTGCTCTCAGTTTGCAGTTTATCAGAGCTGACAAGACAGATTTGCAATGTCGGCAATGTTTATGTAACAGCGGAGTGCTGGAACTGAAGATGCACAAGGAAGCCTGTATGCACGTGCACACACACACACACACACACACACACACACACACACAAAAAGCCTTGGAATTACAGCCAACCACAAAGGCGTTCTGTGATTGTGTTGAAGAAAGTGAAAACCCATTGGCTGATCCACTGTAGTTAAAACAATCCACACATTTTCAGTTTTCCCTGTTTTAAGACGTGGCTGCTGGCTAACCGCCTCTGTGGTTATAAATACTGCCTCTATTTGAAGCTTCAGTCTGCATTATGCATTGATCTACTCTAAATGGACCCATACTGATACAGACTGGCCCATCTGCCGGTAAAACTTGACAACATGACAGTTCTACTGAAAAAAGCAATTAAAGTAATCAGAGCTCTGGTACTGATGAGAAACAAAGCTTAAGTGGCTACACTCCTTTCTCTTCCTCACCCATCGTTGCTTGTGATCGAGCTTTTAATTTTAAAGACTGAAAAATTGGATGATCCTAATTCGTATGCATCTATGAAAAAAGAATGTACAATTAGCCATGTCATTGAATCTACAATGCCAATTTCATAACTAGAAGCTATTTTTGTACGTGATAACATTTCACCTTGCAGACACTAGTCATATTTGATGTGTGGTTCAGTTAAAAAAAACAATCAAATCTAACATTAAAAAAATTTATATTTCATCAAAAAACATTTGTGTTTACTGTGGGGGAAAAAAAAAACTAAAAATTCAGGCCCTCTCAGGGCAACCAAGAAACTATGAATGACTGAGCTGATGTGCACATTAGCATTAGTTAATGTTAAAAATGCCTAATTTGTTGTAAAATCTAAGTACTAAAATATCTATAGTGTGTAATCACATTTGTTTTGCATTTTGTATATGTAAAATATCTGTTAAAGCTCGTCTCCGGAGTTTGAATCGCAGCATCTCCCAAAACACTGTTGGTCCCGCCCTCCCTCTGATTTCGCCCCTTTATTTGTGCACGCGCAGTACCTGACAGGAGTGCCCGGAGTGCTGCAGCATCTTGCCTATTTTGCTGTTTTCCACTCTTCTACATTTAGTACATTTAGTAAATAATAAAGGAATTACGTTAGAATTCTGTATTGAGTCTAACTTGTCCTAACACCAAAATAACATGAATCTGCTAGGACGAACGAGTAAAGTTTCAATATGTGATTACACTCATGTATCCCTCTCGATGACGTTGTTTATCAAACTTAGTGCATTTACGCGTGTATATGTGTTACATTGTTTATTTATTTCTATCTAGAGTTCAGAATTGCATGACTCCTCTGACGAAGAGTATGTCCCAGACGCCCCAACATCTTCCTCCAGAGGTCGGGCATCTAAACGAAGCCGTCAGGCGGGCTATGGAGGCCGTGGTCGGGGAGCGACGCGAGCACCCCGAGCCAAAAAACGTCCTGCAGTCTCTTGGCCTGACAAGCCGTGGGATTGGTAACTTTTCTGGAAGTTGCTGATCCCTGATGCTCTCTCCTCCACAAGCAAAACAAATGTGCGCGCGGTTGCGTAGTGCGTAGCTCGCCCACCTCTGCATGGGCTTGCTTGCTGTGCGCGTAACCGTTGATTGACAGCATGACAAAGCTGAAGCTCGAACTTGATTGGTCGGCAGCTACCGGCGCTTTTTGGAATAACATGGGGGTCTATGAGAGGAAGGCGGAGCTCAGGAATACATTTTCATATCGCGTCATACTAACATTATATTATAGTATCGAACTAGACTAACACATTTAAGCTTTGTTAAACAATGATACATAAATTGCAAACAAACGGAAATTCCGGACACAAGCTTTAAGTGAATAATGAAAGAAGTTCAACTTTCTGATTTACAGTTTTAGAACTGTGTCAAACTGTACAAAAGACACTTATTAGTTTTCTCTCCTAGTCAGTGTTGTATTTCCAGTAAAGACACAAGACTTTATTTTGCAGTGAAAAATGAGCCCACAGTAATGAAAATGTAATGGAAACAAATATCTAAAAATGACTGGGGTTCAGAGGGTAAAGTGACACTCGAAAACACCTCAAACCGTCCAAATACTGTGCATAACTGTCCATAATGCATCAATACTTAGCTCCTTTCTAAAAGTAAATGTATTGTATGTATGTATGTTCACCGATTTGCATTTATCCATTTCATTTGTTTCTATACAACTTAGGCCAATATAAGCAGTCCTAATAAATACTCTGATCAGTAATCTGAACCAACCAGAAAACTTTATGAAATACTTGCTTTTGAGATCTAAAGAATGAGAATTTTTTTTCCAATTTTGGGCTTTTAGCCATAGAATATTACTGTACAAGGCTTACAATGAAAGCAATTTATTACAACTAAATTTTTGGTAAAGAGGTCATACTCTGACCCATGACAGCAGATGGTGAAGTACGCATTTCTGAGGTCCAATTTAAATTGGTTTAAAAAGGACAGAAGGAAAAATGGAAAGACATTATCTATTGTCATTTTCTGCTTATATCACCACAGCAGAGGCAGTGACTCTGCAAATAATAGAATAAGAACAAGCTTATTATAAGCCTTTTAAACCTGCACCCATAATGCATCAAACACAGAGTCCAAAACAGTTTATCACAGCTGCATAATGTTTATTTACCGACTCAAAACAACAGAGGTCGATTTTAGAATGAAGTGAATAATTACTCGGCACTCTCTGACAAGTCTTCCCATAAAACTGACCATAATACAGAAATACAGGGATGATTAAATGGATTGCGTAACAAATTTGGCAAATTATAGACAGCCATATGTAGCAGTTTACATACTGAGGGTAATTCTCATCTTTCATCATCTTTGCCAGCGCTGGACCAGGATAAAAGTGTTGGGATGCTTCAGACACAGTTTCTGAAGGCACTAAGAGGAGACCGGAGGCAAGACTGCTTTCACAGCAGAGATAAACAAAATGTAACACAGTAGCAGCATGCAGGAAGAACCACTGCTGCCATACAGCAAAAAACAACCACTACTGACTGGATTCATTTGGGAGTGATTCTCTTGCTTAAGGTATCAGGGAAGTACAGAAGATGCGCGCTTCCTCAATAACTACCAGATAATCACTTAGCAAGATTGAGTCATACTGTTTTGCAGCAGAAAGCCAAAAGAAAAAAAGCAAGTGAAAAAAAGGATTATATAAGAGAATTAAAACTGTGACTTTCTCTTAATCAGATAGCTCTCCCTTCACATGCACACAACAAACACAACTAGGAGGATAGATAAACTATGTAACATTTAAATCATTGTGATACGTGTGTGATCTGAAAACTCTATTCTATTTCAAGTCTTACCTTCTCCAGCTGTCATGGTGCAAAGCTGCCGTCAGCAATGAAGCCTGAGAGGAATGCTGCTACACAGCTGATCGCTAAGCCCTCTCTACAGTCTCTGCCCTAAATCTCTCTCTATGTATCTCTTTCTGCCACTGTTTACCTCTTGGTGGTGCTACAGAAATGGCGGCTTTGTTTTGCTTTCCATCGCTCTACACTCTGCCTGTTCTCTGCCCCTACCTCTCACTAATCCCCCCACTTCCTCCTCCCATCCCTTTTTCTCTCTGCCTGTGCAACAGCACAAGAGCAGAACCACCTCTTCTCCTCCATTGCTCACAAAGCCAGATCTGTAATTACAGTGTTTTTTTAAACATTTCTTAAAACTGAAAGGGTTTGGTTTTTTTTTACTGTCAGTACGGAGCACATTTGATCATAGAGTGACAGTGCAATTTTAACTCATTACATTCGCTGTACCTAACGCTTGTTTCTTTACAAGTATGCCTCTTCCCTGTACACAGAATTTATTTCAGAGCTGTAAAATCATAGTCAAAAAAGGCTGAAGGTCTAAATATTTCCCCATGCAGCTCACTCCCTGCCCATATTATCTCCCGACCTCCTTGTCAGCTCTGAGACAAATGGAATTAAATTAAAACGAGTTGTCATCTGTAGTTCTAAAGTCAATTTCAGTGCAGCTGTGAAATAGAGGTAGAGCCAAGCAGCTGATCATGATAGATATACTGACTGACTAGCTCATAACTATTAAAATGAGTCATGTTTCTATTTTTCACTTAGCCTTTCTGATGAACTTGCAAGACTTTGTACTGGGCAAAATGAAAACAACTGTTATGACTGGGACAGACAGCATGTTCCTTAGGACTAATATTCAAGAATGCTCTTTTTAACTCTAAATATAACATTCTACTACAGCAGATTATCAAGCAATTGACTTTGCCTCAGAGCACACTCTTAGATTTTAAACTACAGGACAAAGAGAGATTTAGTCACCATGTTTGTGCAGTGAGAATACCTGCTTCCCTTTCATTTAGTGATAAAATATCTATTTCAAATAATTAGTGTTGACTTATTAGAGACAGCTTTAAAAAAGAAGGGTCACACATCTGTCTAACAGGGATACACTGACTTACAAGCCTTAGTATGCGTCAGTTTCCAAAAACATTAAAATGCAACTCAGTAGCATCTTCTGTTAGACCTCCGTCTGATGAATGTCTATGTATGCCTCCCAACTACAGCTAAGATAAGATAATCCTTTATTGCTCCCCGTGCTGTGGGAAATTAGTTAATTAACTTAGTTAGTAGCACAGGCTTTCTGTTAAAAATGTGTTGTCTCTCAGCCAGAAATAACCCCAATGAATTTTCTTGAGAGACACACAAGCTTTATACAACTGTTCCCACCCTGAAAAATATTTCTCATGACAAGTACACAGTGTCACGAGTAAAACAGAAGAAATCTACTGAGGAGGATATTGTCACATCAAAATATGTTCCTAAAATAAATTCCAGACAAAAAATAGCAAGAAACAGCTTAACTGTCTTTCTAGTATAAGCTATCAGAAAGGTCTATTTACATCAAGACTGAATTCACCACAAAAAGTGAGTTCTTGTCCAGATCATCATCAAATGTTGTAAAAGGGTTTGATTAACCCAATAGTCAGTGGACAGTCCAAAAAAGAAAACTATGGAATTCATTACATCTAACAGTTTGGCCGGTATCACAGAGCTTTTGCTTGTGAACAGCACAGTTTATTCATCTTGACTGTTAAGCGTCACATGAGATGCAGAGTGATAGCTGAGAAGGGATGTTAAAAACTGTTTTGAAACACTGATCCCACTCTAACTATTTTCCTCAGCTCAGCTGTTCTCCCTGTAAATGCAGTGTGGTCAGCTGTAATGGGACAGAGTCAGCAGTGAGTGTGTCTGAGCAGCTCCACCTGCACTAAGGTCACAACTCTGCTGTCATACAAAGCATCCATCCATCTGCATTTTTATTGTAACTGTGTCTCTTTTCTGTTTTTGACCTTGCTATTTTGATACATTTCTAAAGCTAGAGACAAGCGAGAGACTCTCAAGCCTGTGGAAGGATGTGTTATATGACTTGTTTTATGATGTTCCTCTGTTTTAATGTTTGCTGATTTTATAATGTAACTATGTAAAGTGTCTAAGTATTTTGAAAAGTGCTACACAAATAAATTATGTTATTATTACTGTTATGTCTTTGGCTGTAAAGAAGGGTATCTGAAAGTTCCAGTGGATGCCAACCTCCTGTGGCTAAAACTCATCCTTTCTGGCCCCAGGCTGTCCATCTGGCCTGCAAACTCCCTCCTTTCCTCGCATCATTGCGATACACGCATTACACATTCAACATGGAGAGTACAGTTTAACAGCAGCTGACATGCCCAAATGGAGTGTGACAGAAAAATAGAGCGGTAGCACAGGAGAGGAAAAGCTGGCTGAAAGACAATGACAATGTGGTGAAAATAAGGATTTCAGTGCACAAATCTGCTGTTTCTGTCATCATAGTGCTCCACTTTCACACATAACTCTTGAACTCCACCCTACACCACATTACAAACTACCACCAAGCTGTTCCAGAGCCTCAATCAATTCCATGTTATGCTGAGACTACAAAAGTCCTGATATTTGCAGTGAATCTCCTCCATTTCCAACTAAACTGGATGCTACCAGGGAGGAAATAAAGAAAAACAATGTTTGTGCAATGAAATAAAGCACCCAGCAGTGAAATTAAAAGACATGATACATTTTTCTGAATGATATTCACTTGATAATAAACTGGAGGCATATTTGGTTGAAGGGAGCATATCAAAAAGTTAAAATGCCACAACCAAGAAATGTGAGCAAAGTTGATATAGACAGCTTGAAGGAGGAGCTTTCAATTCAGAAAGAATTATTTGTCCTCTGGGGGCAATTTAAGATTATGATATCAGACGAAGACGAAGAAGAAGAAGAAGAAGAAGGACACAAAGGAGAATTACTTACCTGAACCGGAGGATGAGATCATGTTCCCAGATCTTTGGACTTCATCGAATCTGCTAAAGATTACATTCAACCTATAAAAGTGGATATAAACAGGAAAAAAAATCAGAACAACAGTGTTAAACAATAGAAGCAGAGAGAGATGGCCTGCTAGCTGTACCATCACCTCTGAGGTAAGAAGCTCTCTCTCCGCTCTGTACAGCAGTGGTGGCCAAGACCAAAATAGACAGTCTCCAAAACCACCACACAGATGACTAACTGGCAATAGGGGGCCAGAGAGCGAGAGAGAGAGAGAGAGAGGTAATGGTGGAATGCCGACATATTCTTCCATATGGTTCAGACTAAAACAGGACAAAAGGAAAGAAAATACCACAAACAGCCTGGACATATGTGATATATGAAAATGAAAGAAAGAAACATAGCTTGTCCAAACCTAACCAATGACATTAAGGCCTTTTTTAAAGGACTTTCTCAGGAACTGATTATAAAAAACATGAAAAAAAAATCTGATTTAGTGGCAGAAAAAAAAAAACTTGCTGGGTGTTCTGACAATAGACAAAGTCAAACAAATCAAGTACAGGGAATGAAGAATGAAAAAGGCATCAAGCAACACCTTCTCTTTGAGGTGAGTAGAAAATGAATCCTTAGTAACCTTTTTCTCATAGGAATTGGAAGCTTTACACCCTACTCAATGTGGTGCAATTTGGTTCAGCTCAAATTTCATAGACCGCCAACTTCATTCTAAAAATATGTGGTAGCAGATGAGGAATCATAACAACATTCATTTTCACCAAAAGAAATAAGAGTATGAAAGTAGACAACATTAGAAAATTATTTGACATGTTCATAGCCACAAAAGAATTTCACACACACTGCACTAATTTCTTACAAAAATGTGTCACAAATTGCAGTTTTACAGTTGTCCTATTTGAGCTATAGGTGTTATAGTACAAAAATGTGTTACAGCTTGGATGAGTCTTTGTAATGATAATGAATCAGGTCTTCTTAAAGAACACTGAGAAATGTGCCAACACAATATGCAATACTAAACAGAAACCACATGAAGTGTGTGTGGTACGTGCAATACACAAAACAGACACGATAACAGGGTTGCAACAAATGATAATTGTCACTGATAATTAATCTTTCCAATATTATATTCAAGATATTAATGTTACTGTTACTGATGGAAGCAAAACCATATTCACATTTAAGAATACAGTGGTCCCTCATCTATCGCAGGGGTTACGTTCCAGACCCCCTCCCCTAGACAAAAATCTGCGAAGTTGCGACCATATTTATTTTATTATTTATATATAAGGCTTTATAAACTCTCCCTACACACCGTACAACACTGTAGAGCAACACTATGCGCAGCGATTAGACATCTATGTGAAATGGACAAGGCGAACTGCTGAATACATGCTACACACGGGAGACAGAGGAGTCTGATGCTAAGGTCGCTGAGCCAATCAGCACACAGCGCTGTACATTGCGCATTTTATTTTAATTGAATATTCTTTTCATATGTTTTAGTTGTTGTTTTTTATATTTTTTAATATTGTTTTCAATTTTTTAGGCTCGAAAATGCTTATTTTACCGCAAAAATAATTAAAATAATGTCACGATTACAGAGCCAGTCCCTATGACTGAACTGTTGTGCTGCAATGCACCATGGGGCTTCGGGGTGTTGGGGGTTTAAATGCCATTATTGTGGTTTATGTTAGTGTTACAGTGTTATTAGTGTTTGTCTTTTATTGTGTTTTTTGTGGTTTAGTCAGCGTAGTTAGTTCGGTTAAGTGTTATGTTGTAGTGTTTTTGATGACTTTGTGCCACATTTTCTTCAGTGCTGCTCTCTGTGTGTGTCTAAATAAAAGCATTTGCCAATTGCAGACTGCATAAAAGGCAAACATCCTGTCTCCAGCTTTGTTCTTCAGTGCAGCTTAGCTGAATAATAAATGTACAAAAAAATAACTACATATCGCAAAATCCCACAATATAGCCAAAAATCTGCGATACCTAATGCAATTTACGATACAGTGAGACTGTGAAAAGTGAACCGCGATATGGCGAGGGACCACTGTATTGTTCTGACTCTTGCCATTAACTGACAAATGTCCCGCCTGGTGGTGCTTCTGATGATGAAGATGACCAGTGTTCATGCTTGTCAAGTGCTCCACACCACAGAGTTGACTGCCTGAGCCTTGCAGTGGAACTACTAGTATGACTGCTATTTGTGTATTTAAGTTGTATGAGACACTGAGCTTCAATGTGCTGTTTTTTGGTCTTTATTTTAACTTTAGACACCGTGGTAACTATGCTAATGCTGACCGCGAGGGTAAAAGCTAGCATGTTGCTAGTTAAGCTGCTACGGCTAGTTTAGCTTGTTGTGTTTATTTTGTTGACATAGTAAAGTTATCATAGTTACCTCATCCATAACCTGTAAAGGATGAGTCTGTAAAGAGTGTTTACATATTTATTTGTTTCTAACATGTTTTCCCTTGTATTTGTGTTGCAGTTTTACAATAGTATGAAAGGCTAAGAAGATTCAGTAAACAGAACTCAATCTCAGACGAGCCTGCTGGGTCTCCTTTTTTGTTCGCGATCTGTCTGGAAATACGGGTGGTATTCTGCCAGGACGGAATAAATAGACAATTAGATCATTTAGACTGTTTTCTTTAAAAATTAGAGTAAAAAAATTACTCTAACAGACTGACTGAATGTAAAATGGATGAGGCGTAGCTGAATAGTTAACACCTAATTGATTAATCAATCCAATTACATAACAGCATTCAAATGTGAACGCATCATTCATTTTTGTCATTATCGAAAAGCACTTGGTGTGAAAACTGCTGTAATTATACTGTGATAAAATTCATGAAGACCATTTTAATTTGAAGACAAGGCTTTGCTTGAAAAAAATAAAATGTACAGTAAATTTCCCTTTTCTAAAACTGTAATATCTAAAGATTCCACCAGGGGGAGAAGTGTGTATGAAGGAGGCCTGCAGCCTCTTTGTGTCTGAACATGGAAGGTAATCTTGTTCTCACCACTTTACAGCTGTGCCACAAGTGCAGTGTGCTTGAGAAATTGACAATTGAAAATTGTTCAAAGGGATAAAGGTAGATGTAGTGAAACAGACAGTGACAGGTTGGCAGGTGCCTGGTGTTGTACCGTGATTGTGGCAGGCCCTTCTTGCTGAGATCCAGCCTCACCCTCTCACCAACATGCCTGTAGATCTCCACTAAGCAGCTCATAGCTCCATCACGTACCTGATGATCACAGTAAAATACAAAAATAACAGAACAAATGGTGATATCTCTTTAAATGCCTTTTCCCCCATTTATCCCAGATTCACTGGGTTTGGACAAACACATCATTCAACCACAGCATATTGTTGCGTCCTCAGAGTGCACTACTTTATCCTATCAGTAGGGGGACACCATGGAGGGAGTGTTTGAGCCTACTGCCTGTCTGTATTTGAACATAGAGTGCTTTGTGTAATCTGACACACCAAAGAAAAGCAAACACACAAGAAAGCCCAAAACATTTTGCATATCAGTGTGTTCAGTTCTGCAGTATGTGGAAAGATCAGACACAAAATAACACATCTGACAAAAGCAACCAGAACAGTGAAAAAGCATGACTGGGCTTACCTGGCTTGTGGGGTCCCCCAGGAGGTTACATATATGAGGAACAATTTTACTAAGAGTCAAGCCTTGAGCTCCATATCTGAAAGAAAAAGTTTTTTTTTTTTTTTTAAATCAGTCCCATGAATAGATGAACTGTAGGAGGCATACAAGGAGAGATGAGCACACACTTACACCCAGGATAGTAAAATTAAGTCAAGGTGCAAAATGCCACTGTGTTCCCACAAATAAAGCAAATTACAGTCTGTTTATTTTACCATTGAGAGCACAGGTGATTTTCGTAATGTCCTCAGTTAGCGCGACACATTTAAAACACTGGATCCTTTATGTTTCACAAGAATTATAAACATCTAAACATTGTAGAACTAAATCTAAAAGATGAAATCATATGAAGTAACATGAAAATGAGGATTTCCTACTATCGACCACCACAATCAGAACATATGAAATTGAATGGAGGCATTCAGCATACGTGTTCAGTGTGGCGATGAGGCAAAGGCACACTCCTTCTCTGGTCCTGTTGTTTTTATGTTTGAAGCCTCCCAGCATTCTGTCCCATACATACTGCAACAACATATAGCAAACAATTAGCCAGAGATATTGGATTTTTTAAAAAAAGATCATAAAAAAAATATTTTTTTAAAAAAGGGAACAGTATTTCTAATAGTTTTTTGTGATTTCTCTTATTAATGACATAATCTTGATACAGATCTACTACTAGAATGGCAATCCTGTATTGCAGTTTCTTGACACTTATTGGCTGACACATACAATTAGACAGACAGACAGACAGACAGACAGACAGACAGACAGACAGACAGATAGATAACATTAACCGATACGTATTTATTATAACTAGCCAGCTAACCACTATTTTTTATACCATTTTATTTTATAATTTGATGGCATCCTATACAATCCATATAGCTTTGATAATACCTTGCACTGTACAAACGGTCCTGAAAAAAGAGCTGGTCACTGAAATGTTTCAATATTAATAAGTGAATTGCTCAGCTTGCTACTGTTTCTGTTGATACATTTCAAGGGGAATATTGACTAAAAGAAGTGCATTGTGGTGCACCACAGTTCCAAAGGCTTGCTGTCACTGGCAACACTGGTGAGTTTTGTTAAAGAGGAAAAACAATTATTTAATTTCAATCATTCTGGACTAAGACTATGCACTCTCTCAGGAGCACACAAGAGCAACACAAAAATGGGGGAAAAAAAATATTGCTGGCAGCAAATCTACCTCAGTCATCATTAGAATTAATTCAGGCTATGTGCTGAAATCCTAAGCTCATGGAAAAGGTGATCTCTCTCACAAAAGCACACAGATTAATGTGTGGTAGTACCTGCGGGGTGGCAGCTTGTTCCATGATCTTTAGCAGCAAAGTTTGGTCTTGGTCTCGTACTTGGTCTTTGGCATCTCCCAATCGATCAATAAGGCTTGGCAGAACTGAGGAAAAGATCACAGATCCCTTTAAAACAGTGAACGAAACAGAAGAACACGAGAACTCAAATATGTGAAGGTCATTCTGTATCCTTTCGACAGCCTAACTTCTAAGTTTTCACAACAACATAAAGACAGCAGAGACAATCTGTAATGTTAGGCGTCTACCAACTATCGCCCTAGAAGACACAAACTCATATTCAGCACTTTTGCAATTATCTGCATCAGTATGTTTAAATTGACTTCAGACAAAATAAATGAATTTAAAAACGCCACCTCTCTAGCTTTTAGTAACCATGACAGTAATCACACTGTGTAATAGCCTTCAACTGTAAATTGTGGTTTTCATTGAAATAGATTTATTGTTCAGTTTTTGTCAGTACTGAAGACATGCTGAAAAGCTCAGTTTTCCTATATTTTGATGGTATCAGCCCTGAAAAAAAAAACATCTGTCAACTCCTACACTGCTATTCTTATTAAAGTACAGAAGAGAATAAAAACAGACAGTACCCAGGGTATAAGTTGTTCAGACATTCAAATTTAGAGGAAGAAGGCAGCCAGCTGTCAGAGAGGTCAAGTAAATGATGCTAAATTGTGAAACAGATATCCTAGAATTTGTTAAAACGGTTTTGTACAAAAGCAAGTTCCAGAAATAGCAAGAGAAAGTGGAATAAAACACTATTAAGCAAAACAATGCTGTTGTGTCAATGACATAGATGAATCACTGAAATCAAGAAGATAAAACGTAAAGCAACCTATCAAAAAGATGATTAGATTATGGCTTGGATATCGGAAACCAAAAAGCACTGGCTTTATTAGAGACTTGAACTCTAAAAGATTAGAAAAACGGAATCTTACCTGTTCCCACTTGTGCCCTAAATCGCTCCGTTAACCTTGTCACTAAGGCAGATAAGAGGTCCAAGCCGAGCAGAGCCACCTAGCGAAGACACAATGAAACATATTAATGTATCTAAATGTAATTAGTTTTTAAAAGATTTCAACAACAACAAAAAAAAACACATCAGATTTTTTTCCAGATATAAATGATTGTCGTGAATTTATGAAAAACCACTGCCACAGGCCTGGACAAGCCCAGGTGGAGGATGAGATTAAAAAAGCTCTGTTGTGTATTGGTAAACATTTTTTAGATTTTTAGCTTCTGTTGTGTTTATGAATAGCACTACAACTTTCAAAGCACAGAACTAAAACATATGTAAAACTCAAATAGTATATAAAATACAGTTTCTTTGCTGCACCACAAGTGTACACTTTGTGGTTAAACTTTGATGGATATATGCAGGCTCTTTCTCCTGCAGCTTTCCTTGACATGTTTGAGAGCTGCTCAATGATTGAGAATAGCCATGCAGCTACACATAAGCATCATTTGGGTTTTTTGCTGAGTGTATGGCACACTTTTGGGAATCACTACATATGTTACTAAGGAGAAAGATGTATTCATTGAATTTGGAAAAATGGCTCTGCTGCCATCTGGTGGTCTCCTATATATTTAAATGTTCAGTCAGCCACAAAAGGTGTAGTAATACAAAACAGTACACATATTTCCTTTCTCAGGCAACACAAAAGATCTTTTTTAGCATGCCAGGACAGCCAAGTATATCTTTTTTTCCATTCAACTTCATCCCACTCTATGCTGGAACATACTGCTCATTATTCTATTGCCATCTACTCAGTGATCTATCACATATTGTCTTGTCTTCTACTGAAGAAACAGGTAATGTGTGTCCTCGTAGAAAGAAGGCCTGGTATCCAATGTCCTAATCCTCACATCACTTCTTTTGTTCTCCAACTTGAGAGAATTACTCAAATTACTGATGACATAGCCCTAACTACGAATGAATGACAGCTCTGAGCAGAATCACCAGACTTTTAAGATGGTGGAAACCTCACAGAAACAGTCTAATCTAATCTAGATTCAGCTTCCTCTCAGGTATGCTCACTGCAGGAGGTCTTTCTAACCTTTCCAAGTGTCACAATTGGAGGTAAACACTTTTCTGTCCTGTTTTTGGACTTGAAAAAGTGACTCACACAGGGACCATGGCAACAACTGCACCCTGCGTTTGAGTGTGAGTTAAACTGAAGGGAAACACTGTATAACACAGTTGAGTCCGATGTAGATGAGGACAGATAGGCTCCTCCTCTTTACAGACAGATGGCTAACTCTCTTTTGCTGTCAACCACATCCAGACACCCCAAAGCAGACACACACACACACACACAATCCCCCTCAAAGCCCTGGACCCAAATCTCACAGACATTATCCTTTCCAAATTCCCAAATCCTCCTACTTGACATGCTTGGGTCTGATTTCTTCAACTCTTCTTATTTCCAGTGTTTTTGTTCACTATAGCAGAGATGATGGCTGTGTCAGCAAATGCTAAATATCAAATAACACATAACCACATTGGGAAAAAAACACAGATCTGAATGTCTCTACACTGACCCTTACATCTTCTTTTCCTCTTGGCTTTTCTCTTCAGGGGTCGCCACAGTGAATCATCGGCTTCCATCTAACCCTATCTTCTGCATCTTCTCTCACACCAACTATCTTCATGTCCTCTTTCACAACATCCATAAACCTCTTATTTGGTCTTCCTCTAGGCCTCCTACCTGGAAATTCAAAACTCAGCATCCTTCTACTGATATATTCACTATCCCTCCTCTGTACATGTCCAATCCATCTCAATCTGGCCTCTCTGGCTTCGGCTATAAAATATCTAACATGCCCTGTTCCTCTGATGTAGTCAATCCTGATCCTTCTATTCTGGTCACTCCCAAAGAGAACCTCAACATTTTAGTCTCTTCTACCTCAGGCTCTGCCTCCTGTCTTTTCCTCAGTGTCATTAAACCAGACAACATTGCTGGTCTCACCACTGTTTTCTAAACCTTTCTTTTCATTCTTGCGGACACGACCCTTCCTACATAGTACATGAAAAAGGAAACAAATACTAAATTGCCAGGATGATACATATGTTCAGAGGTCATCCAGGATTTCTTCACTTCTGACAGTCACTTTTTGTGTGCCTCTTGCTTTTTAATTCAGAAGACTGAAAACCTGTAGCCTGAGGTTTTCCATAACCTGACCACGTAAAACATGTGAGGCCTATGTGCTGGATTCGTTGTATTTTCATTCTGAACCACAGATCAGAATATTTTTGGAAAAAAAAACAACCTCAAAGGCAACAGTAATACAGACTATATAATCGTCTTTTGAATTCTGGTATGGTGAGAGAAGACAATAAACCAAAAAACTAGGGCAGATAGTTGGACTTTCTTTTTGGCTCAGATGAAAGAGCGATTGTCCATTGTTTAGTTTATTATACTCCTTCACTGATTGTGATATTTAAGTGTCATTTTTTAAAATTTAATTCTTAACTGATGAAGCATAGTAAGTGGAACTATATCTACAGGTTAGCAATGAATTGCACTAGCGAGGCATGTTGTTTAATGTACTGGGGAGACATGAAATATGATCCAGGAAGTGCATGGAGTACAGATAAATGCATTTATAGACTTATCAGCTGCTTAAACAGAACGGTTTTGGCAGCTGTCATGGTTCTGACAATGGTTTGCAATTCTCACAGTTAAGATTTTAAAACTCGCTTCAAATTTATCTTCAAACTCACAACGAAAACATCTCACACCCACTAATTAGTGTTAAATACGCAGTCTTTGTTTTATAGAGTACTATTTAAAAGAATAAACAAAGCATGACCTGACTGCCTAACAACATAAACAAATACGTACATGTTGATGTAGTTGTCATCTTTTGAAGTGTAGACGTGTCTTGGTGACAGTTAGTACATGTGATATTTTGAATGCTTGTAAAGAGTGAAATTCTTTGCATGGCAGAAAAACGATATTTCAGACACTTGTATCCAATCATAGCCTAAAAGCTAATACACGCAAACATGTCAGGTTTGAAATTTGATTATGTGTTCAGACAGATTCTAAGAGACAGGTTGTTTCTTGCCTTTGAGTCAATCTGAAGCTGTCGGTAATGCTTGAACTGAGCACATAATGTACGCTTCCAGCTCCAAGTGGGCAACTGAGCATTTTTTGTGAGAGCAACTGTATCATGTAAGAATCTGTAAAGCACTTTTCTTGACCATTATACTTTTCAACAGGTTTTCCAAAAAAAAAAAAAAAAACTTCTCTTGTCGGAATGCACTGTCATCATTAAAACAGGTAGATAATTAAATGTAATAAATGTGCATAAATGCAGCTAGTGGACTGTAATCGGTATGCTTGCCACAGTGATTAGAAGACCAATCAAATTCCATTATCTTTGGAATGTTTTGTTTTTGACTTTTTTCCCCAATGTAGCATATAGCAACTACAGAATCACGTGACAGAAAAAAATCTCTATTCCAGACAAGTATTCTCTGATCTCAGGGATCCATCTCTGATCAAACCTCACTCACTAGAACACTGTTCTTCCTGAGATCTGCTAGAAAAACCCAACAGACCACAGCCTCCTCCATCAGTCTCTGATGTGGAGGAGCCTTTAAATTATATCAAAGATTTCTCTCTCGCTTCTTCCCTTTCTACCAAGAGTGCCATCTCATTTCCAGTAAAAACATTTACACGAGGAGTTATACACACACCTTACAAAATGAGCAGCAGACAAGTACAGAAACATTTCACCACGTTTGCACTAATTTTCTTTAAGTCACGACAATAGTGTGTGTGGCTCAACAAACAAACACACATTCCTGCATCATTTCAAAATCAAGCTTTTAAAGAGACCAACAAACCTCTGGAAAAAGGAAGGGAAAAAAGACAAACTGTGGAAGACATTTCTTTAAAATGAGCAGATGACATTTATGCACAGAAAGTTGTAGTTTACTGCAGACAGCTCTGTGATTATGCACAGCATACTTCCTGCTACATAACTGGATTCCAATGGGTTTTCTATAAACGTAAGGTTTTGTCTCTTTCAAGACCATTTTTGAACTTCAACTGACTCACATGTCTGCTTTTTGCTTGCTGCCACAGGAGCTGTCACGGCTTCTGTTCAATCAATGAATCGATCAACTATTATACTGATCAATTCAAGCGATTCTTATTCCTCCAAAAAAAATCTAAATTTGTCTTATTTTAGTTAAGTTCATTTTATGTCGACAAACTGTATGCTGTTCTATAATGCAGCACAGTACCAAATGGAAAGAAATGCTTACAAATGAAAGTATATTACACATCTTAAAACAAATGCAACATGGATATAGCTTTAGAAGTACAGATCAGCAAAAGCATTATTTTGTAGTTGTCCTTTTACTTTGGTAGAAGTTTAGACTTAAATATAAACAAATTCACTACATTGCAGTTGTCTATAGTTAATGTGTATGGTGAGTTTGTCAGACAATGCTGTGGTGATAAAGTTTTCTAAGTGGTGCAGAGGAGCAGCTTGAAAGTGACTGTTGGTTAATATGTAGTTTTACTGGGTTACCTTACAGTTACTATGTTGTAGGTGTCTAACTCCCAAAACAGAAAATTATCTAAACAAACAAAAACAGGGTAAGTGGGAATACAGCTCTGATGTCATGATGCAACAATTACACAGTAATGCTGAAGAAGAATATATGTTATTTTAAAAACATGCACTGATTTAAAATACTGATAATACTTTTTGAGGATTTGTGATTTTTTTATGTCTGCTTTGGATCATTGCCTTGTTAGAACACCCAACTGCATCCAATATCCAACTTTTTGGCTGATGATTTTAAGCTTTCCTGAAGAATGTGGAAGTATTCCTCCTTCTTCATTATTCCATTTACATTTTGTAAAGCACCAGTTCCACTGGCAACAAAATAACCCCAGAGCATAATACTACCAGTGCCATGCTTGATGGCAGAGTTTGGCATTCTTGGGGTTAAAGATGTTTTGGTGACTCTTGGTTGACTGTTGACCATCCTGCCCAGCTGTCTCTCAGCAGCAGGTGATAACTTGTGTTTTATTCCTGACTGCGTTAGTGACACAACTTTGCCATGCACTTCATGGTTACAAACAACAGTTTGCCCAGTTGATTTTGGGACCTGAAACATCTTTAAAATGGCTCCAAGGGACTTACCTGAATTGCTGAAGTCATGGATTTGTTTTTTCAGATCTGTACACAGCTCCTTAGACTTTCCCACTGTGGTGTTTGTAGCTGCGACTAATGAATGTATCAAATGGATCCTATTTAAAATGGTTCAGAGAAGTCAGCAGCTCTAGTCAACTGTAATCATCCATCACTCAAGAGGTCATGCTACTAAGAAAATTTGATCAACATAACTTTGTTCCAAAACTGATTCTCACTGAAGTTGCTATATTTTTGACCAAACAGCTTTTGTAATATTCCCAGAAGACATATGTAAATCTATGAATAAAACACAATGCATGATTGTTTTTGTTTGTTTGTTTTGGGGGCTTTTTGTGGCAAAGATGCATGTATTTCAACTCAGAAAATCGAGTTACAGGAGTCATTGGAAACTCAAGACTACCATGATATACATGGTCTTTACGAGTGTTTGTAAACTTTTGTTCAAAACTGTAACAAAGACAGCTACTGTTTTATACAAATACAGTTCAAAATCAAATGTTTTGAATGCCTAGGTTTACCCAGGAAAGATATGCAGACTTATATATGCCCACAGAGGGAGGTCCTTCATAAGACTAATAAATATGTTTACATTTCTACATTTAGGGCATTGGGGTTTTTGTTACCCACAATCTATGGTTGGTAGTCTGACTATGTGGAGGTAATCTACTTTTCTCATTCATATTCTTACATGTCATACCCAGAAAAGCAAAGGTAATAACGATTAATTAATAACGACTGCAATCCATGTAGCTCGTACAAGGTTCATGTTGTGAATGCCAGTTCACTGACTTGACACACTGGGACACTGTGGAAAGTTGAAAAGGGCTTAATACAATACATACTCAAGGATAGGCTGGCAATACACAAACTGTTTCCAGAGATAAGAGTCTCGGCATGCTTTGACTCTAGCCAGCATGTTGAGGACATCTACTGACTTAATCTTTTCCAACTAAAAACAATGCTTGGAGGAACACAGAATCAATCCATGAAGTATCCTGCAAGTTCCGAAGCATTTTTATTGCTTTTCCAGTAGTCTTTACACTTCCCTAGTAGCAAGTCAGCAGTGTGAAAACTCTCTAGCAACACTGTCATGATCGTATTCCAGAGAAGCAAAATGGGAGCTACCCAGTTCAACCACAACCTCGTATGGACATGACTGGACACATCCAAACAGATTCTAACATCCACTGGATTCAGAAACAGTAATGGAATGAATGTGATTGTGATGTTATGCCAGTTTTAAGAGGTAGCATTATCAGTTTCCTGAGGGGCGATTAGCCAGCAGTGACCGCACTGTGACTCAGCTTCATTCAGCAGCGCTCAGGACCTCAGGCAGGGTGGCAACTGACAATGGAATGTACAGTAAGCACTCATTAGAGGAAAAAAAACAACTGTGCTAATCCAGAGCACATATAAACACACACATAGCTACAAACACAAATTTATCATACAACAACAGCTAGAGACATACACATAAACAGACTTTTTTACAGTTCACTTCCTCCAGAGATGATGCTTCATGCTTGACTTGCTGCACTGAAAACACTGAAATGGAAGCATCCTCCTCCAGACATAGTGCCACTGATACTAATGCATGTCACTCCTGCTCTCTTACTTGTTCAAGTTCAAACATTTAAATGCTTCATGTTGTAATTGCATGAATGCAAATTACAGGGAAAATAACAAAAAGCATTCAAGCACAGTGTTTGCCGATACATAAACCTCCAAAGCAGATTCATGCCTTTTGATGCAGAGAAGTAGCATAGCCGCGCTAGACAACCCACGGCAACAAATTTAATTCTCTGCCAGGGTGGGTCTAGTTACCCTCCATAAGGCTCGAGGATTCTCCTAAAACTGGCCGGACGAATCACCATGAAGTGTAGAGTCAGAAGGCGGGCGTAACTAAGTGACGACAGAGGCGCGACAATTCTGACAGAAACAACCAGAAATAACTAGCCTAGCCGCACTAGACAACCCATGGCAACAAATTTAATTCTCTGCCAGGGTCGACAACAAAAACGACAACAGTCGTTGAGCTCCATTAGCACCGACTCTGAATAATCTTTCTGTTAACGTGTCTGTAATATACTTGCGCTTCACCCATTGACTGTATAAATAAGGCTTCACCGAACTACCGCATCCTCTGATTTCCAGCGCTCTAGGAGCCTGTTCGTTGCGCTGATTGGTTGTATACCTACCCAATTGCTGCAGAGGGATTTGATAGACAACCTTTTAGCCCGCCTCCCTCCCTGTCGAGCGTGCCTAGACCCTTGTGCCTTCAGAACATGGGTCTAGCACGGCTAGGCTAGCAGAGAAGTGTTTTGAAACCCACTTCAACGATGAACAACTTTCCTCCAAAATAATATTCCTTCATTTTGTGTTTTCTTTATTTAGCCCAAAATCACAAATGTGCCTAAATGTACTTCATTTCATAACACCACCCTCTATCCGCTGACCTTGAACCTTAAACTTGTCTTAATGCAGTGACCTTATAATTGTCGCTTAGCAGATGTAACTAAGCACAGCAAGCCCGCTGATGTGTCAGACTAAGGCTTAAGGTTCTATTCAGACAACAAAAGGTACGCATCAGTCTGTTCTGCATACAATTGCATTACCCCTTATATCAAACACAGAAAAACACACAGGGCTCTTGTGTATGTTCATGAAAGATTGGCCATGACACTTTTTACTGGATTTAACAGCAGATTGGCCTTTAGAGACATTTCACTGAATATCCCTGAGGTATATGGAATAAACACTGTTGCCTTTCTGTCCCACAGGCACAGTAGGTGGCTTTGACAAGATTTCTGCAGAATGTTGAACTTCCCACTAGATTTGGAAACCATGGATGGAAAGCATGCACAAATGACAGTATCTCCACACTGCTGACAAATTATAAAGGTGAAGATGAGCCCGATACGCCTCATACAGCAACTCTTCTTAACAAGCATTTGTTTTAAGCAATGTTCCTTTTCCTGGCACATTCGCAGCTGTCGCTTCTAAAGTGCACAAAGACCATTTTGTCGCAAATTTTGGCCTGAATGTAGATGTTCACAAAATTCGTAACACAGTCCCTTGCAGACTTGCCGATGTTCAAAATATGAATTGGCCTTAACATACCCTACTAGTCTCTATAAGAATGGTGCACTGCATGTCCAACACACAAACAAAACCCAAATCCAAATTCATAAACAAAAATAGAGTTTTTGATGATGCATGAACACAACACAGCTATTGGGAATGTCACTCATACAGCATAATAATTCAACAAATCACTGAAGTAAAAGCACAGCCTCAGCCTTAGCTACACCTTACAGTAGTAGAAAACAAGTATATCAGCTGCAGCACAGAGCGGTCTCTCAGCAAGTTGCAAAAAGCGGAGAATGGAGCTGGGGGCAAGACAGATTATGTCAACCTAAATAATTTTGCCAGAAGAGTTGGCATATGGGAAAGGGAATGAGATCCTGGCATAAAATGTTTTTTTTTAATTTAGAGTGACACCTGTTTGATGATCAATGACAGTCGGAAAGATTTTTTAACAAAAAAGGCTGGTTTCCTCTCCAAAGGGGCTGAAAACAACTTTACAAATCTACTACAAATGCTAAAGATGTTCACAGTCTTGGCAGGCAGTTAGTGATACATTGATAACCTCTATGTCCTAATATTCAGTAAACCAAGGTATTTGGATATAAACAGACATTTAGGAGACAGATCATTTAGTGTTGATCACCAGCACTAACTTCACCAATAGTAAACAGAAAGAAACATTTATTAACAGTTCTGTTCACCGCAGCATACCCTCTCCAAGAGAAAATTATTACAATAAGTTTGTTTTCATAACTGTGAGCCTTTTCACAGAAAGTTTGCAATAGTTTGTTCATATCTCACAAGCAGTGGTCAGAATTGACCAGCAGGTGTTACATCTCAAATTTAACGGTCAAATGTTCTTGATCTGTTTTATTGTACAATCTAGAAGCCTCATTGGATCCTGTGTAACTGTAAACACAGCTGAATCCCTTTATGATTTTACCGTGCTAGAGGGAGATTCTAGTTCCAGTAGCTGTGGTTAGCATTAACGCTTTGTTTATGGAAAACCAGTTGAAATGAATTTAACAGTGTAAATAAGAAGAAACAGCCACTGTTGACTCTCACAAACAAAGCTTTTCTGCCTTAATCTTGAGTGAACAGAAACTGTTTCAGTGCAGCTAACTCAGTGTCCTAGAGGTAGAGATGTGGCCTGTCAGACGGCAGCCACGGGACGGCAGTGACGTAAGCTGAGGTGCTTATGAGTCCTGTTTGCCACAGGCAAATGACTAAAAACAGTAGCAGCTAACCAAGCAACAGCTCTTCGCACTCAGAGAAGAACAATGACAACAGATAAGATATTGTAATAGCCGTTACAGGTGAAACAACTCTAAATAAGTTTTACAAGTCACAAATGAAATGTCGTTTGATAAGAACGTCATACAAATACTAACAGCTTTGATGTGCCTTAAAGAGCACACACAATAACAATACTGTTTTGAGTGCTACAAAATATAGAGGTGGACATCAGTCTGCAAGCAGAGAAGAGCCTCGGTCACAGTGGCAGCAAACTATTGTGGCTACCAAAACCAACTGGAAATGGATGCAGAGAAAAGTTGACTCAGGGTATCATAATAAGACTCTGCACACTCAACAATACAGAATTGAAAAGGGCAGTAGTCGCTTGGGGCTGCCATTAGAAGCTGCCTTTAAACTTTCTTAGTTGTGTTCATCTTCAGAAAACAATAAAAATAAAAAATGAACCACATTTTTTCCCCATAAAAAAATGCATCACTGCAAAAATTTTCTGCAATTCTTATCCAACATACTGTACCATCAGTGAGTCTGACTGGTCCTGAAGTCATGCAGCAGCATGAAAACAACCTCAAACATTTAGCCAGTCATAAAAAACTATCTACAGCAGCAAGAGGAATAAGTCCTATGAAAAGGAAGAAGAAGAGCAAGTCCTGCAACACATGGCATCACTGTCAAAGAGCCCTGCTCTCAACATTTTGCATTTAGTCTGGAATTCCATGAAGACAGAAGGCACCAAGACAGACTGAATCCACTGGAAAATCTTGGCTAGTTGTCCAACATGAAAGACAGTGAAATCCTTCCATGATGGCATAATCGTATGTTGTTCTATACTTAAGTAAAATTGAAATTTGAAATATAGTAAACAGTTTTGTGTTTTCTAATGCATAACAGTGTAACCTGATCTGCCATACGATCCAGCTTTGGACATGCAAATTAGTGCTGACTGATGAATCAGATTTTAATTGTCAACTTGATATGAATATGCACAGTAAACACTTTGAAAAACACTGAGAAAAATCATCATATTCACAAGCACCTTGCATTCACACTCAGCATGTCAATATTTAACCTATCATTTGGGCATGAACACACATGTATTCAGACTATCTGGCCAATTCGATGAAGGCTGTGCCAATCATCAGCTACCATCAGATCAACTGGTGTCATTTTGGTGCCAACTGCAAGGTCAGCTAGCCCGATGGCTAAGAAAGAAGTAAAGAAGGAACAAAATGGGAGATAGAAATCATTTAAAAAGGTGTAGCAGAGGAAATACTTTATTATACTTAAAATATCGTTTTTTTAAATGCTCTGTTTAACTGGTTGGGTACACGTGCCATTTTGACATAATGTATTTCATTTTCTTATACATTGGGCATAAGACTATTCAATGATTGGAGACAATGTTAGGAATGCTGCCTATTAAAGCAAAAAGACACAGGAACTGTATGGCTAATAAACATAACTGTCATTTATCGCAAATCATATCATCACTGCAATATAAAACAATGCTATCATACATTGCAGATTTTTCTAATAATACACACGTGGACAAAATTGTTGGTACCCCTCAGTTAAAGAAGGAAAAACCCACAATTCTCACTGAAATCACTTGAAACTCACAAAAGTAACAATAAATAAAAATTTATTGAAAATTAAATAATCAAAAACAGCCATTACTTTTGAATTGTTGATTAACATAATTATTTAAAAAAACAAACTAATGAAACAGGCCTGGACAAAAATGATGGTACCTCTATAAAAGATTGAAAACTATTTGACCAGAGTGACATGATTAACTCAGGTGTGTCATTTAATTGACATCACAGGTGTTTCCAAACTCATAATCAGTCAGTCTGCCTGTTTAAAGGGAGACAAGTAGTCACCCTGCTGTTTGGTGAAAAGGTGTGTACCACACTGAACATGGACAACAGAAAGCGAAGGAGAGAATTGTCCCAGGACATCCGAAAAAAAATTACAGACAAACATCTTAAAGGTAAAGGCTATAAGACCATCTCTAAACAGCTTGAAGTTCCTGTGACAACAGTGGCTCATATTATTCAGAAGTTCAAGACCCACGGGACAGTAGCCAACCTCCCTGGACGTGGCTGCAAGAGGAAAATTGATGACAAATTGAAGAGACGGATCGTTGGAATTGTATCCAAAGAGCCCAGAGCAACCTCCAAAGAAATTAAAGGTGAACTCCAAGGCCAAGGTACATCAGCGTCAGATCGCACCATTCGTCGTTGTTTGAGCCAAAGTGGACTTCATGGGAGACGACCAAGGAGGACACCACTGCTGAAAAAAACTCATAAAAAAGCCAGACTGGAATTTGCAAAAATGCATGTTGACAAGCCACAAAGCTTCTGGGAGAATGTCCTTTGGACAGATGAGACCAAACTGGAGCTTTTTGGTAAGGCACATCAACTCTATGTTCATAGACTCAAAAACCAAGCATACGAAGAAAAGAACACTGTCCCTACGGTGAAACATGGCAACCCGGTCTCACGGGGATTCGTGAAACTGTCACGTAAGTTTTAGTTTCGGTTTCGTGCGCACCAACACGATTTCGTCATGTTTTTCGTGCCGCTCACCACGAAATGTTTTTCGCTGTGGTAATCACATCTGAAAGTGGTTTATACCGGCGGATTCATGACGATCTAAGCTGTCCATCGGCGTATACTGCTTGTGTGATCGCGTTTGCGGCCGCCGGCCGCCGGACATTCTTGAAATTCCTATGCAAATTGGTAAGTGTACCACCGGCTTATGGTTAGGTTATGGTTAGGTTATGGTTAGGGTTATGTTTAGGGACGATGTCATGCAAAATATAGCGTTGGATTCGCCACGGTTTTACATTAAAAACATAATATACACATTCTTTTGAAATACGTTCTGAGTGGCACGAAAAGTCCGCCGTTTAAAATACATTGGTGCGCATTTCGTGGTGAGCGGCACGAAAAACATGACGAAATCGTGTTGGTGCGCACGAAACCGAAACTAAAACTTACGTGACAGTTTCACGAATCCTCGTGAGATCGGGCTGAACATGGAGGAGGCTCAGTAATGTTTTGGGGCTGCTTTGCTGCATCTGGCACAGGGTGTCTTGAAAGTGTGCAAGGTACGATGAAATCTGAAGACTATCAAGGCATTCTGGAGAGAAATGTGCTGCCTAGTGTCAGAAAGCTTGGTCTCAGTCGCAGGTCATGGGTCTTCCAACAGGACAACGATCCAAAACACACAGCCAAAAACACCCAAGAATGACTGAGAGAAAAGCGTTGGACTATTCTAAAGTGGCCTTCTATGAGCCCAGATCTGAATCCCATTGAACATATGTGGAAGGAGCTGAAACATGCCATTTGGAGAAGACACCCATCAAACCTGAGACAACTGGAGCTGTTTGCTCATGAGGAGTGGGCCAAAATACCTGTTGACAGCTGCAGAACGCTCACTGACAAATACAGAAATCGTTTAATTGCAGTGATTGCCTCAAAAGGTTGTGCAACAAAATATTAAGTTATGGGTACCATCATTTTTGTCCAGCCCTATTTCATTAGTTTGTTTTTTTAAATAATTATGTTAATCAACAATTCAAAAGTGATGGCTGATTTTGATTATTTAATTTTCAATAAATTTTTATTTATTGTTACTTTTGTGAGTATCAAGTGATTTCAGTGAGAATTGTGGGTTTTTCCTTCTTTAACTGAGGGGTACCAACAATTTTGTCCACGTGTGTATTTTGACCCAATTCAGGAACTGCAAAATATCCCTGTTAATATAGTAAAAATACTTAACAGTATTGCCCAGCACTGAACATATTTCTATGAGCATTCTCAACAATATCCAGGAAGTAAAGGAGCAGATGAACCACGCTGTTGAGAATCCTTTAATTAAACCCAGCATCACGTCATAGTTCACTTCTCACAAGCTGCTATTTTTCTGTGTGATTAATTTAAAAAAAAAAAGTTTTTCACAACCAATTTTATTGTACTATGAATTCAGCAAAGATAGTTCTGTACTGCACAATACACTCTTCTTTCCATAACACATCATACATGTACAATGCTCACTTTGGACCACAAGTTCCACTGGGCTGGCATAGAGGAGAGCAGTTTAATTATTGTAATTATTGGGATGTCACATCATCACACATTCTTTTTTGAGTGATATATACGTACCTATGAGACAGTCAGTGCCACTCAAGCACACTTTATTGATTATTGCACAAATACATGACTTTCCATTTACAACAACCACAAAAGAGTTTAGTATCTTTATTTAAAATTCTGAAGACATAAAACGGGATCTTCTTACCTTAACCCTAACCCTACCCATGCCACTCTGTACTTTTTGATCACTCCAAGTATAGTCAACAAGTCACAAATTCTATTTCTTAATGTTTTTTTTTTTTTGCTTTCAGACACAACCTTTACAGAGTCACAAAGGATTCAGCATACGCATATTTACTGAGAAAAATTACACAATTACACCAATTCCAATTACCTAGTGTTTCCACCTGTGTTTACAGAAACATGGTGGAACTCACAATGTCGTTTCATTTCCTTAAAAAAAATAAGCGATGTAACTGTCTTGCTTTGTCATTTTGGTGTGTCAGACATAAGGTCCAGAAAAAATGTCATGCAGGCTTAACTTTGATCATGATGTCTTCTGGTAACACTCTCTATTGATCAACTAAACATATTGCTAAAAAGACTGCTCCTGTGATGGCTAACATCATTTCTCAAGGAATTATAAACTACATTGCAATGCTTTGTCATCTAATAAGCCATCAGACTTCTGGACCTGTTACTCTAACCAGATGTCCTAGACCATATTTCATTGTCTCTCTGGCACCTGAAGCGACAGGCCCCCACAAACACCCACACATGCAGACTAATTTTCTGTCTGTACACCAGCTGAGTCATTCTCTAAATTGAACATAGACTGCACACTCTGGCACCTCTGCAGCCACTGTGTTGCTCCACTGTGGTACAAAATGTGTAGTGTAAAACAAGAGTTTCAACAACATCGAAATCCAGTGGCAACTCACTGTTTGGTCAGTGTGTATACATCCAGGAAAAGCATTATTACTAAAAGAGCCTCCTAACACTTTGCAGATGGCACTGCAAGGATATAAGCAGGACCAGTGTCGAGCGTCACAGTCACAATGATTCTTTTCCCAGATTCCTTTATTGTGTCAGTTTGCTTGCATATAATAGGATGTATTTTATCAGAACCAGTTCTGGTTTCCTATACAGTAGAAAGGTCAGCTCCTGTATGTTGATCCGCTTCTACACATTACAGTCCTGTCTAGCTGGTATTAAGCACTTACACGAGCAAACAAGTAACTGTGTCAAAAAGTCATCTGTCAACTTTATTCACTGGGCAGGAGACGAGGCAGTGTCCCCTCTGACAAGGCAGGGCTGACTGGGTGCTGCACTACTGATGTAATCCAGTTCCTAAAGGATAGGCTGCAGTGTTATGTGCCATAAAGGACACGTGCCTTGATACAAGACACGGCAGTCACTGTGGTAAACTGTTGGGCACTTAAAGAAAGGGAGCTGCACTGATGACATCCAAGTTTGCACTGACTGACAGGTTAGTGAAAGCTCACATGCAAGCATGTTATGAGGGGGAGGCATTCTGGTTGAACGGGGATAAAGAGAATAGGACATAACTGACTGGGAGGATGTTTTTCATATGTAATAAGTTACAGAATTGAGTGATGCCTTTAAATCTTTGTGTCTAGTCACATCATTGAAATTAGTGTAGGCTTTTCTTTAAGTTTTCTTCCTGCTAAGGCATTTGATGGGTTTAGCTCCCGATCCTTATAGCACATTCTGCAGTCAGGGTGTTCTGAGTACATTGATGCATGTGCTGTGGGAGTGCCCACAGGTACAAAGGTTTTGGGTTGAAGTTGTGGATAAAATGCCTGCTTTGATAGGGAGGAAACTACCACTGGAACCGGCGCTTCTTCTCTTAAATGATGACTCCAGGTTCAAGATCACTGAGGTACAGCGTAAACTCTGGCTAGCTGGTATGACTGCAGCAAAAAAATTATAGTTTTAAAGTGGCTTCCACCACACCAGTTATCAATTAAACATTGGCTACAAGCTCTTCTTGAGGTGGTCTACCTGGAGTGGTCATCAGCTCGCATCAATAGTTCTGAGCCACGAACATTGAAGATGTGGAAAAAAGCTGTAGAGGATGTCAAAATGTTACTGTTATGACTTCTGAGGCTCATTTGTGGTAATTTTATGTTTGGTTTATAATCCTGTTTTCTATTTTGTTTACTTTATTTACTTATTTTTTCTCCAACCGTCTTGATCTTGATTTTGTAAACATTCCTATGTCGTCTTGTGTGCTCCGCGGGGGGTGGGGTGGGGTGGGGTAGGGTGAAAGGGGTTTTTGTTTTGTTTTTGTTTTTTTTGTTTTGTTTTGTTGAGTGCGTCTGGTTTGTATCTCTGTTGTTATTACTGTTTAAAAGTTAATAAAAAGTTGATTACAAAAAAAAGTTTTCTTCCTGCTGTGGTCTCTTGTCACATCATCACTGTAAATGAGAAATTGTTCTCAACTGAGCTTAGCTGGTAAAACAAAGAATTTTTTTTTAAAAGTGCAGAAAAAGCACTCTTAAAAGCACTGTGCTGTTGAGGACAAAAGGACTCTTACACTTGGTTTATAGGACAAGTGTCAAAGAGTTCCGATTTAAGAGAGTTCAACAGATAATCAGAGAACAAGAGAGCTAATGTGTATAATGTTATGATACCTAAATTCTGACTTCCACATGATACCTAATTAAATACAGTCATGGGAAAAAAGTGAGACCACCCTTGAATTCTTCATTTTCTTTTTCATTTTAATGTCTGGTACAACTAAAGGTACATTTGCTTGGACAAATATAATAGCTCATATGAGTTTAAGAGCTGATATCTAGCCATTTTCCACTGTTTTCGTGATAATAATAAAAATCACATAAGTTTTTACATCAATAGCTATGGCATTGTACTACCAAAAACGGTGCTTTCACACATTCCAAGTTTTCTTTTCTGCCTGTTCTATCACATAATACACACAAGAGTTAGTACTTGACTGCATAACCATTGTTTTTGATGACTGTAGCCATGCATCTTGGCATGCTCTCCACCAGCTTCTGACATTGTTCTGCTGTCACAGCAGCCCATTTATGTAGCACAAATTTGCTTTGTTTCTGGGCTTGTGGTTATCCATTTTGCATTTGATGATTTTCCACAGGTTTTCAATTGGATTTAGATCTGGTGATTGAGCTGGTCAAGGCATGGTTTGAATGTTGTGGTTCTCCATCCAGGTGTTAACGGGCCTTGCCGTGTGACAAGTGGCATTGTCTTTTTGGAAAATCCAGTCATTTGACATAGGAAAGTGTTTTCCAGCTGATGGAAGAAGACTGTTTTCAAGAGTAGCGCTGTACATGACCTGGTTCATTCGCTCTTCACGCAATAGCATTTGCCCTGTTCCACCCATACTGAAATAACACCTGGTCACTGATTCACCTCCATTTTTTACTGTAGGGGCAAGAAAGTCTGGTTTGTAGCTGCTCCAGGCTTCCTCCTAACCAATACGTTGGCTGGAGTGGGCATCAACTGAAAATTGGAATCATCACTGAAGAGAACCTCAGACCAAACATCAACAGTCCAATCCTTGTGATCCCCAGCAAAGAGTAGACAGGCTTCCCTCTGTCTTTCATTGATGAAGGGCTTCTTCCATGCCCTGTGTGACTTCAGACCAGCTTCAAGAAGTCAGTTTCCAACTGTCCTTGCCGAATAAATCATATTTCTGGACAGTGCCAATTCATTTTTAAGGTCCCTGGAGGTCTGACGATTCCTGACACAGGAACGGTCATCTTGTGAGTACCAATTTGGTTGTACCATGTTGGGCTTGTTTTTTCTTGGTGTAATGAATGATTGTCTTGGAGAGCTTCAGTTTTTTCGCTACTTGTCTCTCACTCATACCAATTTCCAGCAGTGCCTAGATGGCTGCCTTTGTGGCTTCACATAATTATTTTTGTTTTCGGCATTATGTGAGAGCTGACAACTTCTGAGTTGTGCTACAACTTGATCGTAAGTAGGGGTGTAAGAAAATATCGTTTCGGCGATATATCGTGATATTTCGTTTTATGATACTGTATCAATATTAAAAAGTATGATATCGATATTTTTAGGTATTTATTCAACTGCAGACACGGCAGAGGTTCATTTCCGATTGTAATTTAAACCTCCAACCGTTAGGTGACAGCACTTACGTAGTCAATTGAAGCAAGGACGTGGAACGAGATTCACGAGAGAAACGGCCTCACACATAAACACAGTTCAACATGGCAGAATGCGAGCACATAACACCGGCCCCTGCGGCGTACAAGGCTGAAGTGTGGGCACATTTTGGATTTCTACACAAAGTAGGGTGTGCAGAAATTGACAAAACCCATGCCATTTGTAAAATGTGTCGTGCCCAAATAAAGTATTCGGGAAACACGACAAATCTGTGAGCCCACTTAGCGAGACACCATGAGAACCTGCCGCTAGCAAGCAATGCTAAACGAATGAATCCTTCCCAACTAACTCTTGACAAAATGCAGTCACCAAAGCTTCCACCAACTTCGAGTCGCGCAACGAAGATAACACAGTCAGTTATATATTTAATCTGCAAAGACATGCCCCCTCTTAGTATCGTGGAGAATGACGGGTTTCATCATATGCTAACAACTTTGGAGCCCCTCTACACAATACCTTCTCGACAACACATCACGGACACCGCTTTATCGAACTTATATAAACAAGTTAAAGCTACAGTGTTGGATGCTGTCAGTTCAGCAGGGAGAGTCGCTTTGACATGCGACGCTTGGACTTCGAGGGCTACTGAATCGTATGTAACCATTACAGCTCATCAGGTAACAGACGAGTGGAAACTAGCATCCCATGTACTGCAAACACGAGCCATGCATGAGAGCCATACTGAGGAAAAACATAGCCACGGTACTCCCTGAGGCTGTGAATGAATGGGGACTGGTAGAAAAAAATCCCATAGTTGTTACAGATAATGCAGCTAACATGGCTGTGACGGCTGTGGCTGCTAGACTGGCAGAAATGAGTCACATACAATGCTTTGCACATAGTTTGAATCTCGCCTCGCAGAAAGCACTGAAATTGCCAACTGTGGCACGACTACTAGGCAGGATCAGGCGTGTTGTAGCTTTCTTCAGACGCAGCACCATAGCTAGCTACCAACTGAAGATCAAACAGGAACAGCTCCAGCTACCAAAACACAAAGTGATCATAGATGTTGACACAAGGTGGAACAGCTCTTATGACATGACTGAGAGGTTTTTAGAACAGCAACCAGCCATCTGTGCAGCACTACTTTCTACAGAGGTGAGAAAGTCTGAAAAAGAAATATTTACACTGACTGAGGCTGATATAACGAGCAGAGGAAGTGCTAAAAGCACTTAAGCCCATGAAGGATGCCACCTTGGTGATGTCAGAGGAAAACATGCCAACACTGTCCATCTTTGCTCCCCTTCATGCCAAGCTTATCATGGGCACAGAGGAAAGCCCACATGACACACAGACTGTGAAAGACATTAAAACTGCTATAGCAGAAGATATAGCAAAGAGATATTCCAGTGACAGGGAGATGCTGTCCATGGCATCAGCTGTCAATCCCAGATTCAAGGAGCTACCCTTTCTCTCTGAAGCACAGAGCAGTGAAACCTACTCCAGACTGACCGATGCTGTGGCGGCTGCAATAAAAAAGCAGCAGAATGTAAGTAGATATTTAACTAAATATAATGATGTCATTTAGTTTTAATACTTGTACTTGGATATGCATGCTGAATGCAGATGTACAATAAGATGAAGTTTTGATAGCTGAAATATTAATTGTAGTTTGATGTTTTTCAGCAGAAATAGGAGGAGAAACTAGATGAAGTTGATCACCTACCTAACAACGAGAAGGATGACCATGCTCCCACCCTCCAGCCCCCACCCACTAAGACCTAAAGTGCTCGTCTGCTCTGGCTGACTTGCTTGGAGATGCATTTAGCTGTACCAAAGACACCACTTCCTCAAAATCTGCACAACATCTTGCTGCAGCTGAGGTTAAGAGATATAGAGATGAAACCCCTTTGCCTCTGTCAGGGGATCCTCTCAGCTGGTGGAGGGACAATGAACAAGAGTACCCTCAATTATCCAAACTGGCCAGGTGTTACCTGTGCATCCCTGGCACAAGCGTCTCTGCAGAGAGAGTTTTCTCCAGTGCAGGAGACATTGTTACTTCACAAAGAAGTGTTCTGAAAGCTGGCCATGTGGATCAGCTTGTGTTCCTCCACAAAAACCTCAATATTACAAATGAGGAATATCATATAGAAATGTTTGAGGTTGTGCCTTTCTTGAAACTGGAATTCTTTTTTTAACTTTTTTTTTTTTTTTTTTTTTAGATATTTTTGGGGAATCCTGCAAGCTCTTTTATTTATATATGGGTATTTTGCTCTTTTCATTAATATATGTTTTTTTGCCCTGTTGTTTGTATATTACAAAAGTAGTACTGTGATATTGCAGGGTTTTTTTCAACTTGATAACACTATTTTGTTAAATAATGGTTATTTCAAGCATCCTAAAAGCACTTAACAACATTACTGCGAAGGGATAAAACTAATTAATGTGGGAAAAAATCAGAACATGGTGAGTTGAGGACATTTTTCAAAGTTTTTGACAAAGTTTTAAATATGACAAATCTTTGTTTTGCTATCTGTTAGTTCGACTGAGCAATAAAAACAAGGTAAGCATTTAAAATGAAAGCGTGTACAATATTTGGGTTGTGTTTAATTGTAACTTCAGTGTGTTTTTGCATTATATTCCAGTGTATTGGGAGATGGCTTTAACGTGGCGCCTAAACCTTGTGAAGTTGCCAACACTGTCAGCTAACTGCTATAACTCAGTCACTACTTTTTCTACACCTTTATGTGAACTAGTGCACCTTAATATCGAAATAAGAACATGTTTTGTCTCAACTACGCATTCTCTGCGTTTAGCACATTTACTGAACGAAATACAGACATATTTCCTCATGCTTTTAATTGTCATGTTTGCTTGGCATGTAACGTTCTGATAGTGATGAGCACTTCATCATTTGTTTTAACTCAATATCCTTCTGTCACTGACATGAAAATATTTGGTATAGCCTGACTTTTGCTGATGTTAGTTACTTTGTTCCACAAAAATACTGTTGTGATGTTGGATAAGTCAGGGATTGTATACTCTGCATTTTTTCACAGCTAATGGAATGTGAACATTTGAGCAGGATCTTAAACTGTAATGTCTGTAAGACATAATTTTATTTATTTGTTTTTTTTTTGTACTTTTAAAGCCAGATGTTAAAACATTAATCATCCAAATGCTGCACTTTAAGTTTTTACAGAGGAAAGTTTTGTGATACAGCATTAGATACTGTTCTAATCAAATAAAAATGTGTTTAGTAAGTGCATATTGCTGGTGTAATTCAGTTTTTTCAGGAAATAATCTTTAACTACAAGAAAAACACCGCCTTGTTAACAGTATCGTGATATATCGTATCGTGAGCCTAGTATCGTGATGTATCGTATTGCCAGATGCTTGCCAATACACACCCCTAATTGTAAGCAGGAAACCACTCTTGGCCTGTGCATGTGCAGTGCTGCTTCCGACATGAAATGGCCTCTTATTTACCCTGGGAATACAGTAAAGCTTAAGCATGTCAAATAGAACTTATGTAATCAACTGCATTTTTGTCATGTTCATTGTACTTTTTGGGGTAATACACCTATAGTGATACCAGGCATTAAAATGAGCAAAAAATTGAAGAAAACAAAGGTGGTCTAATAATATTTTTTCATGACTGTAAATCAATACTCAACACTGAAACAAAACCACAGCAAAAAACTTAAAACATCGGTGATCGGAAGCAGTACCTATTGCAGTGTTTCCCCTCCTATATGACCGACGAGGCAGGCCGCCTCGCTCGTATAGGCCACCGCCTCATTACAATTTTGCCGACATTGCCGCCTAATGCAAAATATTAGAAAGCATTGACACATAAGTCCGGTATATTCACTGCTGAAATCAACAAGCCAGAATGGCAGCCTTTTCTCGCCGTGGCTGAAGACAGCAAGGCGCATCCCCGTTGCGGACAAGAAGCAGCAGCGCTCCATGGTTTCGTTTTTCGGGGCAAAAAGCAGGTGTGTATCACAGACATATGTCAAATTAAGTATCAAAACTATCGCATGTCATCAAAATAAAGTGAGCAACGCAGTGTAGGCATTGATCTCGCTTCCTTTACTGAGTTTGCTTACTGTTTTGTTGTCCGCGGCGATACGAATTGACAGTGACTGCAAAAATGGCTCCAGTTAAAACATTTAGGCAAGACAAAACCCGTTCTCACGAACGAGACAAATGATTTCAACGGAATATAAAGTTCCTAGTTTCTTTTGATAAAATGATTTATAGAGTGCCCGAAATTATATCATTCAATGGCAAAACAAATTCTGTAATTTCAACGGTTCAGCGGCCCGTGGGCGGACCGTTTTGATATCTGCATAAGCATTTTTCAAAACAGAACGACACTGCCAACGCGATTATAGAAACACTATACACCCATGGAAAGCTTAGATTGATCAACATTAATCCCCACTTATATTTGATTTGCCTCATGTAATAAAGAGAGCATGTGTTCAAATTTGGTGTTTGTGTTTTCAAGAATGTTTACTTAAAGTCTTTAATTCAGCTACCTGACACATATCACAGTGCAAAATTATGTATTCTAACTCAAGGATAACAACTGGTATTCTAAAGAAGTTATTTCTTTGTTCAAAAAGGTAACAGTTTTGAAAACAGAACTAACTCCTTCAGAAAACCAGTTGTTAACCCAGAGTTGAAGTTTTCTTTCACATTTTTAAGTAAAATGAAGGTCATGACATAACCTTTTTATTCTAAATAAAAATGAAGTGGGAATTTGGTACTTAACATGTAGTTGTTTTTAGAAAAAAAGTAAAAGTCACCACTTGATTCCAGATTCAAGTCCTTTGTCATCTTTTTCAAATTTGTAATAAGTACTGATGTGGCATTTTGGAATGGCTTGTGGAAATCTGACCAGAATATAATAGACTGGACTAGTTGACATGTTTTGATCACAAGGACAAGAGGGTTTACATTTGTCATATTTTCTCCCTATCACTAATTTTTAGAAAAGAAACATGAAAATTTTATTTAATTTAGTTTTTGGAAATGGCTACAAATACAACAAAATGTGCTCCAAATTGTGCCAGAATGCCCCATTTTGCATCTTGATTTTCAAAATTTTTCCAGGGGGGCATGCACACGGACCTCCCTAGTTCCTTCGCACCTGCAGCGCTCACTGATGCAAGGGCCCTTGGCCCTTGCTAACACCCCACCACCTCACAGCCATTTCAACCCAGGGGAAACACTGCTATTGCTTAGCTACGACTGTGATTTATATTTTTTAAGAAATTCAAAGAAGCATACACACCTATAGTAGAACACCAATGTGCTAGAGACCAGGTTTGTTCCAAAATGAGAACACAATGGCCTTCAAAAAGGCAACGGTGTACAATTTAATGTATGTACAGTTTCCCTATGACATGGACACAAGCAGAGCTAGTATTCTGAAAAGAGCACAACAACAAAAAATCACACACCGACACTCAGCTGAACAAAGCCTGCAAGATGTTTTGTCAGGCATATCCAGAGACACAAAAAAGACACAGAGAAGTTTAAGAGACCTCTATTCTCACAGCTATAATGTGCCGTGACTTCTTCCTGAAGGGAGAGAGAGTTTAGTACAACTACAGCAGGACAAAATGTTTCTAAGTGACTGAATTACAAGGTATGTATGGCTTCAGGTGTGATTATGCCCTCAGTAGCCATGTGAAACTGCTCAGCAAATTTGAACTGACAAGAAAATGTAAAAAAGAAAATGAGAATTAGGCTCGTTTCCAATAACCGTCTTGGAATAATTAAGCTAGGTTGTGTGGTGTCATCAGAAGGGGGCAGTATATGCTATTTGAAACATTTCTTTTATAAACAGAGAAGAAGAATCTGAAACCAAAATCAGCTGTTTGTCAGCTGCTAAAACCTGGAAAAGAAGAAGAAACAAACTAAACTTTGGCAGTGTATGAGAGAAAGAAGGAAAGACTGACTCTTTTTTGAAAAGTCTAAAACCACCTCAAGGAAGAGCAAAAACTTCTTTGCTGAAGTGAGGACGTTTTTATGAATTTGGCTGTTTCCATTAACGTGTTCTATAAACGTTTCAAAAGAACAACAGTTATGTTGTGGAAACACAAGTAGTGTGAGTTCACCAGATTCTCTGCAGCAGAAGGCACAATTGAATTGCAACATGATCACAATTCTGCATTCCATTCTTCAGATTTTTGCCTGTCTGTTTTTGGGTCTGATTTTCCCTTGTTGCAAATGTGGCTTCTGAGCAAATCCTGGCTTATATACATGGCACGTGTCCACAATTCTGTTACTGGATAGTTTTAGTTATGCTTAATAATAATATAATTCTACAATAAATAATATAATAACAATACCATTAGATATTTGTGTCATACATGGATTGTTAGTCAAGACAGCAGTTCTCCCTCACTTACATTTCCTTGGGATTGAAAACACTGTAACTTCTGGCTATAATATGTCTACATCTACCTCCATGGACACAAGGCAGCCCTGCTTTTTTCAATTAGAAGCCCTAATATAGACAAGCAAATAGTTGTGCCATTTTTGTACTATTTTGAATTCATTCTCATGGCCACAGGAAACATATCCTCCACCTTAGGTTGAGACACTAAGTGACTCTAATATACACAGTCTTTGTCTTCATGTGTAACATCTGTAAATGCCACCTATGTACAACAAAGCATGTTCAAGCACAACCACATAGACAAACTGCTGGCATATATTCAAAACAAAAGCCACCTCAAAATATCATACTGTCATGCCTGTTATGGTCCTGGTGAAGTGCTGACAGGAGTTACTGGTCTCTCATTAATCTCTTTATGAGCTGTAATGACAGAGTCAACGGACAGAAACAGACTAACTTAGGCAAAGTTGAATCTCCTCTCTCCATCTGTCAGCCTGTTTTGCTCAATAACTGCCAACTAATTGTTTTATGGGTAGAATTTCAAATTCAATTTACACTTGGACGATTTAGAAAGATTAAGAGAGAAAGCACATTTTACTTTTCCCAAAATGTTGACATGTGGACAAACATAAAAATACATGACTGTCTGAAAGTGCTGGAGATTAAAATCAGACTACATCTTGCGTGCATCAAATGCCATGAGGAGACCTGACAAAGTGGGGGATTGCAACACACATTTAAATGCTAGCCTAAAAGGGGGGGGGGGGGGGGGAGGAAAAATCCTAGAGGCTGATCAGATTAAAGAAGAGATCAGATTATGACTGGGGTCTGTGTCACATAGGGTCCCACCAATGGACAGATTTTTTTTTACTGGCAGTGATGTGGGAGGATCACCAGGATATGAGGATTTACAGCTGCAGCTGCTGGTGACAAAGATGGTCGCAGTAATTGTGACACAGTGCAAGCTCTCAATATGCCGGGATAGCAGAGATTACATTCCTTTAGAGAAATAACAAATAAGGTGAGTTCCACAGGGTTAAAATTAGGTGACATTAACATATCTGTAGACAGTAGGACAGAGAAAGGGAAAGCAGATAACAGTATGCCTGTGGCAAAGACTCACTGAGTGAGGAAAGCCACAGAGACAGATATATGAACATATAAAAAGGACGACAAACACAATGATAGTGGAAGGACTAAAACAGGACAGCAAATAGAAAAAAGGCCATTTGGTTTAGGTGCTTTAACTTTGGCTGGCTGAGCATTAACAGCAGGTCTAGCACTACACTCTGTCCTGCAATCCTTTTCCTCCTCTCGCTCTGCTCCTCCCTCGCTATCCATTGCTGCGTCATTAACATCATGGCGTAGCCCTGTCTTCAAGTTAGCTGCACTGTTGTTGGACAGACACACACAAACCGCTCTACACTGTGCACCTCTGCTCCTACAGCACTTCACTGCAAACACGGCACAGGCAGGGAGGTTTACCACTCATCACACATTTCACTAGGAACCACATCGTTAACATTTAAGGGATCTGACATTCTACTAAATTAGACGCTGCAGCATTTTCCTACTCTACTTTTTAATTATTACTTGAAAGATGGAATGCAATGCATGTTGTCTGCAGGGTTTCCTTCCAGAAGCCCTTTTCTTCTCCAACAATCCAAAACATGAGAAAGTGTAACAGGTGTACCCCTATACTGTTAGAAAAGAATAAGAATTCTGTCAATAGACTCTTTGTGTAGATTCATAAGAAAATCAGACTGATTTAACAGTGCTCTCCTGTAGTAAACAGATTCTGCCATCACTGAAATTAGTGTTTATAAATGTTGTGCTGGCCTAGCTTGGATTTTGCAGCTTAACCCAATTATGGCAATGCTACAACTGTAACAAATATCATATAGAGGATAATTCCACCCATTAATCCCAGACTTAAAGTATGTCCTAAGGAGTGCACGAAACACAGTCGACTGATCCTGAACGATTTGAACAATGTCTAATACAGTCAGTAATAAAATCAATAGTGTGACAGCATTTTGAAAATGACTATGTGCTTCAATCAGATAGTTACATGAAAGACAATTTTCAGGAACAGTCAGTCATAATATGATTATGATTGCCCAACAGATTTATGAATTTGATCCAACTACAACAGCCTACAAAATGCAGATAATTGTATAAAACATCATCAATGTGTGCATTAGGATTTGAGTATAAGGTTCCTTGAAACACACACACTACTAGTCCAGTGTTTAGACACACCTTCTCATTGAATGTTTCTTCTTTGTTTTCATGGCTATTTACATTGTAGATTCTCAATGAAGGCATCAACACAATAAATGAACAGATTTTTCAATTATGTAGTAAACGAAAAAGTGTAAAGTAAGTCAAAACATGTTTTCTATATATTATTATTTTTTATATGTTCCTCCCAATGCATTGCCAAATTATCATGGTAGAGGGGTTTGAGTGTCCCTGTGATCCTGGGAGCTATGTTGTCCAAGGCATTAGCTTATGGTGGGCTCTCCAAAGGCAAACTGGTCCTAGGGGAGGGACCAGACAAAGAGCGATTCTGAAAACTTTGCTGACAACAACAAATAGGAAAGCCACCACCTAGTGTGGATCAGGGGAGCCGGGGTCACTTCCTGGAGCCGGGGTGGGGGGTGGGGGGCTCACTAGAGAGCACCTGATAGCCAAGCATTGGGACACCAAGGGGTTTTTGGCCTTCTCGGAGTCTCTGGGTGGTGTCCTGGAAGGGGTAACACCTGTGGACTCCATAGTTCTCCTGGGGGACTTCAAAGCTCACATGGGCAGTGAGGGAGAAACCTGGAGGGGGTGATTAGGAGAAACAGCCTGCCCAATCTGAATCCGAGTGGTGTTTTGTTATTGGACTTATACTGGAAATAACAAACACCATGTTTGAGCATAAGGTAACACACAAGCATACTTGGTACCAAGGCACCTTAGGCAAAAGGTCAATGATCGACATCATCGTCGTGTCATCAGACCTGCAGCCGTACGTCTTGGACACTCGCGTAAAGAGAGGAGCAGAGCTGTTAACTGATCGCCACCTGGCGGTGAGTTGGATCCAATGGCGGGGAAGGCTGCCGGACAGACCTGATAAACCCAAACGTGTAGTGAGGGTAGGGGTGAGCTCAAAAAATCGATACAGGGATACATCATTGCGGGCTTCTTGGGGATGCACGTTTCGATACGAGGGCAACTGAGGAATCGATTCTGAGATTTGGTATTGATATGGCATGTTAATTTATATATTTAAAAAAAACGTCGTCTTGAAAGCCGCCGCGCCCGGCAGTAAATAGGATGCATGGGAAACAGTAGAAGAAGAAAGTCCAACACGGAGGAAGACGGTGGGAGTGAGAAGCTAGTTTCGCCATCAGCGCAATACAAGGCTCAAGTTTGGGTACATTATGGATTTTTGAAATCACCAGGAACGGAGGATCTGGACATAACAGACGCAGTATGCAAGCAATGCCGAACGAAAGTACTGCAGTACTGCACTAGAGCTATCTCTTGGCCATGAAAAACTTGCAGGAGAGTTTGTTATCGTTCCAGGGGCGCCAGAATGTAATCAGTATCCTTCTTGTTTAGGCAGGGGAGAGGAGCAATTTCACCTTCCCCCTGGCTGCTCTCAATTTCTGAGACCTCAGCTGTGGCGATCCTCACCTTGATGGCATCCACTTTGCGACTCAAATCAACAGTCACACCAAGCAAATTGTCCATCTTACGTTTGAGTTCGTCATTCCGGTCACCAGCAGCCTTGATCCGATCGTTTGCGGAGACCAGCAGATTGTGGACGTCTTTTCTATCTGCGGTCATCCTAATTTTCCAGAAGCTCAGGCCCGTGAACAAGCCAATTATCAGCAGGCCTGTCATCACAAATCTGAATACATAAACATCTTCCGCATCCTCCACGGATAGGGGTGCCAGGCACATGATCCCCTTCCACTTCCCCCAGGCGTCGATCACGTAACCAGAGGCAAAACTCCCATCCGGGCAGGTAGGCTCCCCTAGGCCTGTGCTGTTTGTGGCGACAATCTTGTAAATTGTGTTGAGAGACCAGCTAATCAATTCCATGATCGGTGTTTTGAAGGTCCAGTGCCAAGTGATCGCTCCAAGTCAGACCGACGAGACGAGACAAAAGTGCAGCAAGCAGAAAACATGAGGGTGTGGGGAGAAGAACAGAGATAGAGACGGAGAGAGGAAAAATGCGACCGCCTCCTACGAGAGCTCAGGGCAATGATTTACGACAGAGGATGAAAGAGAGGACATCTTCATCACTGTTGGAGCAGAGGCAACCCGAATATTTGAGGTTAGTATTTCTCTTATTGCTTCTATCTAAAGCTTGTATAGGAAATTAACATTTAAATAACTACCACTACTGTCAACCCAGCTATGACCTTAAAATGCTAATGATGCAAACTTAAGTGACTTGTAAATGAATGACAACTTTGCACTAATTGTTTTTATTGTTATTTCAGAAGAATGCTTCTGATGAAGAGGAGCCTGTTGTTGCTGAAGAGAGGAATGAAGATGATCCAACAGTTCCCCCACCCTGCAAAAAGAACTGTGCTCTATCAGATTTGTTTGGAGAGACTTTCTCGCACCCAAAGTGATAGGACAGTCACATCACATCTCCCATTGATCAGGCAATGAGTGAGCTCAGGGCATATGGAGAGGCAGAGCCATTAAAGCTATCTGATAATCCACTGAGTTGGTGGAAAAAGCATGAAGGTGCTTACGATCTTCTGTCAAATCTGGCTAGAAATGAAGAGCTTATTTGCAAAAACAGATAACTCAGTTTTGATAAATTTTCAGAAAACTTTTTTTTGTTGTTTACTTGAGATAATATCAATCAAACTGAAGTTGAGTGGATTTGACTCAGTAGAAAAATACATGACAAAATAGAGAAAAAAATCAATTATTAGTTTTATTATTATTATTATCTCAAGTAAACAATAAAAAAATGAGTTTTCTGAAAACGGAGTTACCTGTTTTTGCAAATGAACTCTTCAAATACTCTCTGCATTCCAGGTACAAGTGTAGCAGCAGAGAGTTTTCTCCACTGCTGGTGACATAGTTACTGCTCCGAGAAGCGTGTTGAAATCAGATCATGTAGATCAACTGTTATTCCTTCACAAAAACTTGCCAAGACACCAAAAGAAATAGGTTAATCATATTGATTGATTCTTTGTTCAAATAACTGTTAATGCTATGTTGGTTAAAGTTTGTCACAGACAGCTTCCGTTTTCTTATCACATGTTCGAATTCATCTAAAGCAGAGAAAGATGTTTTAAGTTATTTCCGTTTATTTATTTTCTTAACACTGATGCATTGTCATGTTCGAAGGCAGCTACGGTAATTGCACTACAGGCTGGTAATGAAGGCCAGGTTTGTTATTTTATTTAATTTTATTTATTTTCTTGTTTCAACAGTGTAGTCTCTGCAGGCTAGCTAGCTAAGAGTGCATTTAAAATTAGATTTATACATTCTTATTCGTTCTTAGTGGTACTGCCACAGGTGGTTGATTGAATGTTTTGATTAACCAGTACTACTTGCTGACACCTGGAATTAAGCTAAAAGTTAAATGTTATAACACATTATTGTTCTGATGTTACGAGCATTGAGTGCCTGGTATTTTTGCTACTCAGCATAATAAAATATCAATTTGGTACATAAATACAAATTTTTTTTTTAAATGTAACGAGATACCTATTGTCTTGAAAGGCTTGTAACGGGATACACACGTATCGTGATACGTATCGTATCGTGATCCCTGTATCATGATAGGTATCGTATCGTGAAGTTGTTGGCAATACCCACCCCTAAGTGAGGGTGAACAGAGAATGTCTGGCGGAAGCCCCTGTACGTGGGGTTTTCAACTCCCACCTCCAGAGGAGTTTCTCCTGCATCCCGGGGGAGGTTGGGGACATGGTATCTGAGTGGGCCAGGTTCAAAGCTTCCACTGCAAAGGTGGCTGTTAGGGGATGTAGCCCGAAGGTCATTGGTGCCTGTTGTGGCGGCAACCCAAAACCCTGCTGGTGGATATCAGCAGTGAGGGAAGCAGTCAGGCTAAAGAAGAAGCTCTTTCAGGCTTGGCTTGTTCGGGGGTCTCCTGGAGCAGCTGACCGGTACTGGTTGGCCAAAAGGGCAGCAGCTGCGGCAGTCACGGAATCAAAAACTAGGGTGTGGGAGGAGTTTGGAGAAGCTATGGAGAAGGACTTTTGGTGGGCCTCAAGCAAAGGAGTTCAAGAATCTGAGGATCTTTTTCACGAGTGATGGGAAAATGGAGTTTGAGATGGACAGGCGGATTAGTACGGTGGCAGCAATAATGCGGGCATTGTATCAAACCGTAGTGGTGAAGAGGAAGCAAAGAAGCAAGGTAAAGATTTCACCAGTCCATCTACATTCCAACCCTCACCTATGGTCATGAGTTCAGGGTAGTGACTGAAAGAACAAGATCGCGGATACAAGCAGGGGAATTGAGCTTCCTCCATATGTATGCTGGGCTCAGCCTGAGAGATAGGGTGAGAAGCTCAGACATCCAGAAAGAGCTTGGAGTAGAGACGCTGCTCCTTTTGGAGCCAGTTGAGGTGTTTTGGCCATCTGATTCAGATGCCTTCAGGGAGGCATTCTTTGCAGGTTTTCCGAACACGTCCGGGCCAGACCCAGAACTTGCTGGAAGGATTATGTATCTCGTCTAGCCTGGGAACGCCTCGGGATCCCGCAGGAAGAGCTGGAAAGTATTGCTGGGGGGAGGGACATCTGGACTGCCCTGCTTCGTCTGCTGCCTCTATGACCCGGCCCAGATAGGCAGAAGACAATAGAAGGATAGATGGATGTTTTATATTTCAGATTCTTCAAAATAGTTACCCTTTGCTTTGATTCCTGATTTGCACACTCTTGGTATTCTCTCGATGAGCTTCATGAGGATTCACCTGAACTGATTTTCCAACAGTCTTGGAGGTGTGTTTGGGGTCATTGTCCTGTTGCAAAATAAATGATGGTCCAACTAAACGAAAACCGGATGAGATGGCGGGCCGCTGCAGGATGCTGTAGTAGCCATGCTGGTTCAGTGTGCCTTGAATTTTCAATAAATTCTAAACAGATGCTTCACGATGGGAACCATGCATGTAGAGACCATCCATTCTCCTTTTCTTCGGCACGGCAGGTGGAATCAAAGATCTCAAATTTGGACTTATCAGACCAAAGCATGTAGGTGCTCATGTGAGCCAGTTTCATCATAGTGCTTGATGGATTTTGGGGATACATTCAAAGTTTTTGCAATTTTCCAGACTGACTGAGCTCGAGTTCTTAACATAATGATGGACTGTCATTTCTCTTTACTTAGCTGACTGGTTCTTGCCACAATGTGGATTTTAAGAGTTGTCAAACAGGGCTGTCAAATGTGTACCAACTTGACTTCTGCACAACACAATTAATGGTCCCAGCCCTTATTAAGAAGGCAAGAAATTCCACAAATTAATCTTGACAAGGCACACCTGTGAAATGAAGACCATTTCAAGTGACTACCTCATGAAGCTCATGCCGAGAAAGCCAAGAGTGTGCAAAGCAGTAATCAAAGCAAAGGCTATATTGAAGAATCTAAAATATAAAACATGTTTTGACTTATTTTACACTTTTTGTTTACTACACAATTCCATGTGAGTTTTGATACCTTCAGTGAAAATGTACAATGTAAATAGTCATAAAAATAAAGAAAAACATTAAATGAGAAGGTGTGTCCAAATTTTTCACTGGTAGTGTATGTTTTCAGTTTGTGTGACAGTGGCAAAACCATAGAAGAGTTTCTGTAATCATTTTCCAAAGCTAGTGCTAATACTTTGGATTAACTGACCATGAACAGTAGAGTGTGTACACACAAAAACACATACACATACTCACTAGACAGAAACATAGCTTCTATCGTGAGGTTGATTTGCTTTACGCAAAGCAGTGCAGCAAAGTCAGTGGAAATCTTTATAAGAGACTTATTTTACTCCTTCTTTGTGCATGTTTACAGTGTGAGCTCATGTGCACCAAGTATGCTTGTACACCAGGTCAACCTCAAGGTCCTAGTCATGACTCAACTGGTCACTTGAGCATGAAAGAGAACTTTGGTTCCTTGGCATGGTCCCATGTTAAATGTTAATCTCAGACCATGATAACTCTGTGAACCCTGGGACAGCGGAGAATTATGTAGAGCAGAGGGAAAAGCTGCAACACAGAGCTCTGCTGCAGTGATGACAGAAGGCCTTCAAGAAGGTGCAGAGCGTGTATGTTCTACCTCTGTTATGGCATTTGGGTGATATACAAAACATAAAAGACGTGTTGTGTTTGAAAAGGAGAGTGTGGGGGAAGGGCTGGTAGTGTGAGAATTTATGGTTAAAGCATAAAGTCAGGTGGTTTGTGTGTGTGTGCAGCGTGTCATGAATGAAGCAGTCAGCAGCACGCATGATTTGTGTGTCGAGGGATTTGCTGCCATGTAATTGCACTTTAGCAGACCTGAGTGATATTCTGTCACACTGCTGTACATTGCTTGAGATGTACTTACAAGGCATGTCCTCTGATTAAGGTTTTATTTTTCAAGCTGGTTCTAAAATAGCACAATATTCTGACCATTATTTATCTATATAGACACCTAATATGTATGTTAAAAGACTTATCATTTTTGGAGAAGCATTTTTAATACTAGTTCTTAAACATAAGTAGTTTTGACATTTGTCACAATCTAAACTTGGAAACCTAGATAGATTTTCAACCAAAACTAACCAAAAGATTTTGAAGGCTTCAGGTTTATTAAGCGATTCCAGTGCTGCATGCAGCTTTGGGCTAGGATTAAATGAACAGATTCAGATAAAGACTCTACATTTACCTATTTTTTGCACACAAGATAAAAAACACACAAAAAGAAATAGAGCAAGGGGTGCTGAAGCAAACCTTTTACCATAAAATCATCACGTTTTCAGGGTTGAAAAGTTTGACAATCAAGCTCAAAATATTCTCGGAAGATACACAAACCCACATAGAAATGTGTTACTCAACCTACATTACTGGTGGGTTGCACTACTGCAAAGTGGAGTAGGGCTGGGCGATATGGCCAAAAAATAAAATCTCGATTTTTTTAGTCATCTTGGACGATTACGATTTCAATCGATTTTTGTTGTTTCTTTGCGGTCTGTTTGCTATGGCTAGTGCTAGCCATGCCGCACTCCCGTAGCTGTGAGCACTTTTCCCATTCTTTAGGATGCCTCTGCCGGAGGTGCTGAAAGAGGTTAGTTGTGCTGCTACTCTTCGTTTTCACAGTACTTTTGCAAACCTTGCACATGACTGTAGTTTGCTCTGTGTCAGTCTTGTCAAAGCCGAACCACTTCCATATAATCGATGTAACATGAGGCCCTTTTCTCGCGACCAACTCTTCGTCTGCTGTTGTGTTGTGTCCGCCTTGACGGGGGGCGGGGGGGGGGGGGGGGGTTTGGCGGAAGGAGATGAGAGGCGGAAGCAAGCGCCAGTGCACAAGTCGTGAAAGGCAGAAGAAGAATCTGTATTGTTATGTATTTAAGCTCGCCTCGATTTTACGATTTGGCAAATTTTCAAATCGTCAGGTTTTAAAAAGGCGAATTAATCAAATTAATTCGATTTATCGCCCAGCCCTAAAGTGCAGCATTCAAAATAGAAACTAAAATCAAGAAATTTACTACAGGTAAGTAAAAAAGAAGTGGCCCAATACTTGTTAACCTACATATAGCCCGAAGAGACATATTTCCAGCTTAAAATTGGACTGCTTCCCCATTACTCTCACTTGTGTCAGCTTGCATTTAGAAGTGTCCTTCACTAAAGCTGAAAAATGTAAAAACATAAAATGTCGCCAGAGGAAAATAGCTCTCTTGTCTTAATATGCCATATGATTTGCTGGAAAATATCCTGTTGAGACAATATCGCCCCGGTAAGGCAATATAAATTAATACAACTTCAAATTGATGTCATTCAGCTACATTCCCACGCAATTATTTACCTTCTAACCAATCATTTGCCTCGTCTTTGATGATGACATCTTGCCAGTCCTCTCTTCAGAAGACACAAGAGCCACACACATCTCAAAGACTATGATTTATCTGTTCATTCTTCTTCTCATGCAGCTTTTTCCCCATGAAGCACCTTTGCCTTAATGTACCACAATGATTCAGATCAGCTAATGCCTGAAGCATTTTCAACACATGACACTCCACTGTGTTCTGTTTGTTCTGAGGACGTACAAGGGTTTGGTTTTCTATTATGACTGCTCAATGTGCAGTAAAATGATGTTTATTTTTGTTTTGCTCACTCAGACACTCAGTAAACAGCTTATTTTAGTTGAGGGAATGAAAAGTACTGGCATTACTGTCCGAAAACCACACAGTAAAACAACAGAAGAGAAAAAGGTGTTTATATGAGGAGATACAGCTACAAGCCAGCCACTCAATAGCTTCCCAAAGACAGCACAAGTCCATTGTCCAGAGTCTGAAAAACACAATCTGAGACACAATTCACAAACACTTATTGCTGACTGAAGCCACCTAGGGAAAAAGAAGCATGGGTAGTCATGCTAGTTTCCTTAGGCATCTGTGAAGTAGCAGAAAATGGAGTTACTAAGCAGACAGAATATAAACAGCTTGGTTGTGGTCAGGACAAGAGGCCAGAAAGTCCACAACTAAAATCCATCCATTCTCTATACACCGCTTTATCCTCACGAGGGTTGCGGGGGGTGAGGAAGACTGTAACGCTCATTCTTTATCCCAGCTGACTCGGGCGAAGGCAGGGGACACCCTGGACAGGTCGCCAGTCTGTCGCAGGGCTACATATACAGACAAACAATCACACTCACATTCACACCTACGGGCAATATAGAGTAACCAATTAAGCTCAGGACTGTGGGAGGAAGCCGGAGTGCCCGGAGAAAACCCACAGGGAGAACATGCAAACTCCATGCAGAAAGATCCCAGGCCCAGGCCGGGATTTGAACCGGGGATCTTCTTGCCGCCAGGCGAAAGTGCTAACACTAGCCCACTGTGCAGCCCTCCACAACTAAAATTTTCATCCTAATTCATACACACAAATCTGAATAATGCCACATAATCCACATTGATTGGTAAGCGGATTAGAATCAATGAATCAATTAATTAAAATTCAGATAATAATGGAAACGCTGCTCCCCAAATTAAGCAGACCTCTTCTAGGCACAATTTCTGTCAGTATCATACTGCTGACCGAAGACAAAACCTACATGAGCACTGATTCTGTTAATGTCTCGCCTGTGGTCTGCTCAGCCCACCAGGCCCAGACATAGCTGAACGACATTACCGGTGGCACCAGGTTGTCTGAGCTATCACTTTAAGGCTTGTCAACCCGGAAACTGGTCCTGCCAGCCTGAATCAATTTAGCAGGAAACCAGCTCAGCTCTCATGCTCAGCTCTGCACAGGCAGAAAACATTGCACTGCAAACGTGACATGATGGATGGTTAATGACAAGACCCTAACTGGCCTCTGGGAAGCAGGAGGTGTGAAAAATGAGGGATGGCAGGGTGACTGAAGTACAAATCACATCCTTGTTTATGGCTTGTTTCAGACTGTTTTGCATTTCTGCATCATTGTGAGTGGAATGTTGCACAAAATCTGTCAACAGTGATTCCGACTGGTGGTAGTGACACACCCAATATTGCCTTTGTCACACAGGTTGGTGTTTGAATGATAAAGCTGATAAAATGTGATGTAATCATTTCTGTTGTCCTTTCAAGGTATAACCTCTTAAAAGACAATATTAATTAAAGGAAGAATACACTTGTGCTCTGTTGAAATCATAGAATGCACTTGAGCAAATGTAAAATAAAGTCCTAATTTAAGTGTGAGGGTTGTGGTTCTTATTGGAGGAGGGTAACCATTACTGAATTTTTAACTACAAAAAGTATTATATGATTGTTTTGTTAAATCTACCAGCTGAAACCATGCAGTCATTAAGGGTTGAAGGCATGGTGACTGAGGCATGGTGAAGTGCTGTGTTTCCTATAATATATAGGTTTAAGCTTAAAACAGCATAAATGTGATGAAATGTAAGTGAAATCAATCAAAGACATGTGACTCAAAAGTGTGCTGAATGTGATCACACAAGTGCTCATGGCATACTGCAACAATAAGAATCTAGAGGTGGGTGTGGTCTCTGCATGGCACAGCAGAGCATGGATCAGCAATTACAGAGCAGACAGAGAACACTTCAGATGCTCAGCAGGGCTGTTCATACAGCACGAGTAGATGAGCTCAGGAACACACTAAGACACTATCAGACTCGATTTAATATGATCCAGAGACTGCAGATTTTTTTTTTTTTTTTTTTTTTTTTTAATATTCAGTGTGATCTGGCAAACATGCCAAACCTCACTCTGTCTTGCTTCCTTGATTGCATCACACCTCTGCATGGAGCCAATCATTCATTTGTTTCAAGTTGATTCAGCAGCTGAAACCACAGCTGAGAGGTGACTCCTAATTTGACACACCACGAGATGGACAGGACGCACAAAAGGACATTGCTCTGGAAAACAGCAACAGCTATCAAGACATGTGCATCTACCACATGCAATTTTTCATTTACTGTATAATTGTATGTGCATGAATCATGAACTCCCTGGGTATCGAAACAGCTCGAACAGTAACAGCCATCAATGTTCATGTTCTCTGCTCCTGTACGAAGGGCATTTCCAAGACACTGCCAATCACATGGCACGAAAAAACAAGTATGCTCAAATTCAGTGCTCCATCACAGTCAGTTGCAACGAAAAACTAAAGTTCATTAGTATATTGTCAGTTAACTAAGGCAAACATGCTGTGAAATTGCAAAACGGGCCAAACTGTACTTTTTTCTCTCAGGGAAACTGGTAGAGCCTATGTTCACATAAGAAACAATGCCTGTGTTGCTCAACTAATTTAATTTTGTTCCAGAAAAAACAAGAGCAATTTTTTATCTATCCTGTGCTGTGACACTATTCTGAACAGTACTGTTCCCTTACAGTGATGCTCAAGCTCTTCTAATCTGTGATATACGTATGAGGCTGAGTTCTTCTAAAAGAGTTCATCCAAACCTTGACCTGTCAGCTAAAAACCAGCTTGGGTGTGTCACTACCACCAGTCGGAATCACTGTTGACAGCTACACTTATCTAAAGTTTGTTATCTAAACACAGGTTTGTGTAGCAAAAATGGATACACTGAATGACTAAAGACTGCACCAAAGTTGAAGTCAGACAACTGGGAAAGACTGTAACGCTCATTCTTTACACAGTTGCTTGGTATTAGAGGCATCCCCCTAAACCTCCATTTATGGCAAATGAATCCATCACCCCTCTCGCTCAAACTGAATACTTTCCACATTAGTTGCCAAGTGATCAGCTAGGCCTGTATTGAGGATACTGCCTGTGTTTGACTAACTAACAACTCGATTAGAGAAACTGAAAAAGTAGATGTGTTAAAAATATGCATGTCTTTCAGCTAGTCCAAGACATTTGAAAGAGTATACATCATCACAAGACTCATTTGAGCTTTGGCAAGCTTTTCAATACACAGAAAACAAAAATAAGACAAAAAAAGGTATGTTTCTTACTTCGGATTTTTGAAGCGGTGCTCAAAATTTTAGTCTGGCTCAATGTAAAGAAGTTTGTCAGTACCCCAAAAAGTACTGACTCTTCTTTGTGAAGCCCCATGTTGGCCACCTCTGACCTCCCAGAACCCCTTCATATGAGCTGTAACCAGGCCAGATCCAATTAAACACTCTCTTGTTCCATAAACTCACTTTCCTAACTCTGCCTAGCCCCTCATGACCATTTCTCTCAGGCATGTGCCAGACTGCCAATACCAAAAACACGCAGTGCAACAAGTAGTAATTCGGAGCCCACAGGCACAACTGGGCATTGAGAATGCAGAGACATTCTGTCCTCTATGAACTCCAGTGCCAAATGTAGGGCGCTGGGTGCAGGCTTGGCTTTGTTCAGGGAGACATGTCTGACATTTTAGGTCCACAGAGAGCAAAAGCAGCATATTACAACGTGAAATCTGAGCTTTAGTAAACAATGTGTTCTTAGAGTTATGGTACAGAAAGGAGACAGTGTTGTGGCACTGAAAGAACTGCAGATGCAATAACTTTTCAGTCAGATAAAATTGTGCCCTAGATTAAAAACCACAATTAAGCACAACCAGTGATAGAAGAAAATAAATGTGATCCAGCTCTATGGTGAAGGGAAACAATAATGTTATGTGCCTTTGTCTGCCTGACAAAATTTCCCAATACTGTACAGCAAACAGTAAGAAAACTGGAAATTCCTCTTTAAACAAACTACAAAAGCCAATTACATGGCCTTACAATAGTACGGAAGTGTAGTGTGTACACAAAAGAAATGGAGAATTCAGACACAAGCTTACTCTGGGTGTTATTTTTTACTTGCTCTATTTGAGTCATATAGCTCTAGTATGTATTATTTGGATAAGGAAAACTGTCAGCATTGACTACTTCTTGGACACTTGAAAGCAGATCTCTTCTCAACGACTGATAATATTTTAAATTGGAGATTTAAACAATAAAGTTGTTTTATTTCAATCATGAGCATACCTCACAGTCAAATATATCATAACTGGCTCTTCCTAATGAAGACACAAAACAACACTTTCAGCATACTGTTGAACAAAACACTACCTCTCTGGGAAGACTATCAATCAACAGACGACAGAAAATTTCAGTGGGTAAAAAAATGGTTGTTAATTGAGGCATATACAAAGATGCATGAGTGCATTAATATTCTTTTCTATAAAACAGACATCAAATGATGAAAAATATAGTTGTTTGGCTGTAACAAAGGCTGAAACCTGAGCAATTGTGGATATGTGGAAACCATTCCACAAGTAAATACAGTCCCACAATCCCTTTGATTTGAAGTTTACCTTAAAGTTGCTAGAATTGACCCAGGAGCTGGCAATCCCATCAACCATCTTGTCCAGCGCTGTCTGGTCCTGCTCCAAGTCATGGGACTTCTCCTTGTCCAAAATGTAGTCAATAATCTCTTGCCCCACCTGCAGCCGTCGGCCCACATCCTTCTGCAGGACCAGGGCCAGGCAGTTCTCCATGCTGGGCTCCATCATCCTGGCCTCTGATAACCACTCCCTCTGGGTTCCTCAGTCTGCCCGACTGTAGATTGACCGGCTACGAGCAATCCTCCAGTGCTCAAAGCAGCAGGAATGGCAGCGTAACAAAAGGAGCCGCACTTGGGAAGTATGTGGCTAGTTGACCCGGAAAAGTAAGAAAACAAGAGAAGGTCACTGTACACAGTCTGCTTGTATTTTTATCCCTCAGGACAGGCCTTCTTATTTGCCAATTGCTAGCTTGCTAGCAAGCTAGTGGCCTTGCCCTAGGGATAGATGGAGCAGGGCTTAAGGAATGGCAGCAATGCAGCATGTGTGTGTCTGGACAGCAGCTGGGGAAACTTTACTACTCCCTCCCACTTGGATTTTTTCCCCCTCTTCTTCACTAGAGGAGTCTGCGCCAAACCGCCACGGCAAGAGTAGAAGAGGTGGTTTTGGCGAGCAGTGGGCAAGGCAGCAAATGGAGATGGATGGAGAAGGCTAGCTTAGAGCTCCATGTCTTCTCCCTGAATCTGCCCTGGGTTGGCCTAGATGAGCAAAAAAGGCAATAGAAGAGTTATTTCAGTATGGAATTAATAACACTAATTACAACAAACCTTACTGATTTTCCCCAGGGTACACAAATATCACTAAAAGTCATCACACTACTACATTTATTTCACACTTTGAGCTTATATTGACCGTATTATTTTAAACAACTACCAGGCTGCTAATCAATTCTGCAAACAATTATTTGGTCCTAAAATGTCCAGCGCCACTTTTGATCTCCTCAAATCCTGAAATAGGCAAAGAAATGCAACACATGATATTTATAGGTTGAAACTAGCTGGCTTTTATGGCATAAACAAAATGCAAGTCATTCCTTTAAATAAATGCCAGCTATGTTTTGATTGACTGATGAAATGACTACTTACACTCTCGACAGTAGTGTGACACTTTACGGTAACTCCCTATTTCAACGGAACAATGTCTACGTGGGCATGGCTAGGTTTATAAAGAAATGTTTTTTTGCCAATTCGATGTGGAAGAACTTGACTCAACTCTGTCCAACAAGTATGGGATGGACAAGATTGTAAGCCAAGCTTCATCACCCGATGTTGGTTGCAATGCTGTTGCTCCTGCAGTCAAGTTTCAACGCCATATGGAAAGTCTTCCCAGGGAATGGAAATCAGCAAAATGGCATGAATCCTCCCAGTCACACCACATTCATGCCTCTTTAATAGCTTCAGATGCTCAGCTTGGTAAGCTACCACTGTCATGGAAACACAGGGGCTGTGCTTCAGTATGACCTCCAAATGAAGAAGACACAAGGATGTCACTGAGGCTTATTTGCTCCAGTTCCAAATTGCTTAATCATATGCTGAAGGTCCCTCTCGTTCAAATAACCCCAGGGACTTTTTTATCATTATTTGTTTTGTGACAAGATTATTAGACAGACAGGAATGCTGAATAAAACTCTATCAGGTGAGGGCCTTTGTTCTGGGAGGAGAAATTTAACCCTGCCTGTTTTGTAGAGGCCACATATGGACCTGATTCACTGGACTATGACCTGCATGGTGCTATAATGTGTGAGGTATTTTCTCAAACAATAAATAATATCAGAACTTTGTGTTTTTGCATGGTAATAATGGACAGATTTCTGTGTTTGTTTATATTTTGGCCTGTGTCTCTGCTTAAGATTCATTTTCTGTTGAAACATCAGAACAAATTAGTTGATAGAGCAAGCCTAATTTATCAAATAGTAGTCAATTATTTCATTAATCACCGACTATTTTTAGAATTGATTAAGCAGTTCATCGATTCTATTTTTTAAGTATAAATTATCTGATTCCAGTTTCTTAAATTATCAATTATCTGTTTGGCTGGTTAGCAAATATTATAATTTGTATTTTCCTGATTATCAGAATTGCGTTCTACTGTAACAGATTTCCATTAAGTTAATTCTAAAATGCAAAAATACTTTGGCTCTAATGTAGCCGAGTCCCTATCTGTAGTCACCACTCTGTGGTCTCAAGCAATGGTAGAACCACAGCACTCTCTGAATAGTTATGCATCACTCGTAATAGCCTATCAGCAGTGAAAGTTAAAGGTTAAATGGTCTCTTTAAGTTAAAAGTAAAAATCAAAAGCACTTCAAAGAAGTTTTGGGTTGGAGGTTGTGTTATTCTATGGTCTGCACCAAGATCTTTATTTTAAAAGCAAATTTATATTGGTTCCAAACATTCGTTACTGATCTCAAATAACTGATAGTGGCCCTGAAAAAAAACATATCATCTATATCCCGCTAAATCCACATTAGAGCCGCGGGGGGAGGGGGGCCTTAGGATGATGGAAAGGCACACCCTAGATAGGTCACCAGACTATCACAGGGCTACATATACAGACAAACAATTACACTCACATTCACACCAATGGACAATTTCTAATCACCAATTAACTTCAGCGTGTTTTTGGATTGAGGGAGGAAGCTGGATCTTCTAGCTGCAAGGCAACTGTGCTAACCACCAACTCACTGTGCAGGCCCCAAAACGTATCAGTTCTTCCTATTGCTTTGAGTTGTGGACAGCACAAAATATTTGCCATCTTGAGCTTGGGGAAACAGGCAAAGGATCTTTATTTTTTTACCATTTGTTGACATTTTATAGACCAAACTACTGACCTATTAATCGAGAAAATAATTGACAAATTCAAAAACAATAAAAGTAATTAGTTGCAACTCTATTATTGGACAAAAACAGATTCAGGATAAAGACATCAGGACCAGTCAAACAGACAGTGTGCATGACATGTGTCAGTGTGTTTATAGACTGTAATTGGCTGTGTATGCATTAACAATTGAGAGACAGAGCGTGTGTGTGATAGTGTGTGTAAATAAATCTTGAAAAAGATGCACTCGTCTGAATGCAATGCGTTTCAGCACTAATGTATTAAGTATGTCATCATAAGGCTCTTTAAACAGATAACTATGAAACATTTGAAATTGTTACAGCATTCCATTATAGCACCATGTAAATTCTTTTAATTCTAAAAACCTAATGGTTCAGTTTACACCGAATTCAGTCTTATTTCTGACAATCCACTCATTCTTGACAAACAGATTTGCTTGGTCTCTGTTTTTTTCTGCCACACACACAAACGCACAGTGCCTTTTGCTTTTGTGCAACGTTAGCTGAGCCCCAGCTAGCTCAGAGCCTGACCATCACTGCTAACCCTGCCAAACGCAGGAGCTTCTTGACAGCTTCCACACTCTGCGAACGTGAAACAAAGACTTACCTCGGGTTTTACACCGTTGGCTATAAAACACACTATTCATTTTCTCTTATCTCTTAAACGGCAGTATATGCTTTCCACTGTAGTAGGCGAAGTAAGGTGTGTAAGGCAATAAAAGCTAAAGCTAGCCCCTAGCGAAGCCCTTCCTTTCAATGAAACGTCAGTTCACAGCCAGACAGAGAGGCAACACAAAGACAAGAAAATGTGACCAGGAGGCGAGAAAGTGTTGCTGCATCATTCATTCTTCTACTTACCATATCTTGTTTAAACCTCGCCGCTGATTTGGACATACAGCTCGTATTTCTTGGTGTACACGTACAGTCCACGGCCTCAAATCTCTTCTGTCTCTCTTTTCTCTCACTCTCCACCCGGAATGCTGCCTGCAGGACAAGAATGGGATCGTCGTGCGCATGCGCAGTGGATCCAGGGATGATGTTGGCACTTGGAAAACTGTCGCATGGCATTCGGCAGTGCTGAAAAACCCTGCTGCTGTGGCTGAACCTTAGTCGACCTCTGGCGACATCTACTGGACACACGGGCTCTGTGTTTCTGTGGATCTTTTGCATTTATTTAGTTTTTTACACAAACCGTGACAGAAAGATCAAAGTGGAGAGTTAATAGTTATGTGACTGGCTCCTGACAAAATAGAATACATTTCTGAAGGTATAGAATGTTTCCCGGGGCCAAAACAGCTGTGTACTACACATCAAGAAGCTATTTTTTTCATTTCGATCAAAGAATGAGGAAATTAATTGCAGTGTGCACTGACAGCTCACCTGGTTGACAAAACAAAGCAAAGAGTCCTCATCACAGCCCCCTTTCTCTTCTACTGTCACTGCCAGAAGTTGAAGGTTAAGATAAACAAGTGAGCTCAGTCACACCAAAAAGCAACGTTAAAGTACTTTCTTGCCTGTTCTGTATCTCTTTTAAGTCTATAATTTGTTTTATTTATTCATTTTAAATTCAAATGATTTCATGGAGTTGTTATTTCATTCCTTTTGTGCAACAAGATGAAACTTGGGTTTTGGACAGAGTGTAATAGTATGGCAATTAAATTTTCAATCTTCATCTTCAGTAAATATATTTGATAAACTGATATGCCACCCAGTAAACAGAAATTTTCAGTGAATGTTCCCAGAAAATTCCCCGAAGGTTGTAACCTTCAAGGAACATTCTCCAAGGGTTCTACAAAAATAAACTTTCAAGGATAATGTATTTTTTGTGAAACAATGAACCTTTCCGGAACCTTTCAAAATATTCCCTGATGGTTACTATTGGGTCACTAAGATGTATCTTGAGAAACGTTCTGGAGACCTTTAGGAAGCTATCGATGAATGTTATGTGAAGGCTTCCTGATTTTTGTCAAGGCGTTCAAGTAACATTCAAACAGGGTATTGCACAACTGGTTGTGCACTGTTTTTTGCATCACAAAATAAAACGATTAGCTTTATTAATAGTGATAGAGATGCGAATGGATCAAATCATTGGCTCCAAACTGTGAAGCAGGCTGGGTTTGTTGGGTATCATAAATAAGTGTCAAGGCTGCCTCATCCGTAGGACCTGTCAATCATTCCAGACCAGACTGTCAATCAAGTGGCTCCGCCCCATGATGTCACTAAAACTTTGATGCTTTATATGAAATTCAGTATTGATTTATTTTCAGATCGACCACCTGAACTCTGGTTTTGACCATGAAATCTAATGGGGGAAAAAATCCTGAGCTGTAGAAAAGCAGTATTTCGTGTTTTAGTTTTTCCTGTGTGCAAAGATGTGAATCAGTTACATTATCTGGAGTCGATCACTTAATCTAAGGCTACAAGAGGACATAAGGGAAGGATATGTCCAAAAATATACCCTTTTCTTAGCCCATTAGCTTCAAAAATGCTATCAGCTTTTTACATTAACATTAGCTTGGATATGTATGGGTGAATTACTCCAACAGTACAACTTGGCATTGTGTAGCATAGAGTAATTTTAGTGGTTTAGCAGAACTGAAGATGAGCTGTGTGCTCTAGCAGCAGCAACAGAAAAGAGGTGGGTGGAGAGGCAGGATTTAGAGGAAGAAACAGCACAAAGTTGTAACTACGGACATTTTAAGGCGTGAAGGGAATATTTTCTTGGAAATTCAATTCAATCTCAATTAAATTCAATCTTTTATTGTCATTGTCAATATAACAAAATTTAATTCATATCATTCATACACTGCATAGTAATATATATAAATTTAAAAAACAATACAAAATGTGTAGTTTTAGTACAGTACATAGAGATCAGTGTTAAGGGGTTTCATACAGGACTGGACAGCAACTACTCATCTGCTTCAGTTTAATTTGCTGACTGAGAAATAGACCATCCATCCATCCATCATCTATACACTGCTTAATCGTCTGTAGGGTCGAGAGGGGTCTGGAGTCTATCTTAGCTGAGTCAGGGCAAAGGCAGAGTTCACCCTAAACAGGTACCAGTCTATCACAGAGCTACACATAGAGACCGACAACCAAGCACACTAATGTTCACACCTACAGACAATTTAGAATCAACAGTGAACCTCAGCAATTTTTTTGACTGTGGGAGCAAGCCAGAGAACCCGGTGAGAACCCACACACGAACAGGGAGAACATGCAAACTCCACACAGAAAGATCCCAAGCCCAGGCCAGGAGGCTAAGTATAGCAGAAATAGATCAGTATCTGAAATATTTCCTCATTTTACATGTAGAAAATTCTATTTTAAAATGCTTCTAAATCCTTGAAATTTCTAATTATTTACAGGTTGGCATGAAAGTATGGAACTCTGCTGTGTGTATATACTGTTTCATGTCACGAGAAAGGCAAATGGAACCAATTAGGATGCACCAACATATTGCACATGACTTTATTCAAGTTCAAGTCATTTTATTCATCAATGTGTAAACTACCCTGTTCTGCAATAAACACTTTGCAGCTCTCACTTCACCACTGGCTTAATTTATTTTTTATTAAGAATAAACCATTGCCACATTGCGGCAATTCAGTTTTGCCTGCTTCACAAAACATACCATAAAAGATCAGTTTATGGATTATTGTGTTTTGGCAATACACAAAAAATATACACAGTATAGTTAATGGACATCTTGTAGCACCATAGCAGCATTCTTCAGAGTGGGCCGTGCAATGCTTCTTCATGTAAATACAATATTTGGTAATAGTGTCAGCAACATTAGAACTCTACAGCACAAAAATAACATCACCTGAATGATGTATCAGTATTGCACCTGCACAGGTCTGTGGCTCTGCCAGACACCATTTTACAGGAGCGCATGCTTTGAGTAATATTGATGGACTACAGCAGAAATTGTTGCATTTAACTCTGAAGCCCAGCTTGAATATGTGACGGTTTCTCAGAGTGTGTAGATCTACTCCTTTTACTACTTCTGTGCCTTTCACAGAAGTCGTAAATTTTCCATTTTCCCTTTATCTTTCCTCCACTATGACATCAGGCTGTTGGCTGCAGCTGCTCCCTGCTGCCTCCAAAGGATCCCCTTCCTCCACAGTCCTATCACCTGCAATGATGCTACATCGGTGACAGATCTCCTCAGCCGGGCTCAGCTGCAGGTAAATGTTTGATTTGGGATGTGCCAGCAGAGACTAGGAAGCAGGAAAAAAGCAAACTGATTTGGGTTTGTTTTAATAGAAAGATTTCAAATGAAGTGAAACATCTGCATGCAAATCTACAAAGACGGTCACAAAAACGTACACACCTCAAAGTGTGGAGGCAGTGCATCTTTTGGACAGAGAAATTGGGAGATACTTTTCCAATACACCACCACAACCGCCAATAGAGCCACTGCCACTGCCATTATGACAAACGCCACCAGGGCTGCCACCCATGGAGCTTCTTGTTCTGCAAAATGATTCAGATCGAGACAGAGAAAAAGTCATCGGTATGTGACTAGGTTTAATTTAAAAACTTGTACTATCTAGTGAATTTTGGTTTGGCCCCTTGTATTAATATCAAAACTGCTGTCAGTTAAATGCACAGTGACTTTCTGGTTGCTATAAGCCACTCTCTGTGTGACTCAACACTTCTTGCAAACATAGCTAAAGTTTAAAGAAGATCTGTGCTAACCAGCAGTAAGCAGCATATTGCACATGCACTACTTTACCACTGTGTAACAATCAAACATAAACATAGTTGTTGAGTGGTGCTCACTTCCTGAGGGCACAGCAAAGAAGAACCAGTGAGTGAGGACTGGTGTTGCTGCACAGTGTACAACAGAAGTGAGGACACTCTGGGAATTATCACTTAAATGGCAAATTATTCAAAATTGAGGCACCTTTAAAAAAATGCATCACTTCTAAGTTAAACTGAAGAGTATGTCCTCTTATAAACAATTAAAACAAATATTTTTGAAAGAATGAATTGAAAATAGAGGCCCCTAAGTAGAAACTCGGTGCAACTAAAGTGAAAACAAAAACACCTGTGATTGTTGACAAATTAGAAAACCTGTAATCACTGAATCAAAACTGAGTACACCTGTGATTTACATTCCAATATTCAGAATTAATTTGTCATACATACGGTGAGAGCACTGTAGGTTAGACTTATGACATGCCATTTTGGAATAAAGTTAAGGTTCCAAAATCAGTTTTTAAATAACCTCGGGTGACCATATTCTGTTTCTCTGAAAAGAGGACACACTTCCAGCTCGCACGCGGAAAATTTTCAATTCTCAAACTCCGCCTTTCAGAGCGTGTTTCCAAAGGAACCATTCAACGTGAATGATAAATACACTGGTCTGTGACGCACTCAAGCTAGGCAAGATCAAAAACTCGGACATTTGAAGGACTTTATAAACGCCGGCCGGACAGCCCGGACAGCCCCTCAAAAGAGGACATGTCCGGGCAAAAGAGGACGTATGGTCACCCTAAAATAACCGATTTCCTTTTCCCTGTGTAAAATGGAAGTATATCACAATTCTATATACTGCACTACAAAAATGTGACAATATGTATTCCAAGGTCGTGCCATATAGGTGGTGTAGTCTTTGTGTTATTATACTGGCTACTTATTATTTTTCATAATATCAGTCGCTGTCCATAGTCAATGATACGTGTTTTTCCTTTCCTACACTGTACAAGTGTTGTACAGTACGCCATTACTAGAAAGGTTTAGTAATACTCTGCCATTAAACAGAGCCACACAACTACTAAAATGTCAGCTGGTAACTGACATTTTCTGTCATTGAAAGCAAGAGTTTTAGAAAGCTTTTGTCTGTGGTGCTGCAGCCAAAACTACAAGTTCCATCACTTTACACAGAGAAACAAAATGTTTAAACTTTATTTCACTAATTTGCACTTTGCCTAATGATTCAGAACAGCGCCAGGAAATGGAAAAAGTCAAATACAGCATATATGTTCTGGGTAATACACTGATGAACTGGTAATTGTACTGTGATTGTATTGATTTGGCCTACTGTGTATCACATTAGGCATAAATCATTTTACTGCCCCATCCCTACAGACATTGTTGTTTATACCATATTGAGGAATAGACTGAGATTTCAGACACTCCAGCATTACATTCACAGGAGAAGATAACCTGTGTACCTCACATATTTTAGCTCCCCCCACACCTACCTGTGGCACATTACCCATTTTGTTCTTCTGTGTGGATTTGCTGTTTCTGTGAATGGGTCTCTGTGCAGTGTAGTGACATGAGCCTCCTAAATTTACACCCAACATGCTTTCAACTTGAATTTAAAAACTCTCGTTACACTAATTTCTTGTGATTATAAGAATACAGGAATGATTTTCAGACTTGAATCCCTTCTATGCTCGACCAAGATTAACAGATTCAGGATTTCCTGATTTACTGGTTGCTAGCAAAACATGTTTACCATTGGCAGTGCTCTCACAGGTAATGTTGCTGGGCTGACTGGGGTTACGGTTCTTGTCTGTGTTGATTTGAACTTGGACACAGTACTTGGTCCTTGGGTCCAGGTCATTTAGAACCACCCGGTTCTGTTGCATGTTGGCGATGCTTCTGGCCTGCAGGAAACACAGAATGTATGATCTAATCCACCCATGATGGCCGGCAACAGCTACAGGACATCACAGTGACAATGAGGTGAGGAGACAGAGAGATACAAGCAGATCAAACAATAATGCCTACAATCTTATCCTTCACCACCAAGTAAATGACAGCTATCAGCTGTGCTTTTTGAAGGAGCTTATTATTATTCATTAAATGCTGTGTGCTTATTCTGGAGGACTCGTCCATTGTTGGTTTACCAATGGCGGGGTCTGCAAATCATGCTTACTCACCTGCAGGGAAAGGCGCTTGACAGCAATGTAAGAGGTTGTGATGCACATTTAAGTCGACAAAATATTAAAATATTTTTTGCTTTCAGTGACTCAGTATCACCTTAAACATCAAGATATAAGGTGTTCCGTTTGAAAGATGTCCACTGTGCAAAAAAGAAAATTAATTCAATATTTATTTTCCTGGGCTGCACAGTGGGCTGTAGTGGTTAGCACTTTCGTCTTGCAGCAAGAAGATCCCTGGTTCAAACCCCGAGGTGGGCCTGGGATCTTTCTGCATGGAGTTTGCATGTTCTCCCTGTGCATGCGTGGGTTTTCTCTGGGCACTCCAGCTTCCTCCCACAGTCCAAAAATATGCTGAGGTTAATTGATTACTCTAAATTGCCCGTAGGTGTGAATGTGAGTGTGATTGTGTGTCTGTATATGTAGCCCTGTGACAGACTGGCGATCTGTCCAGGGTGTCCCCTGCCTTCGCCCGAGTCAGCTGGGATAGGCTCCAGCACCCCCCGCGACCCTAATGAGGATAAAGCGGTATATAGAGAATGGATGGATGGATTTATTTTCCTATTTGTTTTGGGTCAAAGCCTTGGGGAGCCGCAGCAAACGGGCTGAAGAGCAGCATTTGCCTCTGAAGCTGCAGGTTGCTGAACAGCTCCCTAGATGCACTAGTCTGTGGCTACTTGGGCTTCTCGTCACTCCTGTCTGCGCTTGTAAACCTCCCATGGTGGAGGCTGCAGCTGGCAGGGACCTGTGATCTGCTCCAAGGTCAGACGAATTTGATATTGGGAGTGTATGGATGTCCATGGAGGTTCCCCTTTCTCATACAATGAGACCTGGTCCAGGCTAGTTACTCTGAACCTGGAAAACCTCAATGTGGTGTGGTAGCTTTGCCCTGGCTGCCCACCATGCACCTCTGGGTTGTATTTGCTTTCTTTGTTTAATGCGTATGAGGATGAGATTATTCATTTATTTATTTATTTTAATGTATTCATTTATTTTATTTTCCACTGCAGAAAAGGGGACAAAGTGCATCAAAGATGTACAGGGATAGCCCTCTAATTCTAATTTTTGGTACTTACTTACTCCCCAAAAATGGCTCTAAAAGAGGTACTACAGGGGAGGTTCTTGTGTTCAGAGCATATTTAGAGATTTGGGTTACCCTAAAACAATCTCCAATTTCCTGCAGTGGAAAAGGCCTGTCATGATCAGAAACCCTCATTATCAATGGGATTGCAAATCTGACAGCAGTTCAGCAGTTTGAAGAATGTGCTACTGTGAAGATAAGAACTAATGTGGCTCCAGATTATGATTGAAACACTAACAACAATCTATCTTTAGAATTTTCACTGAAATTATTAAATATGTAATAAAATAGTATATGATACAAATAAAATGACAATAAGATTAAAATTATTCAATTTTATTATTTTATCACTGCAATTTTAACTTTTGTGACTTGATTCAACAAAGGGGTTCAGAATGTATTCAAGCATTAACTTTACTTTGGTTTGGTATACTGGCACCAGGAACTCAAAACAAGACTTGTTGTACGGAAACATGAACAAGTTACTCTTTTTAATGTCATAGAATATTACGAATGTCATTCACATTCCCTCAAAGCTCAGTCAGTACACATATTTTAGTCATTTGTAGTTAATGATTGATAATGTTTTGCTCTTCCCAGTATGCTGCACAATAGCCATAACTGTATTAATTAAACAGTAGTTAAACCATCATATCCCACCTTTTCATTCTGGCCCTTCTTCCAGTAGGTAATGTTGTAGGTGACTCCATTATACACATCCCTCAGTGTAAGGATACTGAGCACTGGATCTTGAATGGTGACTTCCAGAGTTGGACCATTGGAGGAGAGAGACACAGTGGGAGAACCAATGACAGCTGAGGAAGAAAACAGCAGAGAGGTAAATGTTGACAGAAAATATGGTCCATAGTGCTAAAAAAAAAAAAGAAAAAAAAGTGATAGCTCTTAAAAATAACATGCAGGTAGATTGTGCAAACGTTTCACCAAATTATAGCTGGTAGGTAATTTATGCAGCAGAAGAAAGTTGTGTTGAAGCATGCACATTTCACAGTTCAGAGTCCTTCCGTAAATTTCGAGTTATTTTAATGCAGTATGCAGGCAAGAACCAAGGGCTGCTTCATCTTTGAGCAAGATTCTGAAGATGGCAAGGAGTCACTCTCACACACAGACACACAAAAAAAGAAAATTATAAAGAAAAAATCAATAATCTGACAATGCCACTGTAATGACTTCTGGTACGAAAGAAAACCACACTTCATGTTCAAGAGCATTTCTGATGATTACCCCAGGATCTCCTATCAGTTGGATATGTATTGTTATCAGATGTTAAACCACCTTGTCTGGTTCCTATAGATATGAAGGAACAACAGCTAATTTGAGCTCCTCATCTTGTTTCTAAGGCCGAGTCCAGCCACCCTATGGAAGAAACTTCAGCTGCTAGTATCTGCAATGTGATTTTTTCAGTCACTAACACAGAGCTCATAGGTGAGGGTAGAAAACAGATTGACTGGTAAATCAAGCACTTTTCCTCCTGTCTCAGCTCGATTTTCACCAAGCCAGTCTGAAACAGCGCTTATATTACTGTTAATACTGCACTAACACATCTGTCTATTTCACGCTCCCTTTTTTATGTCAAGGCACTGAATGACATCCATGGGCAGGATATGGAGCTGCAGCCAAGGGAAGGAATCTCCTAATTACATCTCCTTTTAAGCAGATGTTGTGGTTCTGTTGATATCATCAAACTGTGACCTTCGGAGTGCACTTGAGCAGTTTGCTCAAGTATCAGTTTTGACATGAAGTGGACGGGATGGCTGTCAGCATCTCAATGTGAAACATGGAGCATAAAATGGACAGGTTTACTCTCACTTTGGTAGTACAAGGACCAGATGGCTTGTAGCAAGGCCCTGGTACCTTGTACTCCTGTAGTACCCCTCAGAGTTCCCTGGGGAACAGTATAACTGACTTCCTCTTAGGCCACAAAATGCATGTAGACTGGATGGTCAGACTTTGCCTGGGGACCAGACAGCCTTTATATTGTGTATTACAAATACACATAAAGTCAGTCTGGAACTGCTCCATTGAACCAAATCTAGCCCAGAGGCGGGACTACCGATCACAGCTTGAATTGGAGAGAGCCAATCAGCGTAACACATGTGTGACGCAATCACTAAGCGAACTCACAATTGCCTTTCTGCCATGATGTTTTGTAGTTTTAACAGCTTCCTTCGCCGTACAGGGGTCCTGAGGAAAATCTAAGCTCTCCCTTTCAACAGTGGAGGGCAGCATTACACATTCTATCGTACAGCCTGCCAGAATTAAAAATACATCCTTTTTAAAAAGAAAAGCTTTAAGAGCTGCTTCTTGTTGAGGTTTTAAGGACAAATTCAGCCCGTGCAAAACAGAGGAAAGCGCACGAGAGAAACCTCGCTCTGTTGAGGTCGCATCGTTAACTCCCGCCTCTGGTGCTCTGATTGGTTCGGTCTGATCTGCTCGGAGCTTGAAAACCTGTCAAAATGTGTCAATGGAGGAGGGCTAGACCGTATTCCCGTATATCCCTTATAACGGGAATACAGTCTAGCTAAGCTAGGCTAGGTCAGACTCCCATGACTCTCTCAGCAACTTAGCAAGGATACAGACTTCAAACACTGTAGCCCATCTGGCAGAAAACCAAAACATGCACCCCAATAGACCTTTCAAAACTAAGAAGGAATGTTGAGATGATAATTTTCTGAATGAGTGTTGTTCATTTTTGTGATAAATTACTTTCCACCGAATAGCTAAGTTTCAACTCACTGTCTGTATCCAAGGTGATGTAGTTACTTTCCACCCAGTTGGAACTCTCCTCCCCAAGCAGTGCCTGCACTCTTCCTGTATAATTTCCATACTGACTGATCTTCAAGGCGGTGAAGTCACATTCGAAGGATGAGATGTTACTACAGCCAATTCTGTAGTCTGTGGCTGAGCTTCTGTGACAAAAACACAGTACTGATATTACAGATCTGGTAACAGCAATTTCCGTTGCACGTGTTTGTTATGACAAACAACAGCGGGAAAAACCCTTGATGTTCAACTGTAGGCTTTATACCAAGACAGTGTGGGTTTGTATTTGCAAGTATGCTTCTATATGTAAATACTTTGGAGGCAAAAGGTCATGGCAGTGCGGCATAGTTATTTTTAATTAATTGTTGCTGTAAAACAAAGAGCCAACCACTTCACTTCAGAAATTGTGTCTATTTCTAAAACTACATTAATTGGGATAAAACACATTACTTTCACTCACACACCTCATACTGTTGTACTATTGAACACATCTTAGCAAACAATGTCTTATGTCCCATGTGTTACTATTTAATCTTGAGAAAAATATCTTGCTCTCTGTCAGCTAAATGATCCACTATGTTCACAAGAAATCTAGAACTCTGTGCATCTTTTGCACTCAGCAGGTAGTCCACAAACGATCATTAGAGCTTGTTCATTGAAAAAAAAAAAGCCTGCTTTTGCTGGAAATTTGTTTGATGAAGGAAATTCCAGAGTTGGCTTATAATTTCATGTTGGTTTGTAATTTCAAATTACACATAAACATAGAGGTGAGTTAAAATGATATGTGGGGATCTACTTACAAGTAAAACTTTTCAAAATACACATAATCAATGAGCACACTGCTCATATACAAAAATAAGCACAGTTTTAATTGTATTTTATTGGCCAATTATTATAATTTACTTTTTTATTATTAGCATGTTTTGAACAGAAAATGACTGCCTGCTGCTGCCACATTAGCAAAGGTGATGATGGATGAAGGTACAGGCCAGAAAACCAGACAACTATACAAAATAGACTAAAACACCAGAGGAGCAGCAACCGTAGAGGACTATTCTCTAGCTAATTGGTTATATGGTTTTGTTTTCTTTTACTCAGACATATGTCTAGGTTTATAATATCATGGTTGCCAGACACAACAGGCAACGCCTTTCACTTGATCTACTGTTTATATGACAATGTTGTCCCACTCAGCTATAACTTTCTAATCCTGTATTATATCAAGTAGGTCAACGTCTGCAAATTTTGACAAAACTAGAGCACATTGTTCATGGTGTAATCTGTCTAAAGTGTGTGTCAGAACACACGTGTGTTTGCTCATTTACATGAAACAGTCACAGTATTCTCATATCATTTCTTTCCCAGAAGAGAGGGGTATTTTTGAACAACACCACTTATAGTGTTGTCAGTAAGAGGAAAATGTCTTTTGACCTAAATCAGGGGTGTCAAACTCAGTTCCTGGAGGGCCACTATCCTGCATGTTTTAGATGTTTCCCTCTTCCAACACACCTGATTCAAATAATCAGCTCATCATCAAGCTCAGCAGAAGCCTGATAACGAGCCTGATCATTTGAATCAGGTGTGTTGGAAGAGGGAAACATCTAAACCATGCAGGATAGTGGCCCTCCAGGAACTGAGTTTGACACCCCTGACCTAAATCCTTTGTGTGTACAGCTTGACAGCAAAACTTTCACAAATGTACCAATTTAACAACTTCTCAATCTGCATTAATTCAAGTACTTTTTTCAGTCATTAAGATGAACTTACAGAGATTAAGTACATGCAACAATGGATCAGTGGGGGAGGTGCACATGTTTTTTTTGTTTGTTTTTGCTTGTAAGTGACCTGACTGCAGCATTTCAGAGAAGCAGAACAACATGGACAAAGTGGCAGGCATAGTCTATACATATCGTAAAGTAGCACTTCATGAGCTTGGAGTCACTGCATTTATTTGAGGCAACTCAAATATGATTTGCATGTTTTAAAAAAATAAAATGTTGGTCCTCTTTGTGATTTCTCCAGTACTGGAAGTCAGTAAGGCTGAAAGAATTAATTAATGCTAAAAAATACCTGAAATTGTTGAGCTGCAACTTTTGAAATGTGAATATCTGTTGGTTTGCTTTGCCTGACCTAAATCTAACCTGAATGTATTTGGGTTTGGGACTATTTGGGCTGACCACTACAAGCAATTTGAAAAACAGTGGGACAGTTCTGACAATAGTCGAAATAATTATTCTATTTAATCGAATATGAAGACAATCCACAACTAAAAATCAGCTACACCTTTAACTGAAATTGACTTTAATAGCTGGGTTGGAGTACTGTTGACTCACCTGTACATAGTTGTGTAGACCATGCCGCTGGTTGTTCCTTCAGGTGGGTCCCACTTCAGCACCAAGTTCATGTTGTGGGAGGTCAAGCGGACATTGGTGGGTCTCTTGAGCAGTTCTGATGCTACTGTACAGTTCAAATCCAAACACAAGCTCACTGTGATTCTATACACATGCTGTTGTTTTTTTCTTACCTATACTGTGGTGTCAAAGTTACTCCTCTTAATTAAGTAACAATCTACTCCGTGATTTTTAGGATTTTTGTTGTGTTTTTTCAAAAATGTATATATATATTAACATTGATTATTTGGACCTGGCACAGTTTACCAGCTGATCCCCCTTCAAGCCACAAAACACTCGATTCCAAATTAACTCACAGACATTTCATTGAAATGAGCAGCTCAAGCGACAAACATCCTTGAAGCAAATTCGCTGTAAAGATTTTTGAGCAAAAGCAAGCTAAAATATTCGGCTGAGTGGTCCTTCGAAAAGGTAGGACAGTTCCTCCTAAACTCCTCTTCCAGGAAGAGTCCGCACATGCGGTCAGCCCAGGTGAATAACTGTCAAATAAACATACCTGTGGAGCTGCCGAGAGCTGAAACTGTTAGGACAACGACGCAAATATAAGCTGACATGTTTTCCAAAAAGCTCTTGGTTCAATGTCTGATGTATTCCGGCTTAATAGTGTGTTCCTGGAACACACTGTGATTCGCTGTGTTTCCTGGTAGAATTCATGACAAACAGGCGGGGGAGTCCGCGGAAACGAAACTGTCGTCTGCGCAGAAACGTTTCAGGCTTCAAAGAAACAGCCTATCAGTGTTCCTCATTTGACTCGGCATGGCATTACCAGTACAAATCACATTGACAACAATAATAATAGTTATTAATTATTATTATTATTATTATTATTAATAATAATAATAATAATTGTACATGAAAGGTATTTGAGCTGTTCAGCTGGTAACATTTTTTTTTTTTTATTTCGCGGTCATTGATACCACTGTAATCCTGGGAGCACTCAAAGCTGTGCAAATGAGAGCTGTAAAAAGGCACATATAGCCTATGCGCCTTGCTGGAGTTCTATTACAAAATTCTACTCAGACTCACTTTGCTCCTGCTCTGACGAGCAGCGTGATATATGAGCAGGTGTGGGGCTTTCTAAACTCTGTCCAGTTCATGCAGGTTGCTACAGGTGACTCCGGTAAAACTCCAGACAGATTTCGGTCACGCAGTTCGGCATCTGTCCTACATAACGTACGTTTGCACAACACATGCCTGTGCTCACGCAAGGGACTTTTTTATTTAGTTAGTTAGTTTGTGGGTCGGTCGAGGCTATATTAAATGATCCGATTCTGTGTCGCCGTGATTTCTGAATACACAAATAGTCTTGGCGGAGTACTGCACTCTCTGAGTGCTTTTCTTTTTATACTCTGAAATTGCTGGTCTTACTTAGAAATACACGTATTTAGCTGTATTCAGTATGTCTTTGAGTTCTCAATCACATCCACCCCTAAAGGTCTATCTGTCTATCTTGCTCATTACATCCAGATTCAGAAGAGCAAGATAATGACGGTCAGTTTCCAAACTTGAGGCTTCAAAATCATTCTCCACAAACGCAGACTAAGGTGACATCACAGGTGCTATGCCGGTATTTTCTATACTTTCTACGAGTAAACTTCAACAATTAAAAAAAAAAAAAAGATATTTGAGTACTGTTAGTAAATGTCCACGTTGCCGGTTTACTGACTTTTTTTTTATTTATTGAGAAAATGATTAAGAAAGAACTGGAATTCAATGACAATGCACACACAGTGAGGTTCTTTGATATCCTCTGTTCAAAGAACATCAGATTGAAATTAAATGTCACATATGTACACCAAATGTCTTTGCATTCATGAGGGTGGTGTTCCACTTTAATGAAGCTGTCATCCTGATCAGAATTGGAATTAAAGGTCACACTTTCATTTTGCAAGACTATAACCTTATAAGTAACAAGGTTATAAAGAATATCATCCTTTGCTAATTGAGCATGGTTAATGAGAAATAAAGATAATACTTTACAGTAACCTCAAACAGAAATGGAACTTAGGCACTAAGACATTATTTATAAGACATTGTGATTTCTTGTTTTTGCTCTGGTCAAGTGGTATAGGCTTTGTCTTGGTTATAAAAGTCAAGTAACAGCTTTTATAACAGACAGTAATCCACCTCAATAAATGTAGAGTGAGAGAAAACACAAAGCATTGACTGGATTGTAACAACTTATAAAAACATCTCCCTCTAATACTTATACATCAACTTTAACCCCCAAGTCTCACAACTAGTCAGCCATAGTTCCACTGAAACAAGCTCTTCTGGGTTCTAGCCTCAGTCGGGTCCCTCTGATTTCCACCTCAGGCAGTCGGAGAAGCCTCTGTAGGCTGAGCTCTGATTTAAGCATTCAGGTGGCGCACTTCTTCGGATCTGGAAGATGTATGACTGGAGATAAGAGAGTCAAACCGTCATGCTTAGATGCTGCTGATAATATTCTACTTAAAGTCTCATTTGGGCTCTTTATGCCCCTTTCAAACCTGCAGTAAACTGTCCAGAATATTTATTACCACAGGAAGAGTAGTCTGTTTATAAATACATCTTTACTGGACACTAGTAGCTTGTTCATTTATCCCCACATTCAAAATGAATAAATATTATCAGTATTTTTAGATAATTAAACGTATATTTAATATCAAATATTGGAGAAAAAATGTCTGTTACCGTTTTTCAATATAAGCCTGGTGTTCCTGTATAATTTCCTTATTGTCAACAATTTCATGAAAAGACCAACACAAAGGTGTTAGTCTGTTTCCCAAAGGAAGCTTCTTCCAGTGTCAGGACCCCCCTCCCCACTCTCTGCATATGGCCCCACCTGGCCTCCTTTTACCTCCCTTTTCCCCTCATTCTTTTGCTCTCCCTCTTTCTGTCCTCCTTCTTTTTCCCCTCACCACTCTGCTCACTCTCCTTGTCTGCACTGCTCTCCTGCGACTGTGACGGATCAGCTAATGAAATCACCAGGATTAGAGACACCTGCCTCATCACCAGCTCCATAAAACCCAGCTTATGACTCCATTCCCTGTGAGATGATAGTGTCAGCTTCAGCATCAGTTTGCTGTTGGTCAGGCCATGGTTGCACTTTTTGCTAAGTTCTCTGTCTGATCTGTTTTAATACCTGTTTGCTCTGCCCACAGTTCCACTGTCCGGTTCTGCCTGCTCTGTGGTGCCACCGCTGCAGCCCTCCGTCCTGTCAGTCCTAAATGGACTTGGACGCCCCCTGTCTGCTCCATCTGACCCAGTGGCCTGCAAGTGAATCTGGACCCCTCTCCTGAAGTGGACCTGGACCCCTGACCGCTAAAACAGTTCAGCGACAAATATTTCTGAAAGCATTTAAGGCGAGAAATAACCTGTGCAGTTGCTCAATCTGTTCTCTTTTTAGTTCAGTGATGCCTAGTTTAAAAGTTTGAGGAAAGTTTCACGATGTGTTGGACCTCCGTTTGCCACACCAAATTTGCTTTAAGTAGAAATCAAGTCTACTTTAAACAAATGAGCTGTGGGGAGGTGCACTGGATCACAGTTCAAAATTCACTGCAATGAAACCAGCATGTGTTTCATATTGACAATAAATGGGATGTGGGAAATTGACGGATCCTGTGGACAAGTCCCTTCAGGGTTTGCTTAGTCACTGTCGGTTCTCCCCTCCTGTTTAGTTCTCCCTTTTCAAATTGTTTTGTATTTACTTTGTTCATAAAAACCTTTCTGTGCATTAACCACCTGTCTCTGCACCTGGGTCCAGCACCCCATGACAGTCCAAAGCAATAAAGGAATATGTAAGTCAGCATTGTGATTCACTGATGTGCTTACAGTAAAATCTAACAATGGAGCTCTATGGCACAGGACTACATACCTTACTTGTTACTTCAATGTAAATTGACTCATTTTAAAATTCAGTTTATATAATGCCAATTCTCATTTGTCATCTCACAACATTTAGCATAGCAAGGTACAGACCTTAGGAATTATAAACAGAATGGAAAACCCAACAATGCAACATTGCCTTTGGATTATCTGTGAGCAAGCAGTGAAAGGGAACCAAAAGAAAAGTCTAAAGTAGGGAACAATCTATTTGGGCTTAAAATTATGCAGTGGCAGGTGGATGCTGTCATAGGACAGTCTATAGCTCATATGTGTTCATCGTCTGCCTCAGTTCCACTTATGCTCCACCTCTTTGCTTCTTTGTGGACTAGCTAGGCTTCAGGAAGTCAGGCACTGCCAAGATGGTAATGGCTGAAGCAGCCACACTGACCTGTCAAACTTAAAAAATTCTACTAAACCTTTCCCAAGTGCAGTTTTTCAATTAAGTTCTTAATATTTTGACCAGCTGGTTTCAGTGCAGTCAGTGGTCCCACTCTTTACTAGATGTGATGCAGTTTTGTTGTTGGTCAAATGAAAACACGACAAAAAGCAGAAATTCAGCTGTTTTTATATTTTCAGGAGGCTGGAGTCTCTAAAAGATAATCTCATAAGTTTAATGTGGATGCAAATTATTTTGAAACAAAAGCTGTTTTAACACTTGGATGCCTTGACACATGATCGTTAGCTTAAACTGATTAACATTTTCCAAATATATTCAGCTGAATTATTAACTGGGTGATCTCTTAATCAGTACTTAAAGGTTTATATGGCTAAACATGCTTTTTTTTAAAAAATAATTCCTTAAGCTAGTTCAAGCTCATTCAACTACTCACATAAGTGGGTCAGATATGTTGACGCAAATGTACTCTGTGCATACTAAAGTATTTTTAGAGTAAATTTTGATGTGATAATGAACATTTGATTTTACAAGTCCCAGCAGACACCGTCGGGTGTGTTACCAGAGTTCTGGGTATGCGCCGTCTTAGTAATTTGAAGCTCAGCTGACTGCCATAGACAACCAGCCCCAGGAAGAGGAACGCCAGCACAGAGAACACACCCATCAGGCTGAAGACCGTAGGCACTGTGAACAAGAAACACAGCAACATACATCAGGTTCCCAAACTTGTGCTGCTTGGAATGTCCATGTATACAGCGAGCCTATTACAACTGGAAAGTCTAGAAATTCAGTTAGCCATTGCTAATGCAGCGCACTGAGTGGAGGATTCTAAATCCAGCAGCTTCAGCACATTTATATCTGAAAGAAACTGCTACAATTCAAATGAAGTTCTCATTCAGCCTTTAGTAATCTACAATATAGTATTTTGATTTACATATATTATGCAGTATGTAAATTTTTGTAATGAGAAAGAGATTGGTTGATGAACACATTAGTCTGACCCATGGGATGCAGGCTGCAGGTATTAGCCTTCGAACTGCCATGCATTTCACATCTCTTTCTCCTTCCCCTCGACTATCAACATGCAACTGTTTTCAAAAAGTTCATTTTACAATGCGAAACAACAAGAACAGATTCCAGATAGTAACCTACACACTGAAAATACAAAGCCTCGCCAAGGATTTGGATCATGCTGATTTCATTTACAGGAGAACCTATAGCTCATCTATAGTTTGGTTGTTGTTGTTTTTTTAGTTTTTCATTCCCTGTGTTTCTTATTCCAAGATGAAAAAAATTGTTAAATGTTAAATGGCTAAAATGTTCTGACTAAATCAAGAGGAAATGATATGCTGACATACATGTAGAAATTCCATCCCATTTATGTAAGATGCACATAAACACTCTCAAAGAGCTTTCTTAACCAACAGATTAAAGTTGACTGCACAAAAGAATAAAAACATAGCTTGTGTATTTCATCTAGGCAAAACTGAGTGTGACGTACATGAGCTTCTGGATGAAGGAGGGCTGGTGAAAGCACACTGAGGCTTACTGGGGACAGTATTGGAGTTAAAGAGCGATGTGACAGAGACAGTCACACAGTACTCCACACCTGGCTGCAGGTACGTAATCACAGTCTCCTCTTCATAAGGTAGATTCAGTCTGAACTGAAACACAGCAAAAGCAGCAGGTTGATTAAAGCAGCAAATTTAGAAGAGTCCCACTTTCTGTGGAATGTTTACAAGGGAAAACACGTACTCCATGTGACCCACAGTACGTGACAAGATTAAACCGTTTTTTTTCCCTGAGCGTTTATGAAGCAGAATATAGTAGTGAGGTAGCAGTGATGAAGTCTAATTTTCTGAATGTTGAGATCCACATTATTACCCCAGTTTGTTGATTTGATGCATTCATAAAAGCCCAGCTTGAATACAATAGATGACACAAGAAGCATGTGCAAATAGCAAATATCTCTTTCAAACGATTGTCATATGTATGTAGTGAGTGTATGAAGACCTTTTGGAGGAGATACTTGGCTTCAGTTTATGCGGTTTTCATTGCTGGACATGCTCACATTCAAATCTTTCCAGAATCAGAAAACGCATTTTATGTAAATAGTGGTTTAAAAAAAACTGTAGCAGTTCTCACTGAATTACTGCAGGTGTGAACTGGTGACTTCACGGCATTGTGTTGACTGACAATTGTTTCAGTTCCATTTAGAAAGTAACTGAGAAACTTGTAACAAATCTTGTTGTTTACCTCCTTGTTGTTGAATACCCAGCCGCTGCAACAACAGAATTTCGTTCTGGGGATTGATAGAGTCTAAGTCTGTGGCACAAATCACCATATAGGCTACATGAATTAAAGACAGCTGTACTTGGGCAATATAAAATGATCACTCGGGGAGAAAGTTAGAAACAACAAAGTGTCTTTAGTTTGTTTTGTTTTTTTTCTCACACAGCACATATACTTTTACTGGACAACATCCAGGACACTGAGGTGTCACTCAAAAACTCATTTATCAATGGGATGCACTCTTAAAAAAATACCTATGCACTGTTTGAACATGCAGGGAGACAGATCTGGAGAGAAAGGTGGGTGGGGAGCGATGATTGTTTTTGGTTTGTGCAACCAAAGATTGTTATTTTTTTTAAATTAAACTTATTATTGGGCAAGTGTTAGGAAATTGGCATGTGCAACCAGTTTCGATCGTTCAAGTCAGGTCTTTCGCATTGGACACCTCAGGATGTTACTGTACAACTTGCTGTTAGCAGTCTGTTCCTAGGGGAACAAATTCACAACCCCCCTGAATGTCAATCAAAACAGCAGAACAATGAGTATGCATGAGGTTGTGGAATGTCTGTGTGTGTGCGTGTGTGTATGTGCGTTGCCCTATGTTAATCTTATTTTATTTTCTGTTTGTCCTGTCATCTCTTTTAGGATTTACAAACCTGTAACTGGCAAAGTACTATGATTACTGTAACTTTCAGTTTTTTTCTATAGGTGGCATTCTTTTTTTCGTTTGCCCAGCTGTCACTACTTGCCTTAACTACCCATTTATTTAAATATACAAGAAATTGTTGCAGTTACAGAAATAACAAGTGATGAGTTTCATTTCCTGCCTCTTGAATTTTCACTCCAAGAATGATCTGCTACAACAGGAGAACATAAAAGGAAATACATAATATGACATGGTGTAAAAATGGCAGTAAGCCTGTTATATTATGTTAACCCTATTGCTTCCAATGTGTTTTGGATGTCGCACTTAAAACTACTTTGCAACTTGACTTATTGTCATGTTTTAAAACTTAATGTGAAAACATGATTTTTAAGAGTTACGCTTCCACTGTTTGTTCTGATAACTGCATGTTTGTACACTGTCAATTACAAGCTATCCTCTTTGATTTCTCATCAAGCCGAGCATTTCCTTGAACACAGGCAAATGATGGTGAGAGGAAGACGTGCGCAAAAACCACATTCACTAAAAAACATTAACTATGTGAGAGAACTTGGCGCCTCTCCACAAATATGATCTGCTAGACTCTATCCATGACATACAGTAGAACTGACTTGTGGGTTGGCCGTTTTCATTTCTTGGTATTCCACACTGCTGAGTTTCGTATCACCTAAACACATGTAAGCTCAAGACAAAAAAAAACATGCAGATGTGCAGAAAGTCTTGTGAGTTTAATCACTGAAGAGAAGAAGACCATGCATCAAATCATGTTTTTTTTAAACCCTATTTTAATTATCTCATCATTTTAAAAATGTTCAATTGCAAAACCTATCAGTGTCAAAATTGTAATCATGAAGGAAATTGGGTAAGCTTCCCTTGATTATACTTACCAAAAACACAGAAATTGTAAAGGGTCTGATGATTAGAGGTGTGGCTGAGTTAAATTTTTAATTGGACAACTTCTGAAAAATCACAAGGCTACTGTACAAAAAATAATGAGAAAGCTAGTGACAAAAAAACGGAAAAAAATTCTCATTTTACATAAACCTTGATGCTATAGGTGTCATTTTCCTGCAAAGTTCCAACTATACAACGGTTTGAAGGACATTGTTGAATAGCTTTTTAATAAATGCATGACTGTGACAGTGTAATGCCTTTACAAGAAACTGTTCACTTTTGGACAACAATATTTCTGAACACTAGTTACAAACCCTTTCTGTTGAGGACCAAGAGAACCTGCAAAGAAGGACGGGAAGCAATGTGCTGTCTGTGACAGGAATTTGTGGACTTGGGTCCTTTTCGTTTTGCACAGTTATTGAATCCATTATAAATCTAAAAACATTGAATAGTGCAGCTTTCACTGACACATACCTGTGTTCCATCCCTGGTTCTTTGCACATGGAAGACCAATTCTCTGTAGAGGTCCTTCAGCTGCAGGTTCTGTCTGAGCACTGTAGATGCAGGAAGTCTGAGCTGGAGGATCAAACAGTTCCCACAGCCAGAGACAGACAAATCAGGAGGTCCCAATACAGCTATGGGTAGAAATGAATTCATTTTCAGTCAACTGGAAAGACATTAATTGCAAAACACACTATTACAATGATGCAAAGATGGCTGACAGTGAGGAAACCATTAGCTACTACATTCCCCTTTTCAGTTTCACTGAGAACAGGAATGAATAGTGATTCTCTATCATTTGGACTTGCACCTCAAGGGTACTCTAGGTGGAAAGTTTCACTCAACTAATATGGAAAAAATTATCATTATTATTAAACAAATATTAAACTGCATTCTATGTGCTATTAAAAAGACTCCTAAACTTTTCAATTTAACTAAATGTTTCCTTCTTTTTAACTTTCTACATAACAAAATAATGGTGATATCTCACTGTCTGACACAGGCTGAAACCATCGTGACATAGTCCAGTTGGATGTCTTGTTGGGTGTAACAGCCTGGACACGGGCTCGGTAGTGATCGAACAGGTCCTTGAATGTTTTGGTTAGGTTACATATTTGTCCTGCCTTCAGCTCCAAACAAGCAGCCACTGGCCTCCACGAGTTCTTCCTCCAATGTGAAAGAAAACACACTTAAACACAGCTAAGATTCATGCATCAACTTACAAAAAGGAATTATTAATAACAGAAAAAAGGCAAATTAGTGTTGATGAAGAAAACTGTACACCTTTTGCTACAGATGCTTTTTAATGTCATGTGTCACTCCTTCACTCTATTTTCCACAGTTATCCACAATTCTTTTATCTTATATTGTGTTACTCTCTGTCAGATCCCCCTCTTACCTTTTGCTATCACACCTTTGCTATTTGCAATTGACTGCAGATCTCTTGATTCAGTTACCTTTTGTTCTTTGTTGTATTACCCTCTGTCCTAGCCTAGCCGCGCTAGACCCATGCTCTGAAGACACAAGGGTCTAGGCACGCTTGACAGGGAGGGAGGCGGGCTAAAAGGTTGTCTATCAAATCACTCTGCAGCAATTGGGTAGGTATACAACCAATCAGCGCAACGAATAGGCTCCTAGAGCGCCGGAAATCAGAGGATGCGGTAGTTCGGTGAAGCCTTATTTATACAGTCAATGGGTGAAGCTCAAGTATATTACAGACATGTTAACAGAAAGATTATTCAGAGTCGGTGCTAATGGAGCTCAACGACTGTTGTCGTTTTTGTTGTCGACCCTGGCAGAGAATTAAATTCGTTGCCGTAGGTTGTCTAGCGCGCCTAGGCTAGTTGTTTCAGGTTGTTTCTGTCAGAATCGTCGCGCCTCTGTCCTCACTTAGTTACACCCGCCTTCTGACTTTACACTTCATGGTGATTCGTCCGGCCAGATTTAGGAGCATCCAACCTCGAGCCTTATGGAGGGTAACTAGACCCACCCTGGCAGAGAATTAAATTCGTTGCCGTGGGTTGTCTAGCGTGGCTAGGCTACCTCTGTCCCTGATTAGCAGCCATATGCAAATTAACCACTATTCACCATTGTATTTACATACAACCTCCTCCCTACCCTCTGATCATCCCTATAAAATGTGGACTGAATATGTTCTGAGTCAGCTTACCTTCACAGACTCATGCTTTATGTTGGTAAGCCCAACATAAAGAATACTATATCATGGCCCCACATGGAAAGAATACCAATATTTTATCTATGACAATAATATGCCTCCAGTTTCTAGTCAAAGTTTACATTTGTTCATACAAATAATGTAACTCACTGGATGTAGGCTGTGAGTATACACCTGCCCTGGCCGGGCATTTCATGCACCTTTTGCCTGCCCCTGCAACATCCACGTATTATTGTTTTCAAAATCCCCATCACTACAAGAAACAACAACAACCTCCAAGCAGCAACCTACTATACTGATAATGGAAAATTTTGCTGAAGATTTGGATAGTGAGTATAGCAGCCCTGCTACTTTTTGTGACAGTGACAATGACAGTGCGTCCTGCATTGTTGCTGCAAATGGTCTACCAAAACACTGAAACTACAACGATTCTGATAGGTTAACAGAAATACAAACAAGCCAGTTTTTCTCCATTTATAGCAGAATAAAAGTGGGATGCTGTCACACCATTCTACACAGCGAAGTGCCAGCAAGAGAGAATTCTCATCAAAATTTAATCTTGAGTTGAATGAGTTGGACTCCATCTGTCATCCCAACCTGACCTGAACAGAACAAATCCAGAGCATCAAAGCCTTGTTAGTAAATACTCCCTTGATCACATTTACAGTCATGGAAATAATATTAGACCACCCTGGTTTTCTTCAGCTTTTTGTTCATTGGTATCACTAAAGGTATATTACTTGAAGAATATAATGAACACGACAAAATATGCAGCTGATTACATGGTACTTTCTGTCCTATTTGACATGCTTAAGCTTAATTGTATTCCAAGGGTAAATAAGAGGCCATTTCATGTCATAAGCAGCACTGCACATGCAAAGGTCTAAAGTGGTTTCCTGTTGATATTCAAGTTGGAACTCAACTCAGAGGTTGTCAGCTCTCACATAATGCCGAAAACAAAAGAATTATGTGAAGCCACAAAGGCAGCCATCTTGGCACTGCTGGAAATTGGCACAAGTGAGAGACAGGTAGCGAAAAAACGAAAGCTCTCCAAGACAGCCATTCATTACACCAAGAAAAAACAAGCCCAACATGGTACAACCAAATTGCTAGCTAGTCAAGGCAACTTCTGTTTACCCCACAAGATGACCATGCACTTATCCGTTCTTGTGTCAGGAATCGTCCTCAGATCTCCCAGGGACCTTAAAAATGAGTGGGCTCTATCAAGAAAAGTGACTTGTTCAGCAAGGACAGTTGGAAACTGAGTTCTTGACGCTGATCTGAAGTCATCAATAAAAGGCAGAGGAAAGCCCAGTTACTCTTTGCTGGGAATCATAAGGATTGGACTGTTTATGACTGGGCAAAGGTTCTCTTCAGTGATGAATCCAATTTTCAATTGACAAGACAATGCCCCTTGTCACACAGCAAAGTCAGTTAAAGCCTGGATGGAGAACCACAACATTTAAACCGTGCCTTGACCAGCTCAATCACCAGATCTAAATCCAATTGAAAACCTGTGGAAAATCATCAGACACAAACTAGAGAACCACAAGCCCAAAAACAAAGCAAATTTGTCTGAATTTGTGTAACAGAAATGGGCTGCTGTGACAGCAGAACAATGTCAGAAACTGGTGGAGAGCATGCCAAGACGCATGGCTGCAGTCATCAAAAACAACGGTTATGCAATCAAGTACTAACTTCTGTGTGTATCATGTGACTAATAAAGGCAGAAAAGAAAACATGGAATACCTTGATGTAAGAATTTAAATGAATTTGGTTATTATCAAGAAAACCATAGGAAATGGCGAGATATCAGCACTTACATTACATCCTTATGAGTTATTTTTATTGTTATCATTATATTTGTTCAAACAAATGTACCTTTAGTTGTACCAGGCATTAAAATGAACAAGAAATTGAAGAAAACAAGGCTGGTATTATCCTGTTTTTCATGACTGTATATTATTATTTTAGCACCACTAAAAATATTAACAAATCAGAAATCTCACAGGCCATTTAGCATGTAATGCATTTCACAAATCTGGTGCACTAGTCAATTGCAGTTTCCTGAATTGAGAGCCAGGTCAACAGAGTGGGAATGATGCCAAGCTACAATGAAAACACTTTGTGAGACAGCAACAAGTTCCTTTAAGCAGAATGTGCCATGAGAACGAAGAGGATCCCACTTGATTATTCTGACAATTATCCTGTCAATTTGTTTCTACAAAAAACAGTGCATGTGTTTAAGATGTACAAACTGGGATGTCATAAATAATTGTCCTAAGTCTTTCTCTCCTCTCTGTCCAAGCTTCCCTGAATACCTGGAGTGCAGGACTTGAACAGTGAAGTTGGCATCTGAAGGTGTGTGGGGACCTGGCAGGAAGCTGAGAGTGTGCTCCAAGTTGAAAGATGAGATGGAAACGTCGAGAGGTGCAGGAAGGAGAACACACAAGACTGAAGAAGGAGAGAGAATAACACTTCAAAATTTTCTCTTAAATTGGCAGCAACATTTTGTCTTTGTTTTTCTTTTATAAATCTGCATTCCCCACAAAACCAAATTTCCAGTAGCTAAATGACTATCTGTGACCTAAGAACAGCAGAAAGTTTAACGGAACTGATCTGCACTTACTACTTCTGCCAACATCCACACATACACATAATGCCATAATATATGCACACATCTCAGTTCAGAGTAAATGTACCTTCACAAAATACAAAGCTCACTGATACATGAACATTTCAGTGCTAACATGTCACAATATTCCAATTACAAACTCTCAACCCCCCTCCCCAACCTCATTCCAGGGAGCATTACCAAGTTGAAAATGCAGAAGAAGCAGCAGCAGCCACAGCCCCATCGTCTCTCCATGTACTTTGTAACGGCTCACACTTAAATGTCTTGAACAAGCTGAAAAGGCTCTGGTTTAAAGTTAGAGAACACACCATATAGAGGAAGGGATGGGAGGGAGCTGGGGGTATGGGTGTGGGGGTTGGGAAATGAACACTTTTACAACACAATGCTGAGTTTCTGTTTCCCCTGAAGTCCCTCCCAGGCTACTCTTCTTATCCTGCAGTTTAACTAGGTGAGGTTTCACAGTTACTGGTACACAGTCGCTCTGTAATGTCAGCTTGAATAATTTGTAGACAAATTATTGTTTCAGTTTTTATTGCAATAATAAACATGACAGAACAAGACTTATCAGTAAAAATGTGACTATTTGCTCTAAAATACATGTACATGTCTATGGCTGAGCGCTGAGTAAAATGACTGAGTAGCAAAAATGAGCTAATGTATGGCAAGACGTTACAGTCAATATAAATACACCAAAATGACACAAATACGATTTCATACTGTACTGTTGAAATAAAGTTGCAAAGTGTAATAACGTGCATTTCTGTGGTTCCATTCTTCATACATGTACAAAACATAGAGAGATAAAGCCAGTCAGTTTCACATTCAGTCACTATAGTTCCATTTCAGAAATTATGCATAGCAGTGTGAATATCCACTCATAAGTCATTAAGCATACAATGGCTTTTAATAAAAATACAGTATTTCTTATGTACTCTGTTTTTCTAATCTATTGTATGTTCACAAGTTCAGTTTTCAGTGCATGTCGAAGGACACTTGAAGTTTGCTGCTTCTTTGAAGAAAGTGTTACTCGCTTTTAAAATCTGAAATTTACCATAAAAGTTGTCACATCCGGCCAACTTCCTGCAGGGGATTAGGGTTAGTAGCTAAATTAAACAGAATAGCAATTTCGAAATGTGAATTTTTCCTGTGAAGTCCTCTTTAGGTTTTGATTTAGATCTTAAGACCTTTTAGAAAGCAGAGGAAGCACTAATGTGTAAAGCTGCATCATTTACTGTAAACCATATGGTGAAGAATACAATGGGCCTCATGCAAGAACATTTTCTTTACCTAAACTTCCCTTACTTACAGTATACAACAAGAATGAGTACACCTTATTACAATTATTCACAATTGTATCATTTCTCACAGTTACAATGATTGTTTGAAGGACTATTTTGAAAACACAGGCCTCGAAGCAGAAATTTGACATACAAGCTAGAAAATTGTGTAATCACTGAGACTAAACTGGGTACACTTTCGACTTCAAATCAGCCCAATTGCATGAACATGGTTAGAAAATGAGCTGCCAACACCAGAACCTTCTCAGTTTTGGATCTACGGGCAGTGTCTATCTACATCGTGGCCCCACATGGAAAGGAATTGAAAAAATCTAAATGCCAGACTTCACAATCAGTGAAACAGATACAGCAAGACTGCTGATCAAAATAATGATGATGGATACTGATGGTTCATGAGGATTTTTTTTTTGACAAAATAATTAAACTGCTTTCTAAGAGGCAAGTACTGCTGTTAATGGGTGAATAAAATCAGAGCTTGACACTGTGGAGCTTCTTGTCTACATATTGATGAAGTGGAATCTAAGTCACAAATTATGGGTCAGAGTCTAAAACTTGACCATGGACAAATGTTACAGATCTTCAAAAAAATCTACAAGTCAGCATTCCGAGGCAGCAGGACTTATTGTCGACAAAAATCCAGGAGTAGTTCTTAGCAGTGATTAAATCCCCAAGAAAAAACTAAAGACACTGAGCTGTGCACCGTCTTTTATGCTGAAAGTTGGTCATTCTTCCATGCCTATAGAGTGTATGATAGGAGTGACACTTTTGATACCATCAGACTTTTCTAAATCTATTGGTCAGATCCTGACGTCAGGTCATCATATTTCACTCTTAGAGCTCTCCCTACAGAAGACATGGTCATTAAGTTGTCATTAGGTCATGTTTTACAGAGAACATGACCAGACATGTTCAAAGTTTGCCCTGTTATTTTGAGACAGACTTCATGCATATTATACTTTTATGTATTGTTGTTTTCCTCTTTCAAAAGTTATACTGTGCTAAGTTTACACCATTATGTTCTGAGTACTCCATATATCAATTATTAAAAATAACCTATTTTCACACCAAAGTTCCAGGTTATACTTTGTGACCTTCTAGCTGTGTGTGTGTGTGTGTGTGTGTGTGTGTGTGTGTGTGTGTGTGTGTGTGTGTGTGTACTTGTTTCTGCTATCTCGGTGGGGACTCGTGTCACGGTGGGAACCAAAAATGAGGTCCCCACGGGGGGAAACAGTGTTTTCTTGGCCATGTTGTTGTTACTGAAAAAAGTAAAAGTGCAAAAAAGTTTCTTTAGGGTTAGGCATTGTTTTGGTCTGGGTTAAGGTTAGGGTTAGATATGAATGGGAGTCAATGGTAAGTCCCCATGGGAATAGCAGAATCAGTCGTGTGTGTGTGTGTGTGTGTGTGTGTGTGTGTGTGTGTGTGTGTGTGTGTGTGTGTGTGTGTGTGTGTGTGTGTGTGTGTGTGTGTGTGTGTGTGTGTGTGTGTCCTCCACAGACACATACCACACCAAAACATCAGTGATTACTAGAACTGACATTATTATGCAGTTCATACATACGTCTTAACTCTATTCTTCAGTTTAACAGGATTTGCCATAATTATATCAGCTTTCACTTTTAGCACATTGTACTCAAAAGATATTACTTTACAATGTCTACAGAGGAAAACTGCATACCTGTAAGCAGTGTCAGCAATCCTATTAGATGGATCAGAACATTCAACAAAATAATGCAACTGAAGAAGTCATCAGACTGACATGAAAACAACGATGATATTTACTGCATGTTACACTAAGGGTTCAGGTCTAATAAAATCTGTTTTATTACTCTGTAGTATCAGTTTGAGGCTGTCTGGTGAGCAGAAATAGGTAAAATAGAAATAGGACAACATCAAAAGCTTATGTTGACAAGTATGAGTGACTAGTAACATTGCTCTGCAAAGCTTTCTCTATGTGTCTTCTTTTTTTCCTTCTGCTTTCAATATTTTAGTTTACGTACGCCTTCTTGTGTTTGCCATAAATTTGATGTAAACTGGTTGGTTTGTGGCTTTGGATCATAGATGCAGTCACACTGAAAATGTAGGTTTCACAGCTGCAAATTGGTCATTTGTGCACACAGACGAGTGTGACCAAAAATGTTCTTCATGTTTCTATGGAGTGTTAGAGCCACTGTCAAGCTGCATTGTAGTTTTTTTCAGCCTGGCAGGTTACTGGAAGTATGAAATTTTGGGGTTTGAATTAATAGAAACCTTTCTAGATGCAGTTTGTGTATGTGAAGTCTCTAACTTCATGTTTTAAATGCAGCACATGCTGTTTTTTTGTTTGTGAAAGTGAAAATGATTTAGCTGAGATAAAGAGCATCTGTGACTGATGATGTCATCTGAACACTGCAAAGCAGAGCCTGGTGATGATAGCGGAGTTTACAAGAAGTTATAATGAAAAGACGGGCACTGGCAGACCATCTGTGCATGACTTTTTCAACATCAACTCAAAATCAAGGCTGACAGTTTCTTGCACGAGGCCCCTTGCTTTAAAATATTTAGATAATTGCTCTAAAAAATGGTGTTCATCCAAGAAATTAAGAAGCTATTTCAATTTGAAAGGACTGAGACTGCAACAGGAAAGTGTGACAAGTAGGCAAGTCCAGTTTGGATCTGGTTTGAAGAAAGTATATCAAGGAAGCATATTCAGTTCTGATAAGATGCTGTCTAACCCCATCCCTAGCCTCAAGTGTCACTTTAAATGGAAGAAGGATGCTGTCATTTAGTGTCCCTTCAGACTGTTCTTAAAACTTTCAGGTTCTTTTCCATCACTGACTCGGTGTTGGTGTACTATGGCCAGTAATAAGCACAAGGATAATTACTTATATAAAATCTGTTTTAGGCATCCTCAGTGAGTTAATGGAACTAAATCTAGATCAGGGAAGTGTAATGACAACCTCAGCCTTTCTTTCAAACACTGCTTTTCACATATTATGAAAACAGCACAAAATTATCACCTTCAAACCTCTACATAAAATCATATCATACATCGGCACATGTGCGCCCCATATATCCAGAGTACTTGACCATATCTTCCTCCTCCTCTTCATCAACACACCAGGAAACTCTTTTTGTGGCAATTTCCTTGGAGCCCGAAGTTTGTGAAACTTCAGTACTGCTGCAGTCCTCGGAAGAAGAATGACACTCTTGCTCCACTTTTGTCATGCAGCGGTATGACTTCCCCTCCTCCTCTTTGTTCTCCTCCTGCCGGCCAAACGTTAATGTAAGGAGGTTCACATCCTGGCTGTCCCCCTGTTCCACTGCCTTGTGCTCTGTCTCATCTGCCTTGCTTTCTTCTCCAGTCAAACTGTCTGTGCCTGTGATCAGTGAGGGCTTCAGTCCAGCACTGGAATGAGTGTCTGTTGGCTGTGAGTTGAAGAAGTCTAATGGCTGTTCTGAGGATAGACCGGGCGGTGGTTCAGGCTTAGGGGATAAAGATGAGGAAGAGGAGGAGGAAGAGAGGAGGCTAGCGCCCGGCCGTACATTATAACATCCCCCTGTGCTCCCACCGGTGATCTCTGTTGCACTTTCCTCATCACTCTCATCAGATAATGACAACCTGCTCCTCTTCTCACCTGGAGAGGGCACCGTTGGCCAGATTTTCAAAAACGAAGTTAAGGGTGTGCTAAGAGTCGTAACAACCAGAACATTCTCCATGTGATGGATGGATGCCTGAGACACACAGATAGACAGAAAAAGGGATGTTAAAACCAGTAGTCAGATCAGTTTACATATATAAATGAAAATGACAAGTCAGTCAATGTTCATGAAACCATTTGTCTACAGAAAAAAACTATGACATTTATTGTATTTTAGCATGTAAGAACTGACATTTATTGGTTTAAAAAGCTCTGTATTATTTTTGTTCCATTTGATATCTTACACTATTCTAAAGTGAATATCTAGCAATGTGAAATACATCATATGATGTGTTGTTAGGCATGTTTTTACTTTAAAACAACATTATGGAATTTTATATAATAAAAAGTTAATTGTACAACTGTGACTATTTATCTGTTTTTAATTTTGTACTTATTATCAGTCTGCTGTTTATAACACAGTTACAAATTAATCCTTTGCACTGTAAAATCCAACAGAAACAGTAAAAAACAAAAACTAAATAACTTTTGCTAAGCTAAAACTGACATCTTTCTGTGTTATTGTTTGGCTGAGTGTCTGACTATTTTATTTGCAAAAATCTTTTTTTAAAAACGTAATCAATCAATCAAACGTAACAACATTTTTCCAAGTGCCCACAGGTATGGGTTCCTACTGGCTTAACAGTTGTACCAAGAAGCACAGATTTTTTTCCCCTCTATTATGGTTTCTTTTTATCAATTTTTAAAATGAGACAGAGAATAAGGTGATATTGACAAAATATTATCATTTCATGCCTTTGTTAGGCTTTGTTATGGAATGGCATGTCACACATCAGTAGCTTCAAGATAGTGAGAAAGCTAAAAAAGAGTCAAACACAAAGGCTGTAGTACAGGATATACGTTATATGCTTGACCTGTAGTTAAAATTGTCAAGCCAAGGATTTTACAAATGAATAAATGCATTTATTCAAGAGTCATTGCAAACTTCTATTATTCCTGTGAAAACATAACTGCCCTCTCAATCCTAATAACTTTTTGAGCCACCCTTTGTAGCAGCAACTGCAACTACACGTTTGCAATAGCTTTTCTTACATCACCATGGATAAAGTTTGACCCACTCTTCTCTGCAAAACAGTTTTAATTCAGTCACAATAAATGCTTTTTGAGTATGAACTGCCCTTTTGAGGTCTTGACACGACATCTCAATTGAATTCAAGTCTGTACTTTAACTTAGTCACTCAGAAACCTTATTTTTGTTGTCGTTGAGGCATTCAGAGGTGAATCTGCTTAGGTGCTTTAAGTCACTGTTATGCTGAAACCTCATTTGCACTTGAGCTTTAGGTCATGAACTGATGGGTGAATATTGTCCCCCTCCCCCCTTCCTACTGTTTTGCAACTTCCTCAGCCAGAAGTTCACAAAGATTGGCTTTGGAGACTGGTTCCAAAGTGGAAAAACCGTCAGTCACCTCCTCTACATGGATGACATTAAACTGTATGACGGAATATATATATATATATATATATATATATATATATATATATATATATATATATCACCTGGATCTACAGCAAGGACATTAGATTGTAACACAGACAGTACCAGTGTGGTTGGATGATATCCAAGAGGGGCAATATGATCACCATTGAAGGGACTGAATTTCCAGAAGGTAACATAGCAGATGTTCAGGACAGCTACAAATACCTTGGAATTCTATAGACAAATGGAATCAAAAGGTGATCAGCCATAGTCAGCCATAGCCAAGTACCTACAGTATGAGACAGGTCCTGAAAAGTCAGCTGAATGGACAGAAGAAGATAGGAGCTATCAATACAAATGCCCTACTGGTGATCAGATATCTCATGGGTATAATAATCTGGTCACAGGAAGAGACAGAAGCCACTGATATCAAGACAAGGAAGCTTCTCACAACGTATGGAGCATTCCACTTCAAGTCCAGCACCCTGAGACTGTACACAAAGTGGAAGGAGATACAGTAGGCCTGATGAGCACCAGAGCCACTGACCATGCTATGAGAATATCTCAGGCAACAGAAACCCAACAATGAGACTGACAAACTGGTGGTGGCTAATTGACCAGACGGTGTGGTGGTCAAGTGATAGATGTAGCAATTCCAAGTGACAGCAACATCAATGCAGATATCGCCAATTGGGACTACAGGGCGCTTCTTTTGTCTGTTGAAACTACAATTGAGCTTTTTGACAATCACACAAGATGCTATGTTTGAACACCAAACACTGCACATCATCGCACAACATCCGGACCATGAAGCATGGTGTGAAATACTCACTTGTAACTCCTTCATAGGAGTCATATGTGTCTTGGTCTCGCTTATTAGTCTTTTTCTTGTACGGTCAGTTTTTCAGGATGGCCTGCTGTAAGTAGATTTACACAAGTGCCATATTGTCTTATATTCTTGTTTCTTAACTGATATAGCAGTACTCCAAGGGATATTTAGTGACTTGGATCATTTTCTTGTATTCATCCCCTGACATATGTTTTTAAATAACTTTTTCACAGAGTTGTTTGGAGTGTTCTTTGTCTTCCTGGTGTAGTTATAGTCAGGAGTAGTGATTCATCAGTGATTGGAGATACAGGTGTCTTTATAATACAATCACTGAGACACATTCACTGCGCTCAGATCTCCAAGATGGTGGTATGTAGTATACATATATGCAGTAACAATAAAGGCATGTGATTTGATTTCACCAACTGTGTGACTTCCAGCACCAACTGGCTACACCTCTGTGTTGAATTAGGTGAACCATCTATATAACCACTTCTACATTTTATGTTTTTATATGAACTCACATTATTTTGTAGACATTTGTTTTCATGAAAGGGTCTTTTTTGTGAGTAAAAATAAAAAAGTCAAATTAAATTGACCACGATTCAGTGTTTAAAAAGTAATGAAAGGGTAAAACTTCCAAGGAGGTGAACATTTTTGTAAGTATGTTCTGATACTTTACAAACACATTTTCTCCAAATACTTTCAAGCAACGTATTTCCCCCAGTGGAAACACTGCTGAATCATACTGAAGGAAGTGAGATTTAACAAAGTGCTGGGTGTGCAACTGTTTTGGAAAAGAAACTTGGTGAGCGGTCAATACCCTTAACTTCCTTCCAAATTTCACATAAAAATTACTGGTGCAGTGTTATGTTGGGAAACCTTGGGTACTGACATTCATGTAAATGGCATTTTGACAGGTACCACCTTCCTAAACATTCTTGCAGACCAACCTCATCGGGTTGTTGATTGGATCAGTGATCAACACAGACTGTAAGTTATAAATGGACAGGAGAAATAATAATATACCGTGGATGCTGTCCTTGGATACCCCAGTCAAAAAATGGGTAGGACTTAGACTACGCGGTGTCTGTTCAGTAATTAGGAAGATAACCTATTCAACAAAATTCTATTACTTACGGAATCAGTCTCTAGGTCAAACAGTACTGCTCTATCACCCTGGTTGACCGAGGTGTGTAGCAACCAATAACAGCCAGAAACATAATAATTTTGGCCATTTTAAATGTACTAAAGCCCATAACATAAAAACTTTGCAACAATGTAATAACAACTCAATAAAATAGTTTACAAGTCAATAAAATAGTAACATTTTGCCAATAATGTAATAACTTATTACATTATTGGCTGGTTATTACGTCAATGGCCTAGCATTAAAAAAATCCTTTGAAAATGTAATAATTTCAGCCGATAACGTAATAATGCATAAATAGGATTGAATTTTCTGTTATTACGCTATTGGCTTTACTACATTTACAATGGCCAAAAATATTACATTATTGGCAGGTATTATGTTATTGGCCGTTCTATGTTATTGGTTGCTACAAAGCCACACTTCCGTTTTTGAGAACAGTCTATTGAAATGAATGCAAAATCTATCCAAGACATCAAACTCTGAACAAATAAAAAACAAACAAAGAAAACATAACTGAAAATTAGATTTCATTTTTGTAGTCTCTGCATGTCACTGGGCTGCACAGTGGTGTAGTGGAGATCTTCTGGCCTTGCAGCAACAAGATCCCCAGTTCAAATCCCGGCCTGGGCCTGGGATCCTTCTGCATGGAGTTTGCATGTTCTCCCTGTGCATGTGTGGGTTTTCTCCGGGCACTCCGGCTTCCTCCCACAGTCCAAAAATATGCTGAGGTTAATTGATGACTCTAAATTGTCCGTAGGCGTGAATGTGAGTGTGATTGTTTGTCCGTATATGTAGCCCTGCGACAGACTGGCGACCTGTCCAGGGTGTCCCCTGCCTTCGCCCGAGTCAGCTGAGATAGGCTCCAGCACCCCCCGCGACCCTAGTGAGGATAAAGCGGTATATAGAGAATGGATGGACGGATGGCTGCGTGTCACTGCTTGCATGTCATGCAGTCAGCGGTACTGCATGACATTTGCGGTAGCTTGAGAGCATAGGAGTGGGTGGGGGGTTCGTCAGAACGAGAGCTAGTTCAGGATTCAGGATTCTTCCCACTTTGCAACGCTATGACAAAAATACTGGGCTGTTTATTTAGAGATTGCCATTTAGCAGAGTAATCTTTGCTCTTAAGAAAGAAAAATGTTACTTCTCCTTAACTAAAATGGGGTTATGGTTAAGTTAGGTTTATTCCATTCTGTGCATCAGCATGCTAATCTTGATGACAGTGTTTGATGTTTTGATTTGAAAGACTAATGGGTTCAAAGTAAATTAAGAACATCATTCTCGAGTCAAATCCGAGCAAAGTGTGTCTATGTGTATATGTGTGTGTGCGTGTGTGTGTGTGTGTGTGTGTGTGTGTGTGTGTGTGTGTGTGTGTGTGTTCTTGTACTTGCTACATGGTGAGAACCATTTTCTGCATTTAACTATCAAAGTGAGGACATTTTTACAAAGTGAGGACATTTTGGCCGGTCCTCACTTTGAAACAGCCATGTTTGAGGGTGAAGACTTGTTTTTAGAAAACAGGTATGACTTGAGGTTTGGTTAGGGTTAGGGTAAGGATTAAGTTTAGGCAATCAGTTGTGATGGTTAAGGTTAGGGTAAGGCTCTAGGAAATGCATTACGCCTATGGATGTCCTCACTAAGATAGAAGTACAAACAAGTGTGTGTGTGTGTGTGTGTGTGTGTGTGTGTGTGTGTGTGTGTGTGTGTGTGTGTGTGTGTGTGTGTGTGTGTGTGTGTGTGTGTGTGTGTGTGTGTGTGTTATTTTTTCCCACAGCAGCATGCTGCATGATTAGGGGCTGCTAGCCTTGATGACCGCTGTATGTAAGGTTAGGATGTTGTATCACATTGGTGGAATCATTATAGCATTACAAGCAGCTGCCAAATTCAAAAGTGATCATATCCTATATACATTTGACCTGTTCCTATCGAAAAAGCATCTGACTCAATCACTCATCCAAACCACTGTCACAAATGAATATATGAACAATGTAACATGCATTCTAGGTACTCACATGTTCTATATTTCACTTCTCATCTTTTATTCTAACTCACATTTAGTGAACGTTAAAAAGGTATTTTTTCTGATCCATAGATATATGCCACTTTTTGACCACTGAACCACTACACAACCACTGGCAGCTGAGTTCAACCTTAACTAAAGACAAGATCGACTAAGTACATCAGCCATCCAGGAAATGCCTCTAGAATGCTGATGGTTGGCATTGACTTTTTTCTTCTTAGACCACAGAACAACCACAGTCATGACGAATTTCACAAGAATTATGTATACAGTGTGTGCGGCGTGTGTACGTATATTTTGCTTCAGTGTGTTTCCGCTTGCTGTTCTTTCCTCTTATTTTTCTTAGAAAACGTTAACTGTGCTGCTTGCTGTCAAACCACAAAGAACAACAGCACATTTTACTGTATGCTCAGTGCATTAATCAGTAATCACATCACATAGTAAACTTTTACAACAGAATTAGAATTTTGAAGTTGTGTTTAAACATCATTCATTTTCCACCTTTGGAACTCTTAACTTGTATGAGATGATACTTAAAGATTAATATTGTGCATTACGAGTTAGATATGTATAGTAAATGGAAAATTTACTGTTGGGTTACCAGCTACATTAAAGAAGTCCCTACTTCACCATGAAGTACATTATCAGTGTTTCCAAATTTTTGGACTGTGCTGTGCATGTTGAAGAGAATGGACGTCTCAACACTGAAGTCTACAGGAAACTGACACAGACAGACCAATATCTGTTGTTTGATTGTGGGAATCAAATACCCACTGGAAAATAAACTGGGAGTCATCAGAATCTTAAAACATCAGACTGAGAATGTTCCTTCCAACGCAGAGGGAACGGAGACGAAACACACTCTATTGTGCTTTTACTGTGACCTATTGTCCTGTGTTTCACTGTTGTGCTTTTTTTTCCTGCTTAGGGACTGTGGACGTAAATGAGCATTGTTGCTATAATCCGGCGTACAGTATTTACGTCTATTGCTGTCTAAATAGACGTTCATTAATGTGCACTGTTCCTATAAAATAAATATATAAATTTGCATTACAGAACTTCATTAGGGACACAAATAATGAAATGACTGCAATTCATACCATGGCAGTGTGAGTGTAGGGAACAGTGAATATGTATTGTGTCAGCCTGAGAGTATGCGTGTGCAAAATGTGTGCTATTTATTACTTTGTCAATATCTTTCTACAGTACATGTTCCACTTATTATTTTTCTACTTTTGATATATATTTTTCGGGCACAGCACACTTATATTTCATTGTATGTTTATACAATGACAAAAAATAATATAATACAATATAATCGTTTCGGAAACCCATTGTACATAGGAGAGACTAAACAACAGAATCAAAAGCCTATGGACTAACACAGGAGAGCCAACACCTCAGGGTTAGACTCAGCAGTTCAGTTGCATCTGAAGAATGAGGGACCAAAAAGAAGTTGGTGAATGCTGTCACACACTGTATGCCACTCTGTCTCTCTACTCTATCTCTGAAACACCAGATTTCCATGTGAATTTTTGTGATTCACTAACAATTTGACATGGATAGACTTGAAGCTTACCTGCCAAGAGGTGCGTGTTCTGTTAGCCTCCTGGCAACATCAAGACTAGCCGTCCAGCGTCAACTTTCAGTTACAGCAGTCTAAGAACTTTGGATGCCTGTCACAGCACCAGCTGCTACCAAAACAGCTTAACTCACTGCGGTCTTTCCATCCTGGTATGGTTTAGCCGACACAACCTCCTGTTTTCCATATAGGCATTCTTCCCACCGAGGTGGCTGACAGGCAGGACACCCAACCTCCACCCGGTTCCAGACTGCTTGCCTCTATTTCCTCCACTCCATGTGCTGCTGGCACCGTGCTCTCGATCTTCATGAGTTTCTCACCGCTGCCTCCTCACCCACCTGATCCCCAGTCTACTCTGGCTCCAGTTAGCCCTGCACTAGCTCTCCTCCACCAGACCATGCTGCCGCTATACTTCGCCTCCGACCTCCGCTCCCTCAACCACCCCTGGACTGCCAAGACATTCTCAAAGAAGCCAGAATGCTCCACACCTGCTGCCTGGCACACGGGGCTATGACCAAATGTTTGTCTACTACTCTTCATCTCCATACTCCATTCCATCCATCCGGTGCCACCGCACTTCCAGCGCTGTTTGTTGTGACTACATCATCACAACAAACAGCAACAGGTGAATCTGACCAATCTACACCAACTTCCCCCGGTCCACACACCAACGCACCCTCAGCTACACGTTACCTATATTTGGCTCTGTTTAACACCCGCTCCCTCACCAACAAAAGCCTCATCCTCCATGAATTCATTCTGGACAATAATCTGGACTTCCCTTGCTTAACTGAAACATGGCACAAACCACTGGACTACTTTTCACTCAACAAAGCAACACCCACAGGATACACTTACACAGACAAACCCCATCCACAATGACGGGGTGGCAGTATTAGCAATCCATAGTAAGCTTGAGCAGGGCTAGACAGTGCTTGAGCTTCAGCAACAGCCTCCTCTATGGTCTACTCTCCAAACTCCTCAATAAACTTCAGCTCATTCAGAATTCTTGTCGCTCGTCTCTTCACCCACACCCGTGAACACATCACTCCCGTCCTCCAAAGTCTCCACTGGCTGCCCGTCAAACACCATATAACATTCGAAATCCTTCTCCTTACCCACAAAGCCCTCCATCACCAGAAGTCCATCAGAGAACTCTGAATAGACACCTATTGTCCTCAGACAATCAATCCTTATAACTAAGTGTCAATATCATTCGGACAGCTAGGGTTGTCAGTGTGGTGGATCTATCCAATATTTGAGCACTACAACACTGTAATTTTTTTTCTGCTAATACGGTCCTTAACTGTATATCTTTTAGTCTGCTATCAGCGAGTTTACATGAAAAACATTTAAAGTAGTGTCTCTAACAATCATAATAATAATAGCAGTGATTCACATGGACAGCTTTAAATCTATTGTATATTAAAGGTCAGAGTACATTTGTAAATACAATAACTGACCAAAATTTTCCAGCACAGATTATAGACACATTTTCCACAGAAATACAATAAAAATACTTGTTGAAAAACCCTTCAATCTGCTTAACCCCAACAAAATTCTACACTGCAATTATATGTAAGCAGTACTTACCAGGGCTGTCGGTAGTGGCCTCCTCTTCAAACAGATGTAACCAGTACCCGCCAGCAGGGCAACAACAATCACTACAGCGATCACCAACAAGCACAAGAAGACTGAGATCAATGGGTCTGCAAAGAGGATATAAAATTCACACATAAATCCAGAGAGAGATTTCCTTCATCATCACTACTGCTGAAAAACATTAGAGTTATACTTCACAGTTCAGAGAAAGAAAACATATTTGTTCTCTCCAAAACTGAGACATATATGACAGACAAGTAACGACTGATATCACTGCGGCTCATTTCAAAGCTGGAAACAATGGAGTAGTATACATGTGCACACTATATGTTGTGAAAATATAACAAAATTAAAACAGAAACAAGCTTAGACACAATTTAAACCCAAGGAATCAGATGAAAAAGATAAAAAGAACAAGTGAAACACTATTACAAGCATCAGCAAACTCAGACTGTCTAATCTAATTGTGAGACTTCACAAAGAACTGCCCAGGAAGATCAACAACCAACTAAAATTTCGTGGAGACACTGTTATAGCAGTAATTAGAAGGTACAGAATGAATGCAGCAATTTTGTAAAGGAAAAAATTAAATACAGTGTAGGGTAGGGAAAGCCATTCGACTGACTTCTGAGGTCCTAGCCTTTTCACCCAACTTCCACCTGACTGGAGGCTTCACTAGTCAGGGTAACTGAAAACACTATTGTGGTCGTGCAAAGCCTTTAAATTCAGATGGTTATGGAACAGTGAGACAAACACACACACATGATTTATACCTGCAGGGAAGATGCCAGGGGTGAATGCACACACAGGTTGGCTAAAGTTAGAGTTCTTGGCCTCCAGCTCGTCCGAGAAGCGAACTGAGACACAGTATTGTCTACCTGGTGCCAGTTCCGTCAGATTCTCTCCTTTCAGAGACTTGGTGTCTTTAACAAACTGCCCACAGAACACAGAGAGATAGGAGATTAGCAAAAGATACATTACTCCCATAATTTGAACCAGAAGAAGCTATGACTGAGAATGCAGTGATTCTACATGCAATTTGTGCAGTATAATTTTACAGCTGTTGTAAACCTCATTAGGGTCGCAGGGGGCTGGAGTCTATCCCAGCTGACTTAAAGTGAAGGCAGGAGACACCAGGAGTAGAAGCCTAGCATAAATTCGGATGGGTAATTTTTGACTGTGAGAAAGCAGGAATTAAAGCCCTCACATGCCATATTTCGTATAGCATGTTGCTCTACAAACGTCATAGATTAGCGGGAGATTGACGGCTGGGACACATATTTTGACAGACAAAAATCAAAGCAGAAATTTTCTTTTTTTTCTGGATGAGACGAAGGAGAGAAACTGTCGTTTTCCACTTTCCAAAAGTAAACAAAAAATAAAAATCCAAATCATAATTGAAATTGAACATGTCTGTTTCCAGTGAAAATGGTGACTGCTGGTTAGTTGATGACAGCTCCAGGCAAAATTGCCTTGCTCTACAACAGTTCATTATCCAATAAAGTGGGAGATGGGGGAGAGGAAATACACAGGGCAATAGCGATTTTCTGTTGGTTAAAAACAAGTCTTTGTTTCTGTCCCAGGAAATGTTGTGTAGCCTTAAGTGTCCTTACTGTTAGCTAATGTAGCCAGAAAATACATATCCTAATGCGGGCACAGATGTGGGATCGACACAGCGCATCAGGCCTCCTCGTCTCAGCGAGTTGTGTGGAGGATGCTGACCAAACTGCTGGCCATCATAACACAGCACATATAAACTGGTGCATTGGCCCAAATATAAGAGGGATCTGGTTGAGGTGAAGGGTGAGGGAAGAGAAGACATTCAATGGGATTGCCAAGTGGTTGCGTAAAAGGTATCAATTTGTAAATAGGAAATCATGCAACTTATTCTAGTGAGATCCTCCAATGAGTTTCCTTTTGCTCTTACCACATGTTGAAAAACATCGCCTTTTTTCCACATAGTATACTATGGGGATGCTATGTTTAACCTTTCGCAATCATTCAGGTTTACAGCTTAACACAGAGTCTGGTTCGTGTCAGCGCATAGGACTTTATTGTATGGGGGCGAGTGTAACTGTTTAGCTAAAAGAATACATTATGCACCACTCCATGCATGTGTTCTCAAGTGAAGAACACACCCTTAAAGACCTTCATGCAGTACTACATATGCAACAAATCCAAGGAACCAATCCTGTCAACTTGTAAGGTGGGGCTTTCTATATAATTCCTTTTCTTCAGAATGATTTTTTGTCTGGGCATGTATTACTTCAATATTCAGCTTGCAATTGTGTGGCTTAGAGTAGTCTTGGCTTCAAAAGTGGAAGTGAGGGTGGTATGCAACAGAAATAACCGTCCAGGTGAAACACGGACAGACATCTGCACTGTATCATGCATATAAATAACTGTCCACGCTCCGCCTGAACAGTTATTTCTGTTGCACAGCGCACTTACTTCTGCTTTTGATGCCGTAACATGCTTAGACAATTAATTGATTTACATTGATTCATCGACAGTTGCAGCCCTAGTCTGCATAACACTAAGCCCAAGAAAGCAGCCTCACCAGATGGAGTGCTGGGACAGTTGCTGAAAGACTGTGCAGTTGAGCTGACGGAGGTCTTCAACAACATCTATCACGTCACTGTCCACATTGTGGGTCCCAGCAAGCTGTGCCTCCTTTCCAACTAATCTCACTGTCAAATTTGCTCATGACACCACGGTGCTCGGGCTCACCAACAACGATGAGTCAACTTACAGAGGTGAAGTACAACTTCTGGCATCGTGGTGTGAAAACCACAACTTGGCCATCAACATTAAAAAGACCAAGAAAATTACTGTGGGCTTCCACGAAACACAACGATCCATCCCTACTCCACTCTCCACTGAGAGCGATTTGGTGGAGAGTCTCAAAACTTAAGTTCCTGGGTGTGACTGTGATGCGGGACTTTGGGGCATTAACACCACCTCAGCTGGAGGAAACACCATCTCTGTGATCTGAGGAAACTGAAGAGTGCTAAAATCCTTGAGCAGCTCACGGTGAACTTCTACCATTGTGCTATTGGTAGCACAATAATGTACGGCTTCTTTGTGTGGTTCTCCAGTTGTATTAAGGCTGAACAGCAGGCTCTCCAGAGTGTGGTGAAAACGGCAGGGAATATCATCGGGATCAGTCTTCCAGAGATCAGCACCATCTACACCACCCGCTGTCTATGCCATGTTCATAACATCCCACATGATCAGCATCACTCCGCACATCATCTGTTCTGTGTGCTGCCCTCTGACAGTTTTCTATGACAGTATTAAAAAGCTTAAACATAATCTTGCTATTATTGCTGTGTTACTATGAAAATGACAATAAAGTGCTGAACTGGCAAATTATCAGTTAGTACAACCATTTTGAAGCACAACTGTTTTAGCAATGTATCATTACATTTAATAAATATTCAACTATATTTTCCCATCACCAATAGATGCTTCTTTAAATTATCCATTATTTTAGCAAATTTTTTCAACTACTTTTTCATCTCCTAAATTGAACTATTAAAACCATTTCCACTACTTAGTGTTATAATTAATCTAGTCATTTTTACTGAGATGTTATCCATTATTTAGCTACATACAGGGACGGCTGGTATAAATGCGCTAACAGGGCTACTGCAGTGTTCACTGCTGATCCACTGTGCAGCTATTGGTATTTCAGATTTTTTAAAGTTAGTTGGTCTAAATGTACCTTTTTGAAACTGTAGCTGTATCCCCTGGAATACAACTACCACTTGTCGGGAATCACTGGTATATGACCATGAGCAAACTGCAGACTATGAGCCAAATGGAAGGCTCTGGAGTGAATTTTGTACCTGTTTCAGAGCACCAAATCAAAATTTAAACTGTTTTCACAAAGATGGTTGGACAAGTATTCACTTTACTATATGAAGTGCTATGAGATGACATAAGTTGTGAATTGATGCCATATAAATAAAACTGAATTGAACTGAAGTACACACACATGCTACATACTGACAAGTTGCTAAAACTTGACTTCTTCAGGGTATCTTCTCACCTGTCTCTGGAGCAAGAAATCCACATCAAGCACCCTCATGGTAGAACAGCCAGTTGCATTGTTTAAGCAGAGTTATTCTGAATGTTTTCCTAAACATGTCAGTCATGGTGGTACAAGCACATAAATCAGTATTGTGAATGTAAGGTACCTGAAATCCCTTCCCATCATTGCTCCTGATCTTTAATTGGTAACTAAGACTATCAAAGGCCTGACGAAGGTGCTCCTTGGGAGGCTGAAGAGCCACACACAGATGTCTGCCACAATTCCTGACAGTCAGCAGTGGAAGACCCAGGTGCACTGGAACAGACAAAAATAATGGCAAACTTAACATGTTAGTCACATAAAGTAAAATTTTCCTCTCATGACAGAAATTGTCACGCAACTAATATCTAATAAAGGGCTGAAAATAAGGAATCAATGAAAATGTTGAGCATCAGCTCTAAATATGACAATAAGAATGCAATAAAAATGCTTATTTGTGGTAGCCACATGGAGGTTTCTTCTGTTGCAAAGACATTCACTGACACTATACATGATTGCTACAATTACCCAGTCTAAATCGCAATAAAATGCCTTAGCCTAGCCTAGTTCTAACCCTACAGTAAAAACAAAGTTCTAAACCTAAAGCAGTCACTTAAAGGATTGACAAACTGTAGACTAACCAAAATGTAATCACTTAACTCTTCACTGTTCTCACAAAGATCGTTGGGCAAATGTGCACACGTACATGCACACATTTTTTGTTCTTTTTGGTTGTTGTGTTTTTTGCAATTTTGTGCATTGTACAGCAGAACTAAAAACATGAAAACTTGTGAAATTAAAGTTTACTTGGTCACTGAATCACTTTCCCCTTCTGAATGACAGTACATGACAAACAAGGGCACGGAGTGATATTTTGTCTTTCAATATAGGGCAGTACATCTATGAATTCATGACACCATCAATATATCAGAATATACACATGCATGTATATATATATATACACATGTATATGGATATATATACATACATATATATATGTATGTATATATATATCCATATACATGTATATATATATGTGTGTGTGTATATATATATATATATATATATATACACACATAGTATATTTATAAATATACATATATATATATATATATATATATATATATATCATGGTAGAGACTGCGATTTGGTAGAATTGGAGTTTCTACCAGTAGAGATTGCGATTGGAGTCTCTACCGGTAGAAACTCCAATCCTACCAGTAGAGATTTGTCAGGGCTAAGGTTAAACTTTTAAGGTTAGGGTCAGGGGTCAGGGCAGGGGTTAGATTAAAAGGTCAGGGTCAGTTAAGGTTAGGGTCAGGGGTCAGGGCAGGGGTCAGATTTAAAGTTCCATCTCTACTGGTAGAGACTCCAATTCTACCAAATCACAGTCTCTACCCTGACATACACACGTGGACAAAATTGTTGGTACCCCTCAGTTAAAGAAGGAAAAACCCACAATTCTCACTGAAATCACTTGAAAATCACAAAAGTAACAATAAATAAAAATTTATTGAAAATTAAATAATCAAAATCAGCCATCACTTTTGAATTGTTGATTAACATAATTATTTAAAAAAACAAACTAATGAAATAGGGCTGGACAAAAATGATGGTACCCATAACTTAATATTTTGTTGCACAACCTTTTGAGGCAATCACTGCAATTAAACAATTTCTGTATTTGTCAATGAGCGTTCTGCAGCTGTCAACAGGTATTTTGGCCCACTCCTCATGAGCAAACAGCTCCAGTTGTCTCAGGTTTGATGGGTGTCTTCTCCAAATGGCATGTTTCAGCTCCTTCCACATATGTTCAATGGGATTCAGATCTGGGCTCATAGAAGGCCACTTTAGAATAGTCCAACGCTTTTCTCTCAGCCATTCTTGGGTGTTTTTGGCTGTGTGTTTTGGATCGTTGTCCTGTTGGAAGACCCATGACCTGCGACTGAGACCAAGCTTTCTGACACCAGGCAGCACATTTCTCTCCAGAATGCCTTGATAGTCTTCAGATTTCATCGTACCTTGCACACTTTCAAGACACCCTGTGCCAGATGCAGCAAAGCAGCCCCAAAACATTACTGAGCCTCCTCCATGTTTCACCGTAGGGACAGTGTTCTTTTCTTCGTATGCTTGGTTTTTGAGTCTATGAACATAGAGTTGATGTGCCTTACCAAAAAGCTCCAGTTTGGTCTCATCTATCCAAAGGACATTCTCCCAGAAGCTTTGTGGCTTGTCAACATGCATTTTTGCAAATTCCAGTCTCGCTTTTTTATGAGTTTTTTCAGCAGTGGTGTCCTCCTTGGTCGTCTCCCATGAAGTCCACTTTGGCTCAAACAACGACGAATGGTGCGATCTGACACTGATGTACCTTGGCCTTGGAGTTCACCTTTAATTTCTTTGGAGGTTGCTCTGGGCTCTTTGGATACAATTCCAACGATCCGTCTCTTCAATTTGTCATCAATTTTCCTCTTGCGGCCACGTCCAGGGAGGTTGGCTACTGTCCCGTGGGTCTTGAACTTCTGAATAATATGAGCCACTGTTGTCACAGGAACTTCAAGCTGTTTAGAGATGGTCTTATAGCCTTTACCTTTAAGATGTTTGTCTATAATTTTTTTTCGGATGTCCTGGGACAATTCTCTCCTTCGCTTTCTGTTGTCCATGTTCAGTGTGGTACACACCTTTTCATCAAACAGCAGGGTGACTACTTGTCTCCCTTTAAATAGGCAGACTGACTGATTATGAGTTTGGAAACACCTGTGATGTCAATTAAATGACACACCTGAGTTAATCATGTCACTCTGGTCAAATAGTTTTCAATCTTTTATAGAGGTACCATCATTTTTGTCCAGGCCTGTTTCATTAGTTTGTTTTTTTTAATAATTATGTTAATCAACAATTCAAAAGTAATGGCTGTTTTTGATTATTTAATTTTCAATAAATTTTTATTTATTGTTACTTTTGTGAGTTTCAAGTGATTTCAGTGAGAATTATGGGTTTTTCCTTCTTTAACTGAGGGGTACCAACAATTTTGTCCACGTGTGTATATATACACATATATATGCATATATATACATACATATAGATATACGTGTGTGTGTGTGTGTGTGTGTGTGTGTGTGTATATATATATATATATATATATATATATACACATACATACAGAGAGAGACAGAGAGAGAATCACATTTTCCACAGTGCAATATCCTACCAATAAATTGTCTATTCAGACCTGTCTTGTGTCATATTAATAAGTAATGTTTACACTGAACTAGCATACTTACTTCTACAGTTCAAGATTCACTAACAGCAAAGGCATATTTTGCTTTGTTTTTCCATCAGCTTGGTAAAAACTGTTGGTTTGATGCTTGGATTTTTCTATCCTTTAGATTCAATGTCTTGTATTGATAATACAGTGCCACTTACTAATGGGTTTATATTCTGAAATGATGGCTGACTGTGAGCTGTTGTGAGCATTAACCATGGTCATGTAGCTCTTCAGTGGGTCTGAGAATGCCTCAGTCAGGTTGCAAACCAGTGGCTGCTGGACACGCTCGCAGCCTGCCACAGGCATCCAGGTTCCCCTTCAAGAATAGAGAGAAGGGAAAAAAGTAGACAGGGACAAAGTAGCAAAGTAGAAGGGAAACAAGGGGTCAGAACAGCCACCAAGTCTTTGTTTTAATCTCATTTACCAAAATGTGTAAAGGATTAGGATACAAAAGTCTGTTTTTAGTAACGCTGACTGTGGAATTCATTATTAGCACTTCTAGTTTCACTCTAAATGCCTACCACTGCCTTCACAGTTAAGTGCATTTATTATGAAGCACATGCAGAAACTGCATGCTCAATATCTGTGCCATCTCTGCCATCAGTGCATTTTTCATCTCTCTACTACATTTTAAGACTTTTTGTAATCTCAAGGACATTCAGTGTCTTGAAGAGTGGTCTATTATGGGCTGGTCACACTGTTTGCCTGTACCAGGACTGTCGTAGTTAATGTTGGCACTGGTGCTCACAGCAACATGTTTTGCACTGAGGTAATACTATTGGCTGTAAGCGATAAGTAAACTCTCCGTTGCACAACTTGCACACAACCACAATTTTATTCGAGCAACCATCAGGAAGTTTTTCAAAATAAAACATTCCGCCCAACATGCTCAATGCGGTCTTGGTCTTCCATCACTGCTGACCAAACTTTCTTTTGCGCTGATTCATTCAATGCATCCTGTGCACCTTCTTCATGGCTGGTAAACAGACGTTAGGTGAATTATCGCCACCTACTGGACTGGAGTGAGTGCATAAATGAGACTGGTATCATTACCTCCGCCAAGGAGGTTATGTGACACCCGGCATTTGTGTGTCTGTCTGTCTGTCTGTTAGCAAGATAACTCAAAAATGCCTGGGCAGATTCACATGAAATTTTGAGGGAATGTACAGCCATGGCCATAAGTTTGGACACAAGTACCATGACGCTTGTGAATCTTAGAAAATACCACAAAATTGTCACTTACAATATAAATACCAGTCATAGCCATCAACCAAAATGAAATATTTCATTTTGGTTGATGGCTATGACTGGTATTTATATTGTAAGTGACAATTTTGTGGTATTTTGTAAGATTCACAAGCGTCATGGTACTTGTGTCCAAACTTATGGCCATGGCTGTAGACTATGGCAAGAGGAAGAGCTGATTTAATTTTGGTGGCAATCCGGAAAGGATCCTGGATTCTGGATCACTTTGAATTTTTTTGTATGTTTTAGTATGTGGTCCAAAATAGGACAAAAACATCATAGGTTAGTATTTTGTCCAACAAATTGGAGCAAGGTGTCCAGATAGCTCAACTGGTTAAACCTTTAAGCTTCAGTCAATTCCAGACGTTTTTAGTACAACAAAACGCTAATATTCTATTTTTAAATAAAAAAAATTACGAAAAATAGGGGGAATATTGGACGGGCATCGCGAGGTGCATTTCCTTGAAAATGACCGATTCGGGGATTTTATACCGACTTCAGGACATGTTTTGGACAAAATAGGTTACTGGCTTGTGTCATCTGGATGTAAAAGGTTGGATTATGGCCGTTTTTTTGTGGATTCTTTTTTTGTGTGTGTAATAATGAACCCGGAAATGTGAGTCGCGCTGTGTGCGTTGAAGCCGTGTATTGAGAACGGATGGATGAATATTTGTTTTTGTCGGACAAATGTGTTTTTCTCACCCGCTGTAGTAATCGCATCTGAAAGTGGTTTATACCGGCGGATTCATGAGAATCTAAGCTTTCCATCGGCGTATAGTGTTTGTATAATCGTGTTTGCAGCCGTTGGACATTCTTGAAATTCCTATGCAAATTAGTAGGTGTACCGCCGGCGGTACACTGAAGCTTAAGGGGTTACGAAGGTGATTCATAAACAGAACTGTGTCAGAGACACGGGTTCAATTCCAGCTCATGATCCTTTACTGCATGGGTTTCCTGTTTTCCTCTCTATCCTTGGCGGAGGTCTGCACTCTCTGAGTGCTTTTCTAGTTTTTGATGTCTTCAGTATTAATCTACAATTTAAAAAAATAATTCAATAAAAACCATTGAATGAGAAGGTGTGTCCACACTTGACTGCTGTGGACACACCTTCTCATTCAACAGATCTGAACTCAACAGTTCAGATCTGTTGAGTTGGATTGAGCACGTAGATCCAACTCAACAGATCTGAATTCCATAGAAAATCTGTCGAGAGGAGAATGGGATGAATCAGACGCAACAATAAAGAAGAGTTGAAGACTGCTGTCAAGGCAACCTGAGCACCCATTATGCCTATGCAGTGCCACAGGCTGATTGCCTCCATGCCACACCACACAGCCGCAGAAATTTGAGCAAAGGGAGCCCTGGTCAGTTATTTACAGAACATGCATTAACATATTTTTCAGTGTATATTTTGATAATGTGATATTCTAATATTTTGAGATACATTTTAGGGATGGGGGTGTGTGTTCAGGAGCTGTAAGCTGTCAGCATGAAAGTTAAAACAAATGTAGACTTGTAATGTTAGTTGATGTGTATTAGAGTTTAGAAGATACTTTTCACTTTGAACAATGTCTGATGAAAATTATTGAACCTTTTCAACCACTTTGTAATTACATGAGATGTACTTGTTCTAACCTAGAGATGGGTATTGAGACTGGTATGAAATGGATCCTGGGGCAAAATTAATAAAAATTTTGTAGCAGTAAGTTTTGTCATTATAGGCTGTACTCTCATAACTTGCAAAATTAAGTAAATACATACTCAGTTTATTATTGCTAGATAAGCATTCTCTTTTGACTTTTTATCTTACTAACTCTGTTCTTGATTTGCAGGAAGATTAAGTCACTCGTCTGTCGTGTATTTTGGCTATTTCTAATCCAAAACAGTTCTCTCTCCAAGTCTGTATGTTAGTGGCAGCTCTGGCTATCATGCTGAAGGACTGTGCAGCTCACTCGCTAACACACACACACACCTTCAGTGGTATGGTTACAGTTCATGAGAGTTAATGCTTTGAATTTTCACAAGTTTTTTGCATGTAAGAGAAAGACAAGAAATACAATCAATCTGCTGAGACATCTAATGATTGCTGATTTTTTTTCCTTTGGTATGGATATATTCATCAATCTGAGGTGCCGTACTTTCATCTTTCCTAATATTGGTATTGACAGCATCAGAAGACATGCTCAAAACGTTTTTCTTGAGTGTTACCATACAGTAAAATTTATTATTAAGAAAAAATCTTGCATTCAAAATTGTCATGTCAAAAGAGTCATGTGAAAAAGAGGAAATTAGTAAATAAATTAATATCAATTCTGTTCTTAAATGTTTCTTTTTTTCTAATAAAAATTTTAAAAACACACACAATATCATGAGATTATATTATTTTAGGTTATATTATTTTAGGCAAAAACTCTGACAAACATCTGCAATCATTCTCCTGTTGTAACCCAAACCAAAAGTGCCTGCAGCAGATAGGCTGCCACTGACTAATTTTATAAAGATTTCTGGAGTTATTGTTGGCATACACACAACAGTCCTTAAAACACAGATTAAACATACCTCTCTGTTGTAATCCTGACAAGATAGTAGGCTCCTGTGGGTGTCCCTGGTCCAGGCTCCCATTTCAGAATATGACTGAAGTGGCTCGGGGTCAAGGTAACATTGACAGGCATTGGGAGCTCACTCATAGCTGAAATACAAAGAGTCTGCATATTAAATTGAATTAAAAAATACAGGAGTGTCTGCCTTACAGCATGTATTTTATACAATTCTTATTTTGTGCTAAGCCACACTGAGTAGTTCATGTGCATTTTCATGAAATGATGAATTGCATTGTCGCCAGAACATGCACTTCCAAGTGTGTTGCAGGATTCTGACACTAATTAAGAGGTAATATCACTTGACTCTGTATTTACCTGGCAAAACCAGAGGCAGCCATGAGAGCATCCAAACAAGAGCAGTCATGACATTCAAACCACCTCCAATGCACTGTCATGTTATCGGCCACTCAAGCAGTCGCCACACCTCTCTGGACTCTGCAGCTGATTTCACTTTCCTTATGAACACAGTATGACATAACAAATCTGCAATTAGACTGACTGTCACCTTTATTTTCAGTTAAATGTCTTACAGTGGTGGATCAAATGGTAAATGGTAAATGGTCTGTATTTATATAGCGCTTTACTATACCTGAAAGGTACCCAAAGTGCTTTACATGATACATCACACACACATTCACACACTGATGGCGGAAGCTGCCATGCAAGGGCTAATCACGACCCATCAGGAGCAATTAGAGGTTCGATGTCTTGCTCAGGGACACCTCGACATGAGCGCGACGGGCCGAGGATCGAACTGGCAACCGTCCGGTTGCAAGACAGCCACTCTACTCTGCTATTCTGCATTTCAACTGGGTATAAAGCTAAACTATTTCTGCAAACAGGTCTGTGAATAACTTATGTCTTTGTTGATTCTCAGTTGTTCAGGTCAAGGTAATCGTAGGAGCTTCAGTACAAATAAACTGGACTTCTCTTGTAGATTCTTGGAACTGTTTCACCTCCCATCTAAGAGACTTCTTCAGTTCCAGCTGACTAATGGGGAGTTACTCCAGCTCACATGGCTAATGGCCCATTAATGACTCAAGATGTTACAGATGGTGAAATTTTCTGGGGAGAGAACTTATCACTCCATTACAGGTGCAAATAAATGAAGTTTAAAAAAAAATCAATTTAGAAATCAAAATGTATTTTAAACTTTTGACTCATCAATAAGCCATCTTTGGCAGATATAACAGAAGAATACACTCGCGGAATTCTTTCCGCAATGGACATCAAATATTCTTCAGAAAGTTCTTCCCAATTCTGTTGCAGAAGTTCCCATAAATGTGTGGCGCTTGTAGGTTGTTTTGCTTTCACTCTTCTGTCCACTCCATGTTTTCAAGCTTCCCATCTGGTTCTTTTTTCCTAAGGTAGTTCTGGCATAGCTTGGACTTATGTTTTGGGTTATTATCTTGCTGTGGGATGGACACCTGACCAACTAGGGCAGAGGGTACTGCATGGTATTGCAGAATGCTGTGGTAGCCGTTTTGTTTCATTCCCCTCTCAGTCTGTTGAAGTCACTGACGCTGGTTCTAGCCCCAGACCATTACGCTTCCTCCTCCGCGGAGGAGCAACGTTGTATATGCAGTCCAATGCATCGTTTGAGGACAGCAATGGTTCTGATTTCATAACAATTAACACCTTAAGGTATGGGTGTCCTCGGTCATTAATGGGCCATTAGCCACGTGAGCTTTAGCGACTATAAATTCTGTAAGTCCCCATTAGACACTTAGAACTGAAGAAGCCTCTTGGAGGCGAAACGTCTTCAAGAACCTTCAAGAGAAATCCAGATGATTTGTACTGAAGCTCCTATGACAACTTACACGTACATTTTGACACTGTATTGTTAACGTTAGCTCTTATAATGTAAGCCCGACAGTTATAAATGCCGTCACTTTGACCACGTTAAAGCTCAGTTACCTCACAACATTCAGCTAAATGTTACTGTCATTAGAAGACTCAAATGTTACTTTACCTTCTCACGATTGAGTTCGTGTTCTGTCACAACGCCCACTCGCCGGAAATGTATCAATCTTTAGCTAACTATCAGACAAGCAGTGATGTTGTGAGCATGTAAACAAGCTTACGAGTCACAGCAGTTCTAAGGCAAAAGCTATAAACTCTCTAGAACTTGTACCAGTAAGTTAGATAGACAGTTCCACCTTCCTCAAACTGAACAACAGCAGACATTGATCGACCTAAAGCGGGATGCACGTCAGGCACTCAAGCCATGCTGATGTCTTTACTGACCTCTAGTAAAGTTGTAATCCCCCATTCCAAATTTGATGCGACTTTTTGACATTTAGACTCGGAATTAATAGTGACAAAATAACATTAAAAACATTTTTTGACGAGACTGCTTTAATTCATGGTTACAGTGGTAAAAACAAACCAACAAAACAAGCATGCATTGCGTATGAGTTTGTTGAAATGGGAAAAATCTGACATTTACAGTTTAACAGAAACAACGTACAAAGACAGAAGGCAAACGGCAAGAAAAACTATTGCTACTATGTTTCCCAGTAACATACAAAACTCAAGTCAGGCGTGCAACTTTTTTTTTTTGCGCTTTCTACGGCCTTTAATATCGCATGTAGAGATAATCGTAAAACGTCCGATGGTTCCTAAAGGCACCATCACAGGAAGCTGTTGATAGGAAATCATGTGACTTAGCAGAAGGAGGAGACAGACAGGACGGGAGGCGCTTTTGCTCAGTGTGTACCGTTTTCATTTAAGGGCGTGTATGAAATTTACATTTAACATTGCATGGCATCAGAGATATTCACATCAGAATCCTATACAGGACCTTGCCCAGCCAGGTTAAGTGGGCTGTGCTGGAATTCTATATCACATAATAATGGCTACAGTATGTACTATGAGATCATACTGATGATGTCCAACAGTGTACAAAATCAAATGCCAAAGTACCACTCTGCAGTCCCTCTGTTTCTCTACTACCAGGTGCTGGTGTGCGTCAACCTTACATTCACAAGTCAAATATGTTTTAGTATTTATACTGACTTAAGTTGGTCACAAGAAAACTGTTTAGAATTATGTACAGTATACAAACCTGTATATTTGGTGTACATAAAAAGTGGTGGTTGAATTCAATTTAGCTGCTTCCACTTCAGGATATTGACTGCACTGCACTGCAGCTGACTGTCAGGACTTACTAAGATTTATACAACAGTGTCATTACCATGTTTAATCAGAATCAGATAAAAAACTTTATCCCCGAGGGTCAATTAGATGGGAAAAGCTCAGTACATTAAAAAAGAGCAAGAGAAAGAAAAAACACAAAAAAGATGGGTGGACAAAAACAACGGGTGTGCAGAATCAGCTATAATAACACAATGTACAATATATAAATAATGCTATACAATCATTTTATTATGACTTTGCTATATATGTTAGTCAAAGTTGAGTTTTGCCGCCTATAAAATGCGTGTTGTGAAGAAGGTCTATCAAGATCAAGAGTAAAATAGGTATGTAAATATAGTGTGCTGTCAGCCAGGGAAATTTGCATAAGTAAACTATATTTGAACAAGACTACAAGAACACTGTTCTACAACAGTTAATACAAGAACTGTGGGCTCACGCAGAATCTACAATCAAGGCTTGTATAAATAACTACCTCATATTTTATAAAGCATGTCATGCTGTTTGCTGGTGGATCCCTGTTGCTTTTCCAATAATAAATCAAACGATCTGCCTTTTTTCCATCCTTCGGACTCTAAAATGGATAGCTGAAGCTAAAAAGACATTTGACGTTCAGACTGCAGGCTGAAGTGACCCAAATCCGATTTTTTGCCCCTATGCGACCTGTATCTGACCTTTTCATGACAGTCTGAACGACACAGATCCGATTTTTTCAAATGCGACCCAGGCCACTTGGATATGTGGTCCTAATTCCGATACGTATCGGATCCAGGCGTGAACTAACCGTGACATGAACCGTTGGTTTCAATGCCGAGAAAATGAAGACTGTATATAAAGCTGGACGTAGCATCTGGCTCCAAAAATGAAGCCCACCAGGAAGTGTCAAAAACTTGCAATATCACGCCATCCGCTAGGGTTGGCTCCAAAAAGCTTTTTTTCCATAGACCCCAATTCATCACTGGAAAAAATAAAATTTGATAGACTGATTTTCTACAGCTCAGGATTTTTTTCCCGTTATTTTTCATGGTCAAAATGAGAGATCAGGTGGCCGATCTTAAAATAAATCAATACTGAATTTTAAATAAATCGTTAAATTTGGCGGAGCCAGGGGGCGTGGCTATACTTGATAGACAGTCTTGTCTATCAAGTAAGAGAGTCTTCAGCTCTCAGTCTGGCCCACCCATTGACTGGTCCTGCCCCTAGTTGCTCTCCGGTCCAGCCTGTTTGATGACGCTTTTTACGTCACTGTTCCAAAAAATCCAAAATGGCAACCAGGAAGTAGCAAAATCAATCGGATCTTTTGCCATGCGACTTCAGTGAACGGCCAGGTCGCATTTATCCGACCAATACGTCATTGGTACACGACAAACGTCACTATTCTGCATTCAAGCAAAACACGTCTTCGGGCTGCCGAAGACGTGTGTCTTGCCATGAGAGTGTTAAAAAGAGGCGCTGACATATGTACATAAAGGTCGCCCTTGTCATTCGAAAATTCTGAATGAAGTCTGCATCTGTGACGCCTCTCACATCACTATCCCACCACTCCTGGCTGCGACTCCGCACCCACACAGTTCTCTGGACAGACGCTGCTGCCACTGCCGCACAAAACGCCAGGGCCAAAATCCTGGCTCTGTTCCTTCTTGACCTTCTTCTTAAAATGATTAAGTTATAAATATGCTGACTCCGGCTGGACAACAACTTTAAAATGGCCAGACATGCTCTACTGTTAGCGTCTATGCTTACTTCCGTAAACACTGAACACGCTCTCTGCGTGTCGTTGTTGTGTCCTCTTCTGCGCATGCGGGACACTTTAGGGTCGGTGTGAGGTTCACACAGGAGATCACATACAAGTTGCATTTAATTGGAAATGTGAACGAACTAGCAAAAAAAATCGGATTTCACAAAAAAATCGGAATTGAGCATTAAGCCCTGCAGTCTAAACGTAGCTCACTCTGAAATAAACTGGTGTAAATACATGTTCTCTATAAATACTCAAATATAAATGGTCAATACGATAACATTGTGGGATGAGTTAAGTGACACCATGACACATCTATTCGGCTTTCAGTAACTGCCAAAATGCAGATGGCAACACAAGTGCCATCACAGCTTTGGGGGATGTGTTGTGTCTTTAAGAATTGATAAACACAACAAAATTAACCTTTTGAATTACATCCAAATACATCCCCCCTGCCCCACTCTTTTCTGACAGAAAATTTCCACCAGCACTGCATCCCCAGAGCCTGCACCAGAGTAAAGGACCCCACCACCCCTCTCATGGACTGTTTTCACTCCTGCACTCAGGGAAGAGATACAGGAGCATCTGCTGCAGGTCCAGCAGGATGCTAAACAGCTTCTTTATGCAAGCCAGTGCAAGTTTTAAGTGTTTACACTGGTGAGGACCATTTTTTCATTACATTCATTATGTATACAGATTTTTAGAAAAATTGCATTAAAAGATTCTTGATCTTGATTACAAAAAGAATATACCGACTGTGAGAAAAGCACACGTCAGAGCAACATATCATCTGTGTCCCAAATACCCAGAGAATTCATCCTCTTCCTCTTCTTCTGTCGATTCATGCTGCATCAAAATATGAGCACACCTGTCCTCATATCCAGTAACAGTGATGTCTGTATGCGTAGTTTGCAGTGACAAAAGTGTATCATTGTCTGATTCCGTTTGTGAGTGTGTGGGATTAAAAATTCGTTTTGAGTCTGAAGTAAGTAAATGGTCCTGAGTGGGCACTTTGGAAAAGTTTGTGCGAGAGTCGCCTGTACTCTGCTCTTCTTCCTCCTGCTCTTCATCACCTTCTGCAAGTGCAGCAAGGGTGACCGAGAACAGATTGACATTTGAGAAGTCCTGCATCTCCACCACCTCCTTCATTATCTCTTCGTCCACCTCACCTGTGGCTTTTCCCTGGACTCCAGTTTGATCCCCCCCATGCATTAAAGAAACCTCTGCTTCCACAGCTTTATCCTCATCTTGATCAAAGTCTGTGTGTGGTGCCTCCACCTCAACTGATGACCTTACCATCAAACTACCAGAGTCCCCTAAGGGAGCTGGCTTGATCTTTCCTAACACATTACCAGAGTCCTGGCAAGGCCCATCCCCTGAAGAAAGCTCTCTGTCTTTGTCCAAGTAGATGTGTATGTTGTCCTCGTCATCTTCATCTTCATCATCATCATCCCTCATCTCTGAGTTGGCTTCTCCAGTGGCTTGAAGTGATATGGCAGGATTATACTTCATTTGCTTCCCCATCTCTGAGCTAATGGAGATCTGGCATGGGGTTGTCCTCTCTGGGGTCAGGATGTAGCCTGCATTCAGGGCTGTCTAGAGTGGCAAAGAGGGAGCAAGAAAACAAAGACAAGAGGAGGGGGAGAATGATATGTAACAATTGGGGGAGTTGACAGTGAGATAATAGAATACATACCAACACAGAGATGTCCAGCCTTTGCTAAATGTAGCTGGGTATCCTCTATTCATTCAATCAAATAATGCTGCTGGAAATAGTCTAGTAGCTAATCATCGTGTGAAACTTGACAGCTAAACTGAAGCTTCTGTGCACTCTAAAGAACTGTGAATGAGTGCTCCATGAACAGAAAGCTGAACACGTATGGTAAACATAAGCATTTAGTGTGCAGATAACTGAAAACACAGGGAAATGGATGGATGGATGGATGGATGGATGGATGGATGGATGGATGGATTTGATTTCTTACAATTATTGCCCTGGGCACAGCTGCCGGCAGTCTACAAAGAAATCCAGTGTAGTAGAGGCAATATGTGGTCATCGTCAGGGTGATTAGGGCCAAAATCAGACTAGCAGTACCTGCACCTAAAAGAAAAGTGCCTGAAGACAAAAAACACATATTAGTAATCCCTCACTTTGTAAACATTAATGCCTTGCTCTTGAACAAAAAAATGTGAGAACATATGGGGATTTACTGTTGTGCAGGTGAAGGATGACAAGTGTAGCACTGTACTAGTGAACAGGCAATTTACCAAAGATGCATCAAGTTTACTTCTTCACTGTGATGCTTTGGTATGAATTCATGAGTCTGCCAAGTCTATGTACTGCTTGTTTATAAAGCAACAGTGTGTTAGCATGAAAATATTAAAAATATGAATTCAACTTTAAAAAGGTACATCATGCACAGAATATTTCAGCTGTTGCTTTCATTTTTGAAACTACAGGTTTCATCTCCTCTCTGCTCTGGTGTCCCCAAGGCTCTGTTCTTGGTTCCATCCTTTTCATGATTTGTCTTCTCCCTCTCAGCCATTTATTACGTAAAATTTAACATTCCGTTTCATTGCTATGTGGACGACACCCAGCTCTACTTTTACACCAAACGCACTTCCACCCTTCCTCTCACTTCCTTCTATGACTGACTACAGGAAATCAAATCTTGGTTCTCTAACTTTCTCAAACTCAACAGTGACAACACTGAGGTTCTCCTCATCTGCTCTAAATCCACTCTCACAAAAGCGAACAGTTTCACCATGACCATCAACAACTCTTCCTTCTCCCCCTCCCTGCAGGTCAAAAGTCTGGGTGTCGTCCTTGACGGCACTCTATCATTCCAAACTCACATCAATAACATCACTCAGTCTGCATACTTCCAGCTCTATAACATCAACCGTCTCCATCCCTCCCTCATCCTTGTCAGCACTGACATCCTCGTCCACTCACTGGTCACCTCCTGCCTAGAATGTTGCAACCCCCTTCTCTCTGGTCTCCCCCTCAAGTCACTCCATAAACTAGTTCAGAATGCTGCAGCCCAGATAATCATCAGGACACCATCTCTTCACCACATCACCTCAGTTCTCCAACAAATTCACTGGCTCCCAATCACAAACAGCATCATCTATAAAAACCAACCTGCTACCCTTCGTGGCCCTCCATAACCTCACCCCTCCGTACATCACTGAACTCCTCCACATCAACACTCCTAGTCGGACTCTCACATCATCCCTCCTGCCCATATGACCACCATGAGTTTCAGAGCCTTCAGCCACTCTGCCCCCCGCCTCTGGAACGCCCTCCCACCCAACATCCGAAACACTGACACGCTGGACATTTTCAAATCCCATCTCAAAACCCACCTGTTCAAACAAGCATACTCAATCTGACTTCCAGTCCTCTTTTTTCTTTTGTTTTTAAAATTGCAAAATTTCCTTCTTTTAATCTTTTAACATCTTTCAGTTTTAAATTGTGAATGTCTTTTAACTTTTACTTTGTACAATGACCTTGAGTGTTTTGAAGGGTGCCTATAATAAAATGTCTTATTATTATTACTATTATTATTATTGTTGTTGGAAAATACTAGCAAGGAAAATACCAAAACCTCACTGACACTCTTATGCCACAAGTGTACTTGCAGCTTAGCTGCTTTTCAAGAAACACCTTTTAAATCATGAAAACAGTACACATGAACTTTCAAGACTTTTCAGCATCTTAATAATACTTTAACTTTATTGAAACAGTATCAAAATCCACTGACAGTTCAGCTCACCATTTTCATGCTCAACATGGCTGGTAAAGGTGCAGTTCCAAGGAGACGGCTCAGTTTTTCTGTTCACAACAGTCTCCACCTCTACTTGTACACAGTATTCTGCTCCTTTTTCTAAGTTGCTAAGAATAAAACTCTTGTTCTGTGTTTTATAGACCTGCAGATGAAAGAAGAAATACCTTGGTTAAGATCATTTTCATCTACGAACCCAGGAGTCTTTGATTTAACCACCGTACAAGATATGATTTCACCTGAAACAATCATTTAATTGTTCAAGAAGTCTGACCACATCTATGGGATCATGAAAATGCCTTTGAAGGCAAGACCTGCTGTGGGGAAGTTTTTATTTTTATCATTATGGTTGTGTATGGAACTCTGTAGTAATATGGTTAAACATACGTATACAGCTTTAAAGGAAGAACATTAAACTGTATACTTCATCATAGATAATACAGGAGAAAACAAAAGAAGAAATCTGTGGCTTCACAAAGGTATAAAATCCATCCATTACCTCTGATGTTGCTGCCTTTGTTTTCCTCCACGAGACTCTGAAAGTAGCATCGTAGAATTTCTGGATATCAATTTTAGCTTTAGGCAGTGAAATGTTGACCTGGATGCAATTCCCACATCCAGCCAGTGAGAGTTCTGGAGGGCCTATTATGGCTTGTCACAAGAAGGAAAAAAAGCTTTTTAAATTCAGCCATTTTCTGCTTTCTAAGACATTTAAGTGTGAACAGGGTTGCAGAGAAACCATGTGGTGTTAATTTGATCTGAACCTGTGCACTTCAGACATATTAGGTTTATTTAGCAGCTGCTGAGTTTTCATGAATATTTAACACCATTTTGAGCAGGATTGACACACTTTCAACCAGAAAAATGATTTACAATTAGGGTTGCAAAATTCCGGGAATTTTCAAAGTTGGAAACTTTCCATGGAAATTAACGGGAATATATAAGAAATTTACAACATTGAAGGTTGGCCCTTAACAGGGAACTTAAATATAGTTGGGGGGAATATATTGTAGCATAGTCTTGACTAAAACAACCAGATTTAATGCAAGTACACTCCTGAATCACATGCACACAACACACTGCTTACTGCAGGGCTATTGAGGCCACGCCCCCTACATGCACTGTGCATTCCTCCATCACATGCACAGGTGATTTCTTGAAGCCTGGAGGCCACACTTTTGAGCTCAAAGCACAAGACTATTGAAGCCACACATTTGAGCCTGCGGACTATATAAAGTCAAGTAAGTTTTGATAATATCATGGGGTAAATATATTTACCCAAGCCCTGTTAACTTGCAAATATTAAATAAAAATGTATTAATACGGTAGCTAACTAGCTGGTTAGTTAGGTGGTAAATGAAAGCTATTTTTCATTTCATTGACCATTTCACTGTTCGGGAACACACACACAAAGGTTCGCAACAGGCTCACAAACGTGAGAGTGGAAAAACTGGTGGCCATTCGGGCAAACCTAAGGCTCTTTGAACCTGACAGAGCCATCCTCAACAAGGCTGGACAGTGACACTGAAGAGGAGTCATTGGAGTCAGATGTTGAGGAGGTGAACATGGAGGATGTTGATGAGGCCAAGGAAGAGGCCATTGCCTGAAAGGTTTTGGCAAAAATGCAGAACATGCAGAAACTAGGCTTGCGAAGCTTGACGGAAGAGGCTTTTGTTTTACATGTTGAATGGGACTTTTTTGGAGGGAGTGAGGCTCCTTTCATTTAACATTTTGAATGGGACTTTTTTTTGGGGGGGGGGGGTCATTTTACTTTTTGATTGGGTGGGGGAGTGGGTGAGTATTTACTCAACATTCATGTTTTGGTTGTTCATTAAAGTAATTGTTCATACAAGAATAAAAACTAAAGTTCTACTGAAATAAATCTGTTGAAATGTCATGTATGCATGGATGTCTGCTTATGACAAAAAATATTTACATTTATGTTTGGATATGATTACCCCCAATTTCCAGTTAATTCCCATAAACTCCCAATAATTCCCATAAATTCCCATAATTCCCATGGAAAGTTTCTAATTTGGAATATTTCCAAAATTCCCCAGCTTAACTTCCCATGGAAAGTTTCTGGAAATTTACCGGAAATTTACCAGAAATTTTCCGCCCCTTTGCAACCCTATTTACAATTCATCTTTATTAATAATAATAACAATAATAATAATTTATTTTATTTAGATTCAAATGCTCATGTGGTGCTTCATCCTGGAACTATATTATGTTGTTGGTTATCATAGCAAGTGCTATGGTCTGGTTTTCTTTCACTTAATTTTACTTTCAGAGTAAAGGAAAAGAATTGGACATTTTCATAGCAACAAAATGTGAAAATAATGAAGAAAAAACAGCTACATTGCCCAAAACCCAAAGCTATTTTCATTTAAAATCAAGAGCAGAAGCTGGAACCTTCAAGATCCTTGCTTGTTTGTATCTACTCTCAGATGTACGACACTTTGAATAAAAGAGTCTGATAAATGTAGAATTGTAGGAAACAGCAGATATTTTTTGTATCAAAAAGGAAAGAAAGGTAAAAAGATAACAAAAGCTGCCAATTTTCTGCCAGTAACAATTAGCTTAGTTCAAGTGTTGCTATTTGAGCAAAAATACCTAGAACAACAGATACATAAAAGCTATAAAATACTATATTTCCGTTGCACCACCCAAACCTGAAGTATTTGCTGTACCAATGATTGATTTTTCTCGGGACAAATTATAACACACTATGTATAAATCCAAGTCAACAAGCATGCACATTAAAAAAAACTCATGCTGACATACTGTCTTTGTAAGGTGTGAAGGTGACATGGGAGGACCATGGAGACAGGGTTTGGTTGTGAGATGCCTGGACCTTCAGAAAATATCTGCACTTGTGGCGTAGCTTCAAGTTAAATGACGTTATCGTTGAGTTGTGTTGCCTTTCCTTTTCCTCACAGCTGTCCCGGAATAAAGAGAAACAGATCTTTCGTTAATGTCTACAATGCTCTTAGTAGTATGTAGTTAATCTTATTTAGCTAACCAACTGTCACATGTCCGTTGAGAGTATGAATACTAGCTTACATTTGCTCATCAGATTTGTGGTAAATAACAAGAAACTATAGCACATACATTTTGCGTCATTATGTCAATATGAGATGTGATTATGGAATCCAGCTGTGCACCAGAGGAAAAACATAGTTATCTATTGAAGTAAACAGGATTCAATTATTGGTTTTGTGTTTTTTCCCCAATCTGTGTTTCAGTGTTTTAATTTTTAACATATTACCAAACTTACTTCCAAGGTAAATCATGTGTTACCACTTATGACAAATGATTAATAAGTCATTTAAATGTACATTGGCAAGCAAATCTAAATGAAATGGGAACCTCCACAATGACTGTGAAAAGAAAATATTAGATCATCTGAAACTGAAAAGACACGCTTTGGAACACCCAAACCCCATCCTAGGTGCTTTTAATGAGAGTGCTTGAATTACTGGTTCCTCTAAAAGCATCAGCGATCCTCTCTGTGGTCACAGCTGCGCTGCATGCAAGCAGACATGAGGCACACACTAGACGCTTATTTGATGGAAATAAAACCCACTGAGAAGCAAAAGTCAGAGAAAGCAGAGGAGAGAAAAGTACCACCAGTCAGACATTCCACCAAAGAAGATGTTTAGCTAAGCCACATATTGTCAGACAGTCTCTGCTCTGACTAAAAATGTGACAAAAATCAAAGGTCACCTTTATCCTGGACCGCAGAGAGGCTGATTAAAAACCGACAAGGTTGATACATGAAAAAATTCACATGGATTTAAGTCAAATATAATAATAATCCCTATTTTTGTACAATATACACACGTGGACAAAATTGTTGGTACCCCTCAGTTAAAGAAGGAAAAACCCACAATTCTCACTGAAATCACTTGAAACTCACAAAAGTAACAATAAATAAAAATTTATTGAAAATTAAATAATCAAAAACAGCCATTACTTTTGAATTGTTGATTAACATAATTATTTAAAAAAACAAACTAATGAAACAGGCCTGGACAAAAATGATGGTACCTCTATAAAAGATTGAAAACTATTTGACCAGAGTGACATGATTAACTCAGGTGTGTCATTTAATTGACATCACAGGTGTTTCCAAACTCATAATCAGTCAGTCTGCCTATTTAAAGGGAGACAAGTAGTCACCCTGCTGTTTGGTGAAAAGGTGTGTACCACACTGAACATGGACAACAGAAAGCGAAGGAGAGAATTGTCCCAGGACATCCGAAAAAAAATTATAGACAAACATCTTAAAGGTAAAGGCTATAAGACCGTCTCTAAACAGCTTGAAGTTCCTGTGACAACAGTGGCTCATATTATTCAGAAGTTCAAGACCCACGGGACAGTAGCCAACCTCCCTGGACGTGGCCGCAAGAGGAAAATTGATGACAAATTGAAGAGACGGATCGTTGGAATTGTATCCAAAGAGCTCAGAGCAACCTCCAAAGAAATTAAAGGTGAACTCCAAGGCCAAGGTACATCAGTGTCAGATCGCACCATTCGTCGTTGTTTGAGCCAAAGTGGACTTCATGGGAGACGACCAAGGAGGACACCACTGCTGAAAAAAACTCATAAAAAAGCGAGACTGGAATTTGCAAAAATGCATGTTGACAAGCCACAAAGCTTCTGGGAGAATGTCCTTTGGACAGATGAGACCAAACTGGAGCTTTTTCTAAGGCACATCAACTCTATGTTCATAGACTCAAAAACCAAGCATACGAAGAAAAGAACACTGTCCCTACGGTGAAACATGGAGGAGGCTCAGTAATGTTTTGGGGCTGCTTTGCTGCATCTGGCACAGGGTGTCTTGAAAGTGTGCAAGGTACAATGAAATCTGAAGACTATCAAGGCATTCTGGAGAGAAATGTGCTGCCTAGTGTCAGAAAGCTTGGTCTCAGTCGCAGGTCATGGGTCTTCCAACAGGACAACCATCCAAAACACACAGCCAAAAACACCCAAGAATGGCTGAGAGAAAAGCGTTGGACTATTCTAAAGTGGCCTTCTATGAGCCCAGATCTGAATCCCATTGAACATATGTGGAAGGAGCTGAAACATGCCATTTGGAGAAGACACCCATCAAACCTGAGACAACTGGAGCTGTTTGCTCATGAGGAGTGGGCCAAAATACCTGTTGACAGCTGCAGAATGCTCATTGACAAATACAGAAATCGTTTAATTGCAGTGATTGCCTCAAAAGGTTGTGCAACAAAATATTAAGTTATGGGTACCATCATTTTTGTCCAGCCCTATTTCATTAGGTTTTTTTTTTAAAATAATTATGTTAATCAACAATTCAAAAGTGATGGCTGATTTTGATTATTTAATTTTCAATAAATTTTTATTTATTGTTACTTTTGTGAGTTTCAAGTGATTTCAGTGAGAATTGTGGGTTTTTCCTTCTTTAACTGAGGGGTACCAACAATTTTGTCCACGTGTGTATGTATTAATACAGTCTGTTTTACTCACGAAAATTCCAATCCAGATATCTTACAACTTAGTATTTTAATCATTTCCACAATTTGGCTGTATCTCTCACTAGTGTAATAAGCAGCATAGCTCTAATGTTTAAGACACGGTCAATATCGTCTAATTGTGTGTACATTTCTACCAACTTTTGCTGGCAAGATTTTTGTTTACAGCAATATCTGATGTTTACCTTAAAATACGCAGTATGTAATTTCCTGTAATGCTTCATCCATAGGATGAGCTGGGGGTGTCTGGTTGCCTACAGGGTTAAAGTACAAACCATGAACTCAAATGCCACTGGTTACAGTCCAGCGGGGTACATTTGTTGAATGTTAAGTATAGTCTCCTTTTTCCTCCTATTACATGTCTCCCTACCTTCCTTATCGCTCTACTGTCTTCATAGTAAAAGCTCAAAATGTCCCGAAGTATATTTTCTAACAGCATACAAAGTGCTTCAACAGGTTTTACATCCACAGATGATGGAAGTAAATAGAAAAACTGGGATTATTGTTATTTTGTTTACAATCCCTGTTCAGAGTCCAATTATTTGCTAGATCTAGAGTTTTCAACAAATTGTTTTCATGATGACACATTTCATCAATAAATATCAGAAAAATGTTGAAAAATAACCATCCAACACCCTGGAATTCATGGTGAAGTCCACACACAAAATACAAACCCGTTTTGAATTCCACCTGAAATAAATGTTCAAAGCCAATTCAATTTAGTTAGCTTTTATCATAAACTACCAAAATGGACAACCTCATAGTAAATAACACAGTCTGTCCTTAGATGGTTGTTTCCAATATAAACAATGATTAAAACCATTATTCAATTATAGAAATATCTGCAAATGAATGTATTGCTAATTGACGAATCAAATAACTGACTTGCTGTCACAGCTCGAAATTCTTCAATGCACAGTAAGCTACTGACTCCACAGAACTGTTGGGATGCCAACTTATAGTTAAAGCAGAGCGTTGGTCTGGAAACTGGGGTTAATGCCTACGAGGGACAATTTGAGAAATAATTTTAATGTTTGCTCCAGTTTTTCTTCCTAAAAAAGCTAACCATTTTTCTTCTCCTGAATTAATTACTTTTTTGTTTTCGCTAAAGAACTCACCAATAAATTTGATGAACTAACTGCAAACAGAATGAAAATGAAAATTCAATGATTGTTACAAACATATAAGGAATTCACAGATATAATAACATTCTCTACCAGACCTGGTGGTGACAGGGTGAAATTTGAAGGAGCGAGGATTAAAATGTAAAAAAAAAAAAATCTTTCCATTAGGTTGGGTTTTTTTGTTTTTCCTCACACAACTCCTACAAAGACTGGAATATAGCCGAATGACTGATAAAAAGGGAATGTAAGCAAAACAAAGTTTATCATTTTTGGACATTGGGTAATTAACACAAATGTTAAAATGAGGATAAACTGCAGAATGCAAATGTGCATGAATCTAAATCTGTGGGTGTTACAGTAAATCATAAATTATCCTATGAAATATTTATCAATCATCCAATATCAAATATATAAAAGCCAGTCTCACTACTAAACGAGGACCAGTTAAATCATCACACTTTGTTTCATACTGCTCATTTATTGTTCCATGTATCACCTGCTGATAGACAATATGAGGGAATGCCTAAAAACCTATATAATTACATCTTTCATACAACAAAAAAGAGCTATTTAAATTATTACTGAATTGGATGATACAGATTCAATTAATCTCCTGTTTCCAGCTTGAAATACTACATTAGCGCAAAGCATGCATTAGTTGTGGATTCTAACATGAAGCTTTAAAGGTATTTAATAAAAACCTTAAGAGCATAGTTATTCTCTTCTTTCTTGAGTCTTTTTGTACATGCAAAATGAATGAAATGTGATTAATATAGATTAAAAATGAATATTTAATTGTGATTAATCGATACTAATCCACAGCAACCATATAATTAATTGACTAAAAATTTTAATTGTTTGACAGCACTAATAATATAAATTATATATTATTATTAATATTATATATAATACATATAATGTAATAGGACACACCAGGGCAACAAAACACATTTGTCAGTCAAATGAGTGAGTTCAAACAAAAGGTGCTGTTTTCTAAGTTGTGTATTATATCCAGATGTAATTACCTGGAAAATCTACAGCAAAATAAAGGAATTGGCCTTGCTGTTTCAGTACTTCTGGAGGGGAGTATATATTACGGTCTTTACAAGTGTATGTAAACTGTTCACAACTACACGTGTCCAGTGTGGTACGCACACATGCTTCAGCTCGAAAAAGTTTGTTGAGATTCAATATACAGCTTTGTGGGAAAGTGGGCAGCATCAAATCTACAGAGTACAGTTTCATGGGACATTTTTTCATGCCCTGTGTTGTAGGAAATGAGACAGTCAACAAGATGGTAGATAGAGAAATTACCTCTTGGAGATTATGTACTCTGTCCCTGGTGGAGTGCCAGGCCCAGGGTTCCAATGGAGGATATGCCTGAAGTTTTTAGAATCCACAGAAACGTTGACTGGTGCAGGTAGGAAGGTGACCGCTGTGTGAACAAGAAGTTCAAGTAATGCAGCCTGACTCAAAGGCCCAATCCCAATCCCCACATTCACAGACTTGCATACTTTGAGACTGTTCCTGCTAAGTGTGTGAAGGCTCAGGGCTGTCCCACTGTTGGTCAAGTGCGTTGAGGCCTGTGATGTTGACTGTGAAACTATTCTGCACACCGCACATCCACATACCTACACACTTTCCTGAGGGATTTGCTCATAGTTCACGGTGGAATTGGGGACACATATGTGGGTGTACCGTCTTCCACAAAATGGACATAAACCAAGCACAGATGGTGCAGGGAAGAAATCTACTGCAAAGTCTATCTGTAAGTGACAGCATCTGTTTTCCTGCTGTTGTGATTATTTATTGCACTTTTGTGACTTATCGTGACTTGTTTATATTTTTACTCATGTCTGTATATGATTACAGCATGGTTTTCTTTATTTTTGTAGTTTGCTAAAATGTATACCCATTACAGTGTCTTGAAGTGAGTGTTAAGCTTAGCAGCTGATCAAACTGCTAACAAAATACAAAATAAAAACGAACATATTTCATTATTAACTTAAAAACTAATTTTATCTATCGTTTTGAAATCTTTTTTCATCAAAATACAACTTCAGATTCACTTTGTTTTTAATGTCAGTGAATCGCCTCCAAGCAATATTATTGTGTGCTGTCCATAATGTTTCTCATTCTTTCTTTTACATATCATTGTGAAGCGAGTACTTTACCTCTGATATTAGCAAAGTCTGTGTGCTTGTAGTGCTTTGGCCTTACAGTGGAGGTTGGGCACAAGACACAGAAACACTTTGCAGGGAGGGCCCTTCAGTGAACAGGAAACTGATACCAGTGAGTAGGTATGTTGGACAGAATGACATTTCAAGCACTGACCAAATCACAACTGTCTGTAAAGGTTCGTTTAACTTTTCTGAATAAACGTCGCTCACTTACCAGAATGAAGCAGCAAAATAAGATGAAGAACGAGAAGCAAACAGTTCATCCTTTCGGATTCATAAAGCCGCAGGCAGTGTCTCGGTCTTCGTACTGGGCATTGTCACGGTCTACAAACACAACAATGCTCCTGAAATTAAATGGTGAACGATAACCGCGAAATTAAAACATGGGTCAAAATGATATGGTTTGATGACATATTACGCTCAACACACTTTTAAACTTTTAGGTTTAAATTGTGTTTAAGCCCACGCAATGGTGTCAATTACACAAGGCTCATGTGATCATTCTCATGCTAACCAGCACCAGTTTAGAGCTCGGAAACTAACAGCTTGACTAGTTAACCGATATCTTATTTTATAGACAAGCATAGCCGAGCCACTCGGAACTGGCTTTACTTGATATGAATTCTAAAGCCGTGGAGTGATAAAACTGAGCATGACACCGTGTACAGACATTAGGACTTTGTTAACAAACTGCCATTTCGTAATATTAACACCACAAGCAGAAGCAACTACAGCTCACTGTGCCCACATTTACGGTACAGCGCCTACATAACCGAGAAATTGTGAACTTTTTAATTCAATTATACAGCAGTGTTAGCTGCCAGGTAAAAAAGAAACATATACAACTTGGCGCTGTATGTACTGTTCTGTGACTTACCATCTCACACAGCCTGGAGCAGTCCTTCCAGTGTCACACAAGCAGGAGCCAAACAACGCAAATCATATTTCATGACTGTTCTGCTGTTAACAAACCTGCCGCTGCCTACCGCGTCTCTTTCAGAATAAAGGTCTGACTGTTTTAACACCTGTTGCAGTATCAGAACATAGACTGTATGATTAGAACCACTGCAGTGAAATTGAAGTGACTCAATCTAACCATATTATCGTCTTAAAATTTTTAAAATATAAGCAGTCCTTCAAAACAAATGTCCTTCAACAATAAAAAAAGTTTTTTTTTAATGACCACAACAAATTCTCAGTCATCCTCATTTCTTGAAGAGAATGTTTCCTTCTTTCATGAAAGAAATTCGATATTTTACCAAATAAATCACAACATTTAATAATTGTGAAAGTCGAAAAAAATATGCAGACCCAAAAGAATGGAGCAGAACTAACTAATATTGTTCCTGTGAACGACTTTAATTTGATATACAATTACTTAAAATTACACGCGGCCCGACAGCACTTCTATGTTGAAATGTTGTATCTTCGTATGTAGTTGCTAATACTTTATAATTAATACTTACCAAACGTCACCGGAGTTTCCCGGTTGGACCGAGCAGGGCAATGACGTCATTGGAGCAGGGTGTGTCTGCTGGACCAGCACTTCTGACTATTCATCGCTAGGGAGCGCTGACTGACATGAAAACTAAACGCTCTCGGCAGCTCCCTGTTGTTCCATTACATCAAGGTATTTGTTGAATGACTCAGAAGCACACCAAATAGTACAGACCCAGAAATATTCCTAAACGGCTCCAGAGGGACTAAAATTCAGTTATTTTAATGAAAACAAACGTTTTATGTATCATTGACAAGAAAATGAAAAAAAATGTATTAAGGGGAGAAGAAAGATATCCCAGTTACATATACAGTATACAACAGAAATGAGCACAACCATTTGCAATATCACTTTAATGTCAAATTCTTTAGTATCACATTACAGCATATTGCATTATTTCTAAGATGAGTAGTAGGTATTTGCTTTTATGTGAAACTAAAAACCAACCACTTAGACTTTCTATACTAATTGATTTACCTTTATTTAACCAGGGAGTCCCATTGGGATTAGAAAACTTTTGTGCAAGTGAGACCTAGCCAAGGAAGCAGTCATACAAAATTTTAAAGTTATGTTAAACAGATGACACACAAATAAACAGTAAAACAAATTGACAGCAATCTCTCAAGATAAACATTGACATTCCCCCTCCACTATATTCTTTATGGAACTCTCAAACTCATTAATGGATATGAATGCTTCTAGTTGAAGAGTTTTATGCAAGTGGGCCGATGATATCGGTGATGGCCACATCAGAGTTTGAACTACTGACCTCCTGATCAGTAAGTCCAGACACTTAACCCTTGTGCCACTGTTTCCATGTTACATACTATGTGAATATGGGTTACTACAATTCAGCCAGTTATATTGTAAGGGATGTTTCAAATTTGTGCTCCATGTGCCCCCTTTATCTTTGAGCACCTGCCCCTCCAAAGGCCTCTGCATGGCCCTGAAGCATACTTAGTGTATGAACTTCAACAAAAACCCTATGCAAGCTGTACCTAGCAAATTTTTAAGAGTTAAGAAAAAGTGCAAAAAAAAAAAGGCTCAGTCTTACCTCACTACAAAGTTTAGTTTCAGCTTGTTGTGTGCAGGTTGGAGTCATGGACAGTTAAACATGAACTCCAGGAGGGTTTTTAATTAGGCTCCTGAACACCCACCGAATGCACTCCGAAACATACTGACAGCATCAGTCAACACAAGCTGGAGTTAGAGTTAAAAAATAAACTGCACTAATTTAACACTTTCACTCTTTTGTTTGGCAGATTTTTCACTCCAGAGATTTGTTGGGGAGAACTAGACTAGTATAACAAAACTAGGATAGAAAACTGAACTAACCCATACATGGTGCTACCAAGTCATGAAATTAAACAGAAACAGTAGTTAACTCAGGACTACTGAGGAATCTGAGTACTAGGACTTAACAGACTCGGAAAGTGAGTGGGAAACATAGCTGAAAGGGGAGCCGGAGATGTGAGGCAGGCGAAGGTGCCGGGCGGCAAGGCTGTAGCCGCTGTCATTGGACAGGTGCCGCAGCAGATGCAGGAAAGCCAGGAATCTTGACGGTGAAGCAGCAATGAGGAGAGAATCCAGTGATCCAAGGTTAACAGGTGCAGAAGAATTGACTAGACTAGCAGGCAGGAGTTTGGTATGAGGTATCATTAGAATCCAGCAACAAGTAGTGGCAGTGTCTGGCTCTTTATGGGAGATAAGTGTAGTGATCATTCCCACCAGCTTGTGCACCAGCTCTGCTGATTGCAACTGGCAGCACCTGTCCATATACCACAATTCACACACACATCCACCTAGGAAAGAGAAGGAGGAAAGGGAGAAGTATCTGCCACTACCAGGGATCAGGTCACACACACACACACACACCTTCTTACAGGGCATGAGAAAGAGTAAGAGCTTGAAATCATAGAGGAGCAAAACTGCATTCTTTTCCCAAATGATTTTCCAACTCTACTCTCATTTGCTTAGAGTACTTTAAAACAAAAACGTGTTTCTTTCCTGAACTTCTGACAACCAGCTGTACTAAATCATGGATTTTGGGCATACCTCTTTTGATGTCCCACTCTTCCCTTACAGAGCCCCACTAACATTGCTTTAGGTGGGTTAAAAACTGCACAACTCATCCAGGTCAACAGAGTCACAGTCATCATTTTAATATATTTATCCAAACAGAGTAAGATTTGTTGCTGAGTAACAGAGGATCCTAACTGTGGGACTCTTGTTCATTGGGCGTCCATTTTAACCTGTTTCAAAACAGCTTGTTTTATTAGGCCATCTGCATTCAATAAGACCAGCTGGAAAAACGCAGCAGCAGAATGTAGTCTTCATAACAGTGAGCCTACTGAGCCTCTCAGTTGGCTCATACCACAGCATACTGACACAGTCCTTGTCTTCTCTATTTTTGTCTTTTCTTTTTATACAATCATGTTTTTTTCAGCTGTTGTTCTTATATCTTGACAACAGTCAGTACTTACTATAATTTATGTTTTAAAATACAAAGCACCTAGAGCTTCCTCTCAGACAAAATAGCATTATTCAGCTCTGGTGCAGGCTCTGACCCAACTTTAGATTCTCTACTAGTGTTCTAGCCAGCCCTCACTGCAGTCAGCTGCCACAGTACACCCTGCTTTTTTGCACTGTCCTGTATACTATTTTAACATGTAGCAGGTGTAACACAAGGCACAAAATGTTACTGAAAGAGCATATTATGTAAAGTTCACTTTTCATTAGATATAGTCTTGTTTGATGGACTCAAATGTGTCACAGAAACAATGCTACCCTTTGATGCAATTTTTGTTAATTTTTGATAATTTCAAATAACACAATTTAACAATGAATCATTTAATTAAAACATAATATTAACTATCAAAAAAGGTATGAAAATTTGAAATAGTCAGGTCTACTGCATGTTAAGTATAAGAACTCAACTCCAGGTCCAGTCAAAGGCCTCCTCCCTGCTGTCAGTGCTATCCTGGTGTTCTGTAATATGTGACAACACCTGAATGAGAGCAGAGGAGAAAGAGCCAACACCCACTTTACAGCAAGAATTAAACATCTCATCTTTCACAGAAAACAAGCATGTGGGTTGTTTTAGATATTGTTCCAGAAGGCAGATCAGAGCATAGTCTGTCTGCACAGCTGTGCTGATACATTTACAGTCATCCATCCATTCTCTATACACCGCTTTATCCTCACTAGGGTCACAGGGGGTGCTGGAGCCTATCCCAGCTGACTCGGGGCAAAGGCCGGGGACACCCTGGACAGATCGCCAGTCTGTCACAGGGCTACATATACAGACAAACAATCACTCGCACATTCACACCTACGGGCAATTTAGAGTCATCAATTAACCTCAGCATGTTTTTGGACTGTGGGAGGAAGCCGGAGTACCCAGAGAAAACCCACACATGCACAGAGAGAACATGCAAACTCCATGCAGAAAGATCCCAGGCCCACCCCGGGATTTGAACCGGGGATCTTCTTGCTGCAAGGCAAACGTGCTTACCACTACGCCATCATTTATCAAATGTTTGATTGATATCTCATCATACCAGACAATTTTCGGTGACAAGTATGCTGGTAACTCAGTAACACATATAGTTCTTGTTCTCCTGGAAGTCTTCATAAAGACTGTAACTGTGAAAAAGATCACAAAGTCCTGCTCACTGGAGATCACTTGTACATTTTTAAATAAAATTTCAGTCCTCAGACCATTATCAGAAAGGTTCAGAAACAGACAATGTGCAGATTTTTGGTACTTTCTCAGGTCTGCCAAAACCAGCTTCTTCTCACAACCTGTCATCTGGATCAAATGTAGGTTGAGGAGACAGTAAACAGTTGACAAATATTTTCAGGCCATTATCCACAAAGAGTAATGTTAACAAAGACATCTGCAGATTATTGATACAAGAAGTACTCCATTTAAGAGCAGACTATGAGAAACTGAAGCAACAGTTGGATTTTGCCAATAATGAATCATGGTGACACCTCAACCCATTTACCATTTGCTTTTACTATATCTATTTTTCCACACAGTCATTTGTGTCTCCAAAAATATATGGGTACCACTTTCTAATTCTAATTCACCATTTATAAAGCATTTGTAATTAGTGATTTTATTTGTGGTTAATAAATCATGTGCTAATGTTTCAGTTTGAAGTTACTAATAATGAAAAGTTAGGGGATGCCAGATTGTTAAAATATGTTTGGCTGTTAGTGACCTATTTGATGCAATTTCCTTATGAGGCTCCTTTTATACAGGGTGTCTGAGCTGTTATTTTTGGCTTTATTGATCTCCACTAAATAATTTCTAATGCTTTATACAGTAACTAATTAAAAAGTGGGATCCCATTAAGCAGTCGATAATGAATATTTAGAAGAGCATTATTAACAATCTGCCAAATGGACTTGTTTGACAATCTAGCAAACCACTACTGGTAATTAATAGCTTCCAAGTGATCTAAAAAGGACTGGATTTAGACTAATTAATTTAACCATTTAATGAAGCCATCAGTTACAACTTATACTTCTTCTATTTTTAAAAAAGAAATTTACTCGTTAAATTAAATTATTGGGTGCCTCAAGTGCAACAAACCTTTGAAATTAGAACATGAACGTGCATGTATAACACTCCTCTGTCACTGGGAACTGTCAGAACAATATGAGATAATGTTTTGTATATGTAAATACACCTGTAAGTGCAGCTGTTCCAGAAAGTTAACAAGCAAAGATGTGATTCTAATCAGATCAGATCTGTTGTGATCTGACATATTAGAAAACTAGCCGGTTTAAACATTCCTAAACCTTATGCCAATCTACATTTTAGGTGTAGAAATTTCTAAAGCAATTCCGCTCATGGATAGAATCACAGCAGCAGGAAGGTAGCACACGTAAAACATCAAAGTCAGTTGTTTCCTTGATAATAATGCATCAGGTAGACAAATACATCAGCCTCTCCTGAATCACAAGTCAATTCCACATTTAGGCCAGAATGACAGCAGAGCATCCAGTCATACGAAATGCAATATATTCCACAAACACAGATGTGCAACTTTTCCTTTGCAAAGGAGAACAAAAATATAATTCCTGCACTTCTTTTGTTACTTGAACTGAAGAACTGGCCTTGGTCTTGACCTGGTCTTTAAATGAGTAGCTGTTAGTACACAAATGTAATGAGCAAGTCCTGTAGAGGTTCTGCAGTTTGCTCACTGGGTTCCACAGGATCAGAAGCAGCAGAGTATAACAGAGAGCAGGGCAAGGCCAAGTGGGGGAAGTGCTGGGAGAAGGCAGAGGCAAGTGGTCCGGCCACACTGTAAACCTTCAGGGCAGAGAGCCCATTGAGCACTGCTACATCTAGAAAGGTCATGTGAAAGGAGGAGAGGAAGTCAAAGGAGTGGGCCTCCAGATCTGCTGCAACCCCTGCTGGGGGAGAGACGATAATTTCCTGGTTGGGGTAGGAAGCTTTTGGTGCTGTGCTGTGTATCCTGAGAGTCTGTAGACCTAGCAGAGCCAAAAACTGACTGTTTACTGGTTTTATTCCACAAAATGATAACCATAAATGACCAACCATGCTGCTGTTTAGCAGCTCTTCTAGGACCCAGAGTTCCTTTACCCAGACAGTGAGTTGTCCAGGTTCTCTGAGTTGAGCAGGGGACAGGGAGGAGCGTAGAACCGTGTGGCATCTGCACATCGAGTTGGCTAGAGTCTCATCACAGTCCCGAACCAGTGTAGAGCAGCTACAATTACGAAGGTTGCCGCTATCGAACAACAATGTGGTATTGACTGGCAGAGAAGTGACATATGTTGGGACAGAGCTTGTCACCTGACTGGAAGGGGTCTGGAAGAACAGCAAGCACAATGACCATGGCAGCAAGGCTGAGGAGATGGTGTTCAGAGACATCTCCATAGAAATTCAAGAGACTACATCTTCACCAAGTGGAGTGAGCTGAATGTAGAGTGATGGACAAACCTGGAAACACAAAAATTACAGAAGTAAAGTCAGTGAATATGTGAATACAAGAGTTACTGGTATATAGACAGACAGCTGTGCAAACAGAGAATTTACATTTTGAGACAAACTCTCAGTAAAAACCAGATAAGAGCAGCATTAGAAAGCTCACCCCTTATGACTCACTCCAACACATATACACTCAAAGGAATTCTCTTGTTGACTCAGTGACCTTTCGTAGCTGCTTTGCATCTGCATTTTCACATCATGTAGCAGCCAACTTTAGACCAACAGTCACCTCAGTCCAGCTTTTTATTTCCAGTCCAACCCAGTTATCTCATTCTCTCTCTCACATGCATAATTGAGCTATTTATGTCTTGCTTTCCAGTGTTACAGGGGAGAAGTCTTTCCAGGCCCCAGGCTACTGTGAATGCTGTAGGACTGCAAATAAAAGTTCCTGTGCCCGTCACACCCTCCACCTCTGATGCCAGGTGGTAGCAGAGTCTCTCCATTCCCCCTCCCTTTTTCCCTCCCTAGGTAGGTGTGAGCGTGGTGTAGTTGAAAGTGTTGGCTGCAAAACACCTAACGGTAGAAGTAACTCTTTATGTTTAAAATTGCACTCGATAATTTAGGGGCACCATCTCAGCTCAGTTTACTAAGAAAATGATGATTTTAGACTACATCTTTCATTGAAATAAAGTTGATCAGTCTGTTATTTGAAAGTTTTAAGTTCCAATTCAATGGCCTCCAGTTCCCCAAACAAAGAAATACACTGTAGAACCAACAATAATTACATACAAACATTTTTTAACTAATATTGTGAACAAACAATAAACAACAACAGACAGTGAATAAATGGACGGATATAAACATACTAATTACCTGTGATTGTCACTGGAAGCAGTTGGTAGAAAGTTAATGAATTTAGAATCACTTTGAAATTGGAAAACCAATTGTAATTTGAATATTAATCTGTTTAGCAGAAGGAAAATGATACTTGTGTAGTCTTTGTAGGAGGGAGAGGGAGGCCACTGAACAATGTGAAGCTGTGATGATCTGCTGGATGAGTTGGTTCAGGAAGGTAGAGACAAGGAGAAACTTTGGCAAATTTGCATTGCAAAAATGTGCTGAAGTAAAAATGCTAAGACTCTAAGCTCTTACTTGTACAGACAATAGTGGTGCTGTTGCATTGCTGAAGTTAACTTTAGTCCAACTTTAATTAAAATGTAGAAAAATAAAGCCCTAGTTTAAAGTCAAGCTATTCATTTTTTAAAGCCATCATTAAAGAACATAGTTTTCAGCCTTTGCTTTAGTTTTGTTGTTGTAGTTGTTTTAAGTTTTCATGAAAAAGCCGGTTTCTAACATCCATTTTTTTCTCTAGCCTGATCCTCTCCTCTCTTTGTTCTTTTGTTCTCAAGCCAGTTGCATTCTGGTGACTTTCCTCTGCATAGAAAGTTTTGGAGCCAAACTCAAACCAGCGTCTAACCAACCATGGATGTCTTCCTCCCAAGAGGTGGTATTGAGCTTTACTGTCCAGGAGAGGCCAGAGGCCAAATACCTTTCGAACTTACTTTTAGTTCATTACCTAAACATAAATACCTATGATGATCACAGATCTAAAAATACTATTGAATAGGGGATTAGAATGGCACCAAATATATATTTATCTCATATGGTTCCTGAGATAATAATAAAAGTGTACACTTAAGAATAAGCTGACAAATTGTAGATTTTAGGCTACATGACTATAAACTTCGAACACAGCTAAAAATATAAACATATATATTCAATAATATATATTCAATAATAAGAAAAATTTGACCTAAGAAATATACATATTTAGAGTAAAAGGCTCTCTCTGCCTTTATGGTTGTGGTCTATGAGAGAGAGAAGGGGACTGTGGATGTCTTGTGTGTGCTTCTCCAGATACTTCAGATTCAGTATGTTCTTCTTCCATACTCCTGATCAACCTGGTATAAGAGACTGAGTCCAGATCATCACTCTATTGATGCTGCATTTCCTTAACATTCTCATTGAAGCTGTTCAATTCATTCCTGCATAGCAAGTTCTGTGTGTTAGGTAGGGTGATCAGAAGGTCACCATGAAGAATGCAGATCCTTTTCTCCAGAGGTAGAGTTTTCCTCACAGCTGTCGCTTTATGACCCTTATCAGACTGTGGTGAAGATAGGAGGCATCCTGCTGTCTCTAAGAGAACCGTGAGTGGTCCTTTATTAGTAAACATCTGATCAGCAGATGCTCCATTTGGATGTAAATTTTGGGTTAGCTGTCTTCTGAAATGGTGTCTTACCAAATTTATAGCTTTGGGAAAGGGTCTCTGGATTCTCTGTGTGTTATTCTGAAATAACTCAGTCCGCTGCAGTGGTGTGTGGAATGCGGACAGGTGCTGCCAGTACACAATCACCTGAGTTGGTGCATGAACAGGTGGAAGTGATCAACACTACTATTCTCTATTCTCATCCTCCATAAAAGCCTCAACATACCTCACTAACCTACAAATCTGGCTTCATGTTACAGAAAACAAACTAGCAAAGAACATGAGGGAAAGGGGTGACTATACAGTGGTGGAATAAAGTTTTCAGACACCCTTAAAATTTTATACAATCTCAAATATCTTGAAATATTTGTGGAAAAATCTTTTTTGCATTTTAAAAGGTGTGGCTGCATTAGACAGACACAAACAATTACAATGATTTTTTTGTTTATTGTTCACAAGAAAAACTAACAAAACTAAATTCATGACAGTTAATATGTCAGTTCTCAAAATTATCGGTATCAAAGTCAACAAATAACAAAGAATATTTTCAAAACTGAACAAAAAATAAACCATCACATCATTAAATTAATATTTAGTAGTTTTGCCATTAGCATGCAGTAGAGCTCTAATCCTGGCTGGCATGTTCCCCACAAGCCTTTCACACTGTTGAGGGGTAATCTGGTCTCATTCTTCTTGAATTACTGCTTTTAATTCTTCTAAATTCTTTGGTTTATGATTTGAAACAGACCTTTCGATAATCCACCACAGATTTTCAATGGGGCTCATGGCTACTAAGACCTGGATACTGTGTTCCTGGACCCAAATTCTACTGGCCCTGGTTGTGTGACGAGGGGCATTATCTTGTTGAAACATCCAGTTTTGACCTCAGCTGAATAATGCACATGCAGAAGGGAGCATGTGGGTTTCAAGAATGACATAATACTTGCCAGAGTTCAATGTGCCATCACAAAGAGTGAGATGACCAACACCAGCAGCACTCATGCATCCCCAAACCATGATACTGCCTCCATCATGCTTGACAGTATATACTGTACATGTTGGAGAGAATGCTTCTCCAGGCATTCTGCGTCCCCTCACATTAGCAGGAGGACGATAAAGCTGGAAATGGAACTCATCTGACCACAAAATCTTCCAATTCCTGGCTGTCCACTTCTTGTCTGCTTGGGCCCAACAGCACCAGGCTAACCTCTGTCTCTCATTGATCAGGGGCTTCTTGACAGCCTTGTAGGGCCTTAAAGTCATTATCTAAAAATCGGGCACGTACAGTGTGAATGCAACCCTGGACAACAGTTTGGTTTGACCACTGCTGCTGAAGCTCCTGTGATGTTCTTTGGCAGTTTTCCCTGCACGTGCAGCGCAGGATGCAGTCATTTCTTGGTGAGAAGACCCTTGGACACCCAGATCTTAATTTGTCTTCCAATCTGTTGGTTCATCTGTATTTCTGCAGAGTATATCAACTGCTGAAGGACTGCATTTGCACTTCCTTGCTATCAGGCAGTAACTGTACCCTTCCTGGCTGAGAATCTGTATCTTCACATGTGTTTCCTGGGTTAGGTTCCTTGTTTTAGTCATCTTTGTCCCTGAAGAGCTTTCAAATGTGCTGACTTTATAAAGACACGAAGCACAGCAACAAAAATTTCATTTTTTAATAAAAAGCACGACCTTCATTAGTAGACCACTGGTACCAAAATGACCTAATACTCAAAAATTCTCATGTATTTTTTATGGACCCAATCAATTTTACGTTTCTAATGGCTTTTTTAGGATTTGTTTAATATTTTGGCAGTGAGTGTACTCAAAGAAATTGCACTTGAAGACCTAAGAGTGATTCTTAATGCAATATTTCACAAATGCCTGGGGTGTCTGTAAACTTTTTTCGACCACTGTACATACATACTGCGGCAGAGAACACAATCACATGCAGGTGGAACACATTAGGGCAGGGCAAGTAATCACACAGGCTGGAAAGCAAAGACCAAGTAAAGACACCTGAGACAGAGGGTGAGTCCAAACACATAAGAGGAAATGCCAAAATAAAACAAGAAATAAATTAAACAACTGACAACAGGAGCTGGATGTGACTACACCATGTGGAAATGCATTTAAATGCTAATTTAATTGAATAATATGAGGTCACAATTCACAGTTTTCTCACTTGCCCACATAGATTTCAAGCTTGCGAGGTGCAAGATGTCACATGGTAAAAAAAAAACTAAAAAAAAAACTACAATCTTTTGTATTTTACTTAATTTCAGTGTTGCTAGAACAGGGAGATACAGACATGTAGTGTGAAATAAGATTATTTTAACAACTTTAGAGGTATTGAAGTGGAAACAAAATGAGAAAAAGTTATTGTTAAGAGGTTAAATTGTCATGCCCTCCATCTCGGCACAGTTGGCAGCCTTCCTTCTCCCTTTTTCCCTCATGTGGGTGTGGGTGAAGTGTCTCTGTGTGGATGCGTGGCTGTTGATTGGATAATCATCACTAGATGCTCATCCCTGGACCCACAATCTGGCACACAAACCCAAACCACCTCTGTCTACAGAACTCCTGACCGCTCTCCCTACCTCTGCCTGCCAGCTAAGTAGAGTCCACCTCATTCTCTTGTTAATGGTAGCATTAGATAAACCCTGTACCTCGTGCTCAATTTCTATCAAGTTTTTGTAGTTTGGTTAGTGATGCCTTTGGCATAGGTCTTTATCTAGTACTACCCCATTGATTATATTATCCCTCATGTTCACTCCAGAGGTCGCTATAATTCTCTGTGTTGCTCTGTGCTTATTCTTTGTGAAATAAACTTCTTTTTATTTAACTCTGGCCTGTTGTGGTTCCTGTCTGTGCTTGAGTCTCTGATTCCTTGTAACATAAATTCAACCACAATTTGCCATTCAAGTCACATTTCTGGTATCATGATTATGCTGCTATAAATAAATGTGACTTGAGTGTAGTTGGTTTACAGTAGCAACTGCTCTCTGTACTCACAGTATGCTCTCTCCATTCTCTAACATCTTACCTCACTGCTGTTACCAGCGTCTGGCTGTCCCACATATTAGGCCAGTCACTTTCCTTCTATTTGCATCTGTCTGCCCTTGCTCCCTTTACCACTGCTTTTCCCCTCCTCATTTACTCTGTCTTTTGCTTCCCTTTCCTACATCTCCTTCTCTGTAATCGCTGCAACAAGCTGCAGCTGCAGGACCGGATGCTGAGAGGGAGGGTTAAACAAAGCTGAAAATCGACCAATAAAAACACATTCCACAGGTCTTAAATAATTTTTTTATGCATTTGTCTTTTTTTTAATGAAACATTTTTGTACCGTAATATCACTGAAATGTATCAAGCATATGTGAGTTGAATAAAAATGGTTATTAATTTTATTTAATGTCACACTGTCAAAACCTTCTTGACTCTGATCTTATGGAAGCCAAAGACTGCAGCCAAGTGAGTGAGACGAAAGACAGAAGTTGAGACAGGAAGTGACACAAAGTTAAATGGGGTGAAAGTGTGGGTCTGTGTGTGGGAAAGAATGCAAGGAGGCCTCTGCTCAACACAGTTTCAGCTTTTTAAGAGAGGTTCAGTGCATTCTTCTGACATCATGCTCCACTGCAGGCACCCACCCTAATCCTAAACCCCCATAGTGATGGATTTCACACCAAATACCTGAATGTTAATTGAAAAATCTGTAAGTAAAATTTGTAGAACCTGCTAAATACTGTACAGACGATATAGCACCATACCTTTCATAGCCTTGTCAGCTTCCTCCAGCCACAATAGTGGACTTCTCTCCACTGTTTCAGCTCCTCTTCCTATCTCTCTCACTCAGTCTCTCACTCCTTCTTCATCCTTCTTAGCAGACATTTAGCGATAATAAAAAAAGTGGAAAGATTAGATTACAATATTCCTTCAAGGACTGTATGATATTCAGTGCCCCAATTTGCACTTATTTGTGCATGGTTTGGAACATATTAACAATCTAAATGTTTAAGTTTGTTTAAATGTTTTCTTAAGTTTCTTATGAATGTCAGTGGCCATACAAAAACAGTAGTATAAGAGAAAGAAGAAGATACTAGCATCTGATGTCAAACGAGAAACCTTCAGGTCTGAAATATATTTGTCTAACTTGTGAGTTTCCTATCTCCCAAGTTGCCCATCTATTGTTTCTACCAGCCCACCCTAATATACAATAGCAGGACAGAATTGGTCCTGGGTGAGTTGGGGTTCTACTGATTGGTGCAAAACTAAGCTACATGCTTCACTGAACTAGCTCTGTAGTTAATGCACAAGCATTAAAGAGAATTCCTCAACTAACTCTTGTAAAAACAAAACAATTGAGCATATTTCTTTCAAGCTAATATCTTTTTTCAGCCATTTTGAGGCAGCAGGAACAAGTTACACTTGACATTATCATTCATTTGGAGCTGAGCAGTGAGAATGAACCAGAACAGTAAAATTATAGTAGAGACAGCTAAATAATGAACTAAAACTCACTAGAAAGCTGCACAAATCTTGCAAGAGCTTCATACTGATAATTCTTTTCATTTTTTAACAAGAGCAATCCTTTTTTTCATTGTCAAAATGTGTTTATATGCATAAACAGTAAAAAGGTGGGTACTGTTGTCCTAGGCAAATGCTACTCAAACAGGAAGAAATGGTGCATTTGTAGGGGACTGTTTTAAGTGGCAGATTGATCCACATCTTGTGCTTTAATGACTATTGCCAGCAGGACGACCATGTAATGTATGGTGTATCGATAACCCTCTCTCAGGCTTTCACCTAAAATGTATACAAATCATTTTTATTTACAGAGGCAGCTGCTGAAGACACCCCACACACATATTTTTCTGGTATTAGGACTGCAAGCAATTTATTTTTATTCATTCTTGTGCAACACAAAGATGGTAGAGCGCTATAAAACAAAAACCAGGTTCTCATAAATGGCTCCAGATCACTCTGGTGAGTTGGATAGAATGAGAGCAAAACGTGATTTTCCCAAAATCTTTCTCCCAGGTCTGAGCAGTATTTCAGTAATGAACAGGACTTTTGAAAGTCTGCATCTTTCTAGGTCAGAACACAGTACAGTGTCGTGGTCTCACAGATACTGTAATACAGTTGAGATTTGATTAGGATAATATTCTCAAATCATATCAGGTACCAGCATAAAACCTACAGTATATAACAGCTGTTATATACCCCAATGCAAAATCACTTAAATGTTAAAAAATACTAAATATTGTTATTTCTCAATGAATACATTCCTTCTACATAAACAGAGAAATTTCCTATGAACAATCAAAAACAAATTCCTTTAAAAGACTATTTTAAAAATATAGGTCTGAAAGTAGAAAACCAATGCAACAAAGGTGAACAAACCTGTCATCACTGACACACAAGCTCGACAACCTGAGATCAGAGCTTCAGTGGCTGTCCTTTTAAAATGGTGCCACAGACAGTGCACTACTGGCACAGTCTAGTTTTAGAAAAACAGACAGATGCTTCAGACTTGTGAAAACGGTCAACAGCCGAATATCTGGGGCCTGTATTACTAATAAAGCAAACAATTACTGTGAGGTGATACAATTTTTAAATATTTTACATTAAGTGATATTGCATAAGGGTGTCACTCCCTTTGAAAACAGTATACAGTAATTCATAGCAAAAACATTACACAAAACAGGTGTATCATGCATGTGCACAGTGTAATTTCTAGTGGTAATTATGCTAGAATGTGGTCTCAATATGTATATTTCTTCTCTTTGTGGTCACTACAGGACTCACTCTGTATATGATAGTGCTTTGATTTAATGCAAATGTATTTCCTCTTTTGTTTGAGATAAAAGAAGAAAAAAAAGAAGAATGAATGATGTGTGTGTGTGTGTGTGTGTGTGATCAGGTTGTGGCTATTGTTGTGGGGACCTAATGTCCCCACAGCCATAGGAAAACCAAAAGAAATGTCATTTGTGGGGACTTCATTTGGGTCCCCATGAGGGGAAACAGTGTTTTTCATATTGTTGTTACTGAAAAAAGTAAAAGTGCAAAAACGTTTCTTTAGGGTTAGGCATTGTTTTGGTCTGGGTTAAGGTTAGGGTAAGGGTAAGGGTTAGGGGCCAGATATGAATGGGAGTCAATGGTAAGTCCCAGTACTGTGTGTGTGTGTGTGTGTGTGTGTGTGTGTGTGTGTGTGTGTGTGTGTGTGTGTGTGTGTGTGTGTGTGTGTGTGTGTGTGTGTGTGCGTGTGTGTGTGTGCGTGTGTGTGTGTGTGTGTGTGTGTGTTCTTGTACTTGCTACATGGTGAGAACCATTTTCTGCATTTAACTATCAAAGTGAGGACATTTTGGCCGGTCCTCACTTTGAAACAGCCATTTTTGAGGGTGAAGACTTGTTTTTAGAGAACAGGTATGAATTGAGGTTTGGTTAGGGTTAGGGTAAGGATTAAGTTTAGGCAATCAGTTGTGATGGTTAAGGTTAGGGTAAGGCTCTAGGAAATGCATTATGCCTATGGATGTCCTCACTAAGATAGAAGTACAAACATGTGTGTGTGTGTGTGTGTGTGTGTGTGTGTGTGTGTGTGTGAGAGAGAGAGAGAGAGAGAGAGAGAGAGAGAGAGAGAGAGAGAGATCATCTGGGTGAACTACTCCTTTAAAAGTTACAGGCATTTAGTAAACATGTTAAGTAATGTAGTTAGAGTGGTTTGTGCACTGTGGTTCTAGGCAGCAGGACAACAACACTGTTTATATTCCTATCTAGCAGCAAAAGCCATCATGTGGCGTTGGCTAACAGATTACATCATGGCTCAGCTGTCTGCTGGTTTTTCCGTTATTACAGCTTTCTCATTTTCAACTGATTATCTGAAGATCTCTACCGCCACCACTTAAGAAATGAAAATGAATATCAATCAGTGTAAAAATCTTCATTTACAGTTTGTTTACAGAGTAAGAGATATCAATAGCACACATGGGTTTTGTATATATAGAACAGAAATTGTTTGAAGCAAGCGTTTTAGCACATATCTCAATAGTTTACTTACGTAGACGACTTAGTGCCTGTAAAGGTGGCATGCAGCTGTAGTTTGGCTCCAGGCTGATCTATCCAGATTCCTTATGTGGTGAGAGAAGCAGCAGTTTCCAAATCTGTCTGCAGGTTTACTAGAAAACCTCATCTCTCTGACTGAAAACAGACAGAGAGAAAGACAAGGAGAGGTGGTGAGAGATGGAAAAAGTGAGAAGAAAGAGTACAGAAGAGCAGTAAGAGGTCGTACTTTCTGAACACTGTAGTATTTTTGTCAGATGCAACAGCATAGTGAAGCCAAATACAATGTCCCTTCTCTCTACTCTTTTCTAATTCTTTCCTCCCAGTCCCCCTCTCCACAGCCTCACTCTCCTCTCATTTTAGGACCACCTTCTGTTCTCAAACACTGTGATTTTCTTCTACATTGAAAGTTTATTCATGCTGCCATCTCGTGGCTCAAAAAAATTGAGGCCATGTAATATTTCTGAAAAACAATGCAAAGAAATGTAGGAGGTTAAGTTTAAAACACCCTGCAGTCAATTTTTGCAAGGCAATTGAGTCCAGGCTGAAGATCCAGATGGCTTATCCTGATGTGTTCAGTCTGTTGGAGCCTGTACCTCTATGAGATAAGGCAAAAGCTGTCATTTATTCACCTGTTTGGAGAAGTGTCTGTTCTGAAAAATAGTTACCAATAAATCGGTCCAAGCCAAATTACCCAGGACTGGAGTTCATGTGCATTTCACCTTAGAATTTTAGAACTCTCCACGGGATTTTGTAGAAATGGGACTAGAGCCCGTCTTGATTGTTCTGTCTGTGGGTTTCATAATAAGTGTCGAAGAAAGATGTGTGTGGAGGGTTTCATTTAGTTTCTGGTAAATGGTAAATGGTAAATGGTTGTATTTATTTTAGTTTCTGTAAATAGAATCTGACAAAGAGGCCATTTGATTATCCCGTCTGCTTCCTGTGTACTTGTGTGAAACAATCCCCTTGCTACAAGTACCCAACTCTACAAAGTTCCACTGTTGCATACAAACAGAACTCAGTACTATCCACACAAAGAAAACTGTAGGTAGATTTAACAATAAATGAGATGACTGACCAGGCACTACAGGGTTAATTTAGTGGATGTGCATCATGGCTCGATGAGACATGATGTTAATTGGGACAGATCTTTGTCCTGGTGAGGTTTAAAAACACCTTACTAAAAAGAAGAAATAAAAACTAAACCAACATAAAAGGATATTTGAAAAAAAAACAACAAAAAACAAAAACTGAAATGATATAAATAATGAAAAAAAGGGACTGGTTATCAATGCATTGTATTTGAATAGATATGAATTACAAGACAAGGAGCAAAGATATCAACCAACAACTAAGTAACAAGGAGAGGAGATGAACAGGTATGATCTTTGGTGCTCAATTGGCAATATTTTATTGTTTTGGAAAATGGAGGTTAGAATAGGGGACTGACAGCATACCCCAAAGGAGTACCACATATGGCCTCTCCATTATCCATCCATCCATTATCTATACACTGCTTAATCCTCATTAGGGTCGCGGTGGGGCTGGAGCCCATGCCACCTGACTTGGGGCGAAGGCAGGGGACACCCAGGACAGGTACCCTTGCAACATATGGCCCAGTAAAATCAAAAATAAAGATGTGTAGTGTCCAAGGTGGCAGTTTTATTGTGGGAGAAGGTCTAGAATCTAAACAAATGTGGTGTTCGTAACATAGCTTGACTTATTCCTTGGCACTACAAACAAAGAAAGCCAAGCTGTGTCCACGACAATAGTGTGTTGTGAGCTGAAAAGGCCACTTTTACCATATCATGTGTACTTTGAATTGGCTCACACAAAGTGACTTGAAACCGCTGTTGCCTTCAGATTTAACATATTTGAACACACGGTTAAGCCAAAACATATTTGTAAACATTGTTTTTCAAAAACTGCAGTGATGCCATTAATCATGGTCTGAAACAGAGTTCTGCAGGCTGAAATGGCAACTTTTGCCACATATTGTGTCCTATGAATTTCTTCACACAAAATGAATTGTAACAGGTGCTGTTACAGAGCTGGTCAGACGCTCAACTGCAGGATGACGAAACACAATACTTATTTACAATTCTAGTATTTACATCAATACACAAGGGGATAGTAAAAGGTTGACAGGAAGTGACAATCATCAAAGAGTAGCAACCAGACAGACAATACTAGAGGGTGACAACTACTGACTGAAGGCTGGGTAACAGGAAAACTGGAATAATGCTGGAATATGCACAGTTGTTCACACAATCAGACAGACTAGATCTTAAAAGCAAGATTTACTCGATCTAACGACTAACTGGGAGTTGGTACAACTAAGCTAGGAAAGCTGAGCTGACTGAACAAACGTACTCAGGGTGTGGACAAGAATAATATTATGAAATGCTGTGGAGGTGGAGCAATTACAGAGAATACCCTGATAGGTACACAGAATGATTAAAGAAAGGAGCAATTACAAGAGGGAGGCTACTTAGCTGGCAACCAGGTAAGGAGAGGAGATGAGGGATTGTGGAAGAAGCATGGTGTGGTGTGGCAGATGGGGTGTCACAGCTGGGCTGGCTTCGAAAATCAGTGCAGGCCCGGTGTGGGAATAGCATGGCGAACCAAGTGGCAAGTGGATGAGCAGGGGTGGTCACGGACAGCACAGATGAAAATCACGATTCACAACTGATGAAGGCACGGTCAAGAAGAAGATGACTTTGACATTTGACGTTTGCCGATTGCCGCGAAATGGCCCTTGAGCCCTAGTAGGCAAGTAACATACTACCGAACTTTCCAGCTTCAGAGATGTTAAAGGCTTGGTAAATATCTGGCAGTGGCAGTATTTAGGATATTAGTGGCATCCTGATGCTGATTTAGTTGCTTTACAGTTGCAAACACTGTTTGACAATAGAAAATTCTTAATTTGTCCTCTCCCCTTATTTTCAGGTTGAGCAGGATTTCATTTTAATGTTTGGAGAGGACATATCTGTGAAACTTCTGGAGAGGTGGCCAACAACATTTGAGGGAAAGATCATGCAACATTATAGAAAGCTTCCTTCTGGGTCATTCCTTGTGGTGTCACCAGATGGTGGTTGCCGCACCATTTTCAAATTAGTCCTAAATTTGTATGCCATTAGATAGTCACAAAAGTACTTTTGATGCAAAATTGTAGGCCTGTAGCTCAAATAGTTTCTGAGTTGTGGGGGTCTGAAATTTTCAGAATTTGGGCTATAAAAAGCCTCGCTAGCGTTTTTTGCATCTTTAAGTGGTTATTTCTCAGCCTCTAGACATACCAGAGAGCTGTGAGTTGGTAAACAAGGCCTCTGCATGTAGCTAGTGCCCCACAAACACCCCCAGGTGTTTCCCTACACGCTGCAGGCCATGGGGGCTTGCTAAAAATGCTAAAAATTAAGAGATACCTACTCACGAGTGGGGTTTGGGACCTTAAAAGTACTAGAAATACTGCACAGAAGTGTTCTAACACCCCTGGGTTCCATTCTACACAAACTTGTGTGATAACCAGGCGTAAACTAACCATGACGTCACCCGTTGGTTTCAATGCTGAGAAAATGCAGCCCAGATTTTGCTATTTCCTGGTCGCCATTTTGGATTTTTTGGAGCCAGTGACGTAAAAAGCGTCATCAAACAGGCTGGACCGGAGAGCAACTCGGGGCAGGACCAGTCAATGGGACTGTCAATCAAGTATAGCCACGCCCCCTGGCTCCGCCAACTTTAACGATTTATTTAAAATTCAGTATTGATTTATTTTAAGATCAGCCACCTGATCTCTCATTTTGACCATGAAAACTAACGGGAAAAAAATCCTGATCTGTAGAAAATCAGTCGATCAAATTTTATTTTTTCCAAAAATGAATTGGGGTCTATGGAGCAAAAGCTTTTTGGAGCCAACCCTAGCAGACGGCATGATATTGCAAGTTTTTGTCACTTCCAGGTGGGCTTCAATTTTGGAGCCAGATGCTACGTCCACTTTATATACAGTCTATGGTGATAACTTAGCAAACTGGAGCTTTCTAGGTACCTCAGTTTGGAAAATATGAGCTCCCAAAGTTGGACGAGATTTTTAATTGGCTATTTTTGGTGGCAATAATCTTAGTGTGGGACAGGTACCAGAGACCCCAAATTTCTCTACAAGACAGTTCCATCTACGTTGACCAACTCACAGCTCTCTGGTATGTCTAGAGGCTGAGAAATAACCACTTAAAGATGCAAAAAAAAACGCTGGCGAGGCTTTATATAGCTCAAATTCTGAAAATTTCAGACCCCCACAACTCAGAAACTATTTGAGCTACAGGCCTACAATTTTGCATCGAAAGTACTTTTGTGACTATCTAATGGCATGCAAATTTAGGACTAATTTGAAGATGGTGCAGCAACACCCCCAAGGAATATCCAGTCATTTCACCTGGAATGACCCTTCTGTCAATGAGCTGGAAGAACTCCTGCTGGCAGTTGTACTGAAGAAGTAACTGAATCAGATGATGAGTCTGGTGAGCTGCTCAGTTATAATACGGATATAGCTTTAGATTAATTCAGTGTTTGCAATCTTAATTTGCTCTGTAGTTTGGGCGTACTTTGTAAAAAAAAATTGTCAGTCAGTGCAGATACAATGAATTTTGTTGAAGTTCCACAGGTCCAGTTTTTGCACTAGATTCCTGCCAGTATTGTCTTCAACCTGTTCTTCACCTGTCGAGTCTCTTCTCGGATACCCTGCTTCCTTGGCCCTTTAGTTTCACTCTCCTGGTTTGTGAGTACTCTGTTTGCTTGGTGTAGTTTTTATTATTTGGGATTTTTCCTTTGGACTGTGGTGTTGGAATGAATACTTAATTTTGCATATTTTGTATTATTTAGTTAGGTTTTGTTTCCCTTTCAGTCTGGTTTCCCTTTTTGTATTGTCTTACCTCTTGTTCTGTTAAACAAAACAGAAACTTAACCTCCTAAGACCCAGTGTTTGTTGGGCTTGCTTTTTAGTTCTTTTCTCGGTATTTGGGATAAGGAGTAACCAATAAATATAATAATTGGATACTATCTAATACCTGATTATTATCTTTATTACATTTACATTACATTTTACTAGATTTACATTGTTATTGTTATTATTATTAGTAGTTGCTGTAGTATTAGTAACAGAAGTCGTAATATTAGTATTATTATTAGTATTAACAATAAGCTCTTTTGGAAAAATAAAACAAAAAACAAAAACATGCCCACATATGTGGACGGCAGGTCTGCAGAGGTTAATCCAAACTTCTTTAAGGCCAGGAAAGATGGTGGCTCTTTTTGAACTGAAAGAAGGCCCAGAGAGTGCCTTAAAACTGGGAGTTCCATTTTCTACCAGTGTGTTTTCTGCTAAGTGCATAAAACACGTGACTTCATCATTTGTTCTTCAAAACTGCTGCCATCACCCCAATCTTGAAAAAACCTGGTGCCGACCCCTCCAACTTCAATAGCTACTATCTTATCTCCAGTTTACCCTTCATCTCCAAAAATCCTGGAAAAAATAGTTGCCTCCCAACTCCACTCTCACCTGTTAGGCAATAACCTGTATGAACAGTTCCAGTCTGGTTTCGCACCCACTCCACAGCACAGAAACAGCACTCATCAAAATCACCAACAACCATAGGCGTCAGTTTAGGGGGGGACGGTGGGGACGTGTCCCCCCCACTTTTTGTCAGGGGTCATTTTGTCTCCAACACATTCAAATTCTTCACATGTAAGCCGCTGTAAACCCAGTTATTTTCAGCAGTATAGAAAATTCCGACGCTCCTGAACGCACCATCCGCACTCGGCCGAGAGTGGCACAGACACGCAGCACACCTTCCTGAGGTTAAAAAAAAAACAAAAAAACAAAAAAACGCTCAGATGCTAAATTTGCGCCTGTGCCAAGTGGAAGCTCCGACCAGAGGCGTGCAGGGGCAAAATTTCGGCCCGGGAGAATTAGTACTATAGCGGCCCACAGACCCCTCTACCCGTACATACCGATAGCTCAACAGCTCGAGCCTCTGCCTTTGATGCGGTGGTTGTGAGTTCAAGCCCAGCTTGTGGCATTTTGCCGCCGTTCTTCGACATTTTCTCAAAGTGCTGTGGTCTCCATCCCCCCCACTTTTAAAAACAAACTGACGCCCTTGCCAACAACCTCCTTATGGCAGCTGATTTTGGAGTCCTCACCATCCTCATCCTCCTTGGCTTTTTGATACCTTCTGTCACACCAGCTTACTGAACACACTATCTTTTATTGGCATCTCCCAGACTCCATTAGACTGTTTCACTTTCTACCTCTCTGGTTGCGCTCAGTTCACTCAACTCAAATCATTTAAATCCATCCATTCTCCCGTCACCACAGTTGTGCCCCAGGGGTCTGTCCTGGGGCCCCTTCTCTTCATCATTTAGCTGCTTGCCCTTGGCAATATCTTCTGCAAATTTAACATTCATTTCCACTGCTACACGGATGACACCCAGTTCTACCTCACCAGTCAACCATCCTCCACTCTCCTGCCCACCTCCCTCACTAATTGCGTTACTGAAATAAAAATCTGGTTAACTCGAATTGTGAAGGTTTTGAACATAAATGAGCTGTGTCATTTCAAACAGTTTGATGTTCAAATTAGGTATGACACAACAGATTCTTCCTTGTATATTGTCCCATAAAGACATTTTATGCCAAGGTAGGTCTGTTTAAGTGCTTATGTTTTCCATGATTTTTTTTATATTCTGACAAACTGTAAATAAAGTTGTTAAAAGCAGTATTTTGATTTAGTAATGATTTTTGTTTTTTTGCTTGAAAACAGTTGTTAAGTGATAAGTTGACACCCCTAAAGAGTATATTAAGTGTAAAATTTAACACTACTGAGAATTATTTTTAGAATTAGTGATAAGTTTTGTGAGACAATGCAGTGTGAATGACTTTTAAACACTCTTCTTTACAGCAACATAACCTCTGTTGGTTCGAATTACTTGACAAGTACAATGTTGTGTTGTTGTTTTGTTAATTAATAGGAAAAGAAATATGTTGGACATTAACCTATGATGTTTGCTGATACAATGTGACAGCATACAGCACTTATGTGGGTATGAAAAACTAAAGATAAAACCTTTCCTTACAGGATTTTTAAACTTATTTTGTGGCTGTTGTTAGGTTTTTTATTTCAAATAGTTGGCTTTATTTTTTTTAATGACGATCCCGTGTTAAAGAAAAATATTTTCAATCAAGTCTTCAAATGCTTTCAGTGGTGGCTCGACCTTGCTATTATTTTGAAAGTTCAGCCGGATTAGTATATCCAGATCGCTCTTACAGATGCAGCCCATTAGAGCCGACTCCAAATCCGCCAGAGGAGTTCCTTGGCGATCATCACACGATTAACTCGTTGGAAACATTAACTGTCAGGACCTGCTAAAATACCAACCATGTCCGTTGCTCTTTGTGTCTGTATTCTGTCTTGGTACCTCCACAACAGCGCTGGTAAGTTTTTCAGATAACGAAGTTAGCATCATGCTAACGTTCATCGGGTTGTGTCTCAGACTACGGTGAAGCTGTTTAGTCCATTTTATCTTCAGAAGCTACAAACCGACATTACACCTAGCAAAGAATTAGGCCAAAAAATATACTATTGGCTTCTCCTTTAGTGCAATGTAGGCTCATGGAAGGTATGAAGGAAAATACCCTAAGTCTTCGGTAAGTCGCGAGCGCATTAGTCATCTGTTACTTTCGATATCACGCATTTATTGATATTGGCTACCTTTATAGTAGTATACGTATAACTGCCACATTTAAATAAATAAAAATGTCTTTTGTCTAAACATTCAGCCTAGGAGGTCTTTAGGAGTCAACACAAGCTCATAATTCACTTCGTGGTTAGGCTTGCTAATATTCAGGCTCAAATACAGCGTCTCGTAACAACAATCTTACCGCATATCCCAGCTTTTTAGAAAGCTATGGGCAGAGCGCAGGGTCATCCAGCCCCTGGAGCAGACAGAACAGTGGCAGCTTGGCAGTTCTTAAGGCTTAAACCCCCGACTTTCCTATCAGTGACCCCGTTTAGCCACCACTACTCCACCAAGAAAAGCAGCAGTTGTACTTTGCAACATTCTGTTCGTACATTTAATCAGACAAGGTGGATCATGCTTGAAAGCAGACTGGCTTAAAATTGCGTAGTTTAGACAGTATGAGAGGTGATGAAAGATTCGAGCTACATGCTTTTTTTCAGGGCCGATGAAAACAATGACTGCACAACAGAAATGAACTGATGTTGCAGCATTTTGTTTATCTGTAGTATATACCTTGACAGTAAATGCACTATAGATATAACTTACCGATTTTAAGATGCAGTCTGGAGCTGTCACCATGTTTACCACATTGCCTTTTGTTATACAGACTTGGTGTAGCTCATCAAGGCCTAAAGCAGCCAACCCTTTTCTCATCCCAACTGCAGTACATCTAAGAAAAATGCTGTTTGCAGTGGTTGACTTTTCATTTTAAAGCCTTGATTAGGAAGTGGACAGGGGGGCTTATGTAGGACTCTGTTGTCCGACCAGATCACAAATCTGTGGTAGCTAAATAATATTTATTGTAATCGTTCTGTTTCAGCTTGTCCCTTTTTTCCCATTGTTTTCACAATGGCAGCTGGGGTTTTCAGCTGGAGAAAACGTGTGTAGTGCTATTGCCTATAGCTTGTCAAGCGACTGGGTAATGTTTTTAAAACTCTCTGGGGTAATTGACTATTAGTAATGTGCGTTTTGTAAGGTGAAAAGTTATCACATATTCTCTGTGCTGTTTGGAGTTTCTCATATGGTGCAACACTGGTAATAGCTTCAGTAATAGTTTTTTGCTTTGTACGACATTCAGAGCAGGCATTGCTCTTATTGTACAGAGCTTTTGTAGTGCTGATTTAAATGGTCAAACAAATGTATTGCCTTGTGTAGTGGCAACAATTGCAGAACACTGCCGACAGAGTAGCTTTTTTTATAACTTTCCTGCTTCTCGCTCAATTTTCTGTGCACACGTGAAGCCTGCAAAATAGTTGGAAGAGAATGAAATATCGCATTCTACTATTAGATTTGGCCAACCTGACGGGATTTTGTCTAAGTGGACTGCTTTCTGTGAGTGGACTCTCATACAAGCAGTCTGCATTTTAAACGGCAGTACTGCAGGCGATGATGTTCACTTATTGTCGTCCATCTATTATCTATACATCGCTTTATAATCTGTAGGGTCATGGGGGTGCTAGAGCCTATCCCAGCTAACTCAAGGTGAAGGCAGGAGATACCCTGGACACATCACCAGTTCATTGCACATAGAGACAGACTACCAAGCACACTCACATTCACACCAACAGCCAGTTTAGAATCACCAATTAACATCAGCATGTCTTTGCACTGTGGGAGGAAGCTGGAGAACCCAGTGAGAACCCACGCTGCACAGGGAGAACATGCAAACTCCACACAGACAGATCCAGGACCAGGCCAGGATGTGAACCTGGGATCTTCTAGCTGTGGGGCCACCGTGCAGCAAAATTGTGATCGCTTGACTTTAAAGCCCTAGCACTGCATTAGGGAACAGGATTGAGTGTAGTGAGCTCCTTTTTCTGTTTTTCTGACTCAGGAAAAATCTCCCTGACTACTGCACATGCATTCTGATCATCAGGTATGTCTGACGTGGAATTCTCACACATCAGGCAGGGAGAAACTGACTGAGCCGATAAAGAACAAGAAGTACTACTTTCTGTCACAGTAAATGACACAGTAGCTGCTCATGATAGAATAAAATGGCAAGAATAGAAATACTTAATCAATCCCCGAGGGGAAATCTGTTGTTGATAGCTGGAATGTATGCAGTTCAGCCTGATGATCATCATACACTTGTACAAATGCAACTATGAGAAATTTTAACTTGCCAACTCTCCAAAAATGCTTGCATATTAGACCATTTCACTCACAGTCAGGGGCCCTGTTGACACCAGCAAATATATTTATTGCATCACTGTACCAAACGTCCTGCTCAGTAAGTATCTTAGTTCTCGTTTTTAAATATCCAAGTTTCCACACTCCTTATCAACAGTATTAGCAGATGTAATGTGCTCACGTTTAGAACTAAGTATGGGCAAACATTAGTTTTAAAAAAATATTCTAAGGAGAAATAAGATGCAGGACTCAAAAAATAATAATTGGTTGGATTCGGATATTAAGTCCTACAACTCAGTGTATCTGTCAAATTTTACTTCATGTCATAGGATGCATTTTGTCTTTCCTCTAGTTTACAACAAACCGTTCTGGATCGCTCATAGTTTAGTGATTACTTCGTTTCTGTTCTTGTGGGGCCAAAGGAGGACTGTGGACTGAGATCTTTCATATGTTTGCAAACATGTCTTTCCCCTGTTCTAAACTCACAGGTTGGATTGCTTGAGTTTATGATATTCTTGCAATACAGACGATGAGATTTTCACCAAGCATGCAGGTGTCTTAGCCTCTGAACAGCCAGCAGTGATTTGGTTTAGCTTTTGATTTGTTCCTCTTTTTGTTTCTCATTCTAGAGCAGACAAAGACAAAATTAGCATACTTCTTCTCTACTTTGGTCACCTATTCATTTTCTGTATCGAATAATTGATAATAATATTCTTGTTCATATAGTCTGTGTTTATCTGTTTATTTTGGTTATTGAGTGCATCTACTAAATGCATATTTTTCGAAACAGCTGGGACTTTTTTTTCCCTCAAGCTGCAGGAAATTGTTACTGTACTTCTCGTGCTGTGTGGTTTTGTTCCTCTTTCACACTGACACAAATGTGATCCTTACATGTTGTGCACTTCTAAACAATCAAAGCTTTAAGAAATGGGACTGATGACATGCTACATTTTTGATAGTTGTTTTTAAAAATATTTTCTGTAATTTTGTAGTTTATAGCCTGATCCATGTGCAGAGCCAAATGACCACTGAATAAATCTCACTAATTTCTTTATTTACCTTTATTTAACCAGGAAGTCCCATTAAGAATAGAAATCTCTTTTACAAGAGAGAACTGGTCAAGGTAGCAGCCATACAAAATGTAAAAGTTATATAAAACAGATACATGATACACAAACAACAAAAAAATAAACCAAAGTGACAGCTGTTTAGTACGTGCTGTATACTTGTTACTGATACAGTATGTAATAGAAGTAGCAACAACTCTGTGAAATATCACTTAAATATGAAAAGATCCTAAATTGTGTCAACTCAATAACTGTATTACTTTATGTCTACATTATAAACTATTTAGATTATTATAATAAAAATACTGACTCCAAAATAACAACTCAAATCAGTACACCTTCCTTAAGATTCAAATTTTAATTTTTTTTAATATTTATGGCCTTCCATTACATACCTTTATTTTTGATGACATAGTCCTCGTCAATATGTAGTTGTTGATTTGCACCAAAAATGCCGTGTTACACAAAGATTTAGGGAGATTGGCAAATTTTTGTCAGTCCAACACTGAAAATAGTCAGCAACAAGTGCACTCATTACTTCTGTTTCAATGACTTATAAGTAGCCAGATTTTTTTATTAAATCATTGCTCGTTACAATTCATTTTTTTATTATTATGACATTTGCAGCAGTTGGCATAGGCTATGTTTTTATGTGGGCTTTGTCTTTTGTTCCATCAGCTGAAGCAGAGCTTGCCCCACCAAGGGACGTGACGATGATCACCATGAACACCCATTACAGACTGAGCTGGGACTGGGATCAGAGTGCTGCAGGCTCTCACAATGTCACATTCACCACACAATATGTTGCGTAAGTCTCACACATTCACAAATGCATCATAATGAGAGAGAGAAACCAGCAATACTGAGACTCAAGTAGCAAGTTTGTTTGTGACAAGGTAAAGTGAATTTGTGATTAAGTGATTTGCCTCTAAAGCTCCAGTTAATTCATTTACCTCTAACGGTATTCCCAGGTAAACATTTGGGTGTTTATTGTCATTAGTCCGCCGCCTTTCTCTAATGTGAAATGTGTTTTCACATACATTAACAAGCGTTAGTTGTAATGCCACAAAATTTGGTACAAACATTTGTTTCCTACAGGAGGAACTGTAATCATTCCCCCCATGACTGCTAATGACCTCAACTTCTTTTCATGTTATCATCAGCTTTTCTTTACTTTGAGCGTCACATCCTCAGAGACACAATTGCATAGCTGTACACTGTCAGTCTTGTTTTTCTTCAGTCATGTTTGTTAAACTGAATGCTACAGTAAGAAATAATACATCTCCTATGGTCTGGTGACATCAGTTAATGTATTGAGAGTTTCAGCATTTCCCCCGCAGGAGTATGTGGTTTTTTTGGGTAATCCAAACCAAATACAGGAAACAACCTAAGTAACACAAAGCTGTATAGACAAAAGGAAACAGAAACTGAGTTACAGTCAGTAGTTCCTCATACTTGAAAAGCTGAGCATCAAAAAAAAGATGTTTCCAAGAGTGCTGTGCATCATTATTTAATAGAAACATTGGGGCTGAAAGCTTCCAAGAGGCAACGTACCCCACGACTCCCCAAACCTCAAAAGGAAAAGAGCTTGGCTTTTCCAAAGAAGTACATAACTCTGACTTCAAAAGACTGGGAGAACTGGATTTTCTCTGATGAATGTCCTCTTTACTTATTTCCGACACCCAACAGCCAAAACAACCATATCTATACAGATGATTGTGAAAATGTACCATCTTATGAGCAAGTGCATTCAGTGCCCTTAGTATGGTTTGGGGGGCTACGTCCATGTGCATTTTGGCCAAGCTAGAAATTTATATACTGGGACCTGACAGTTTGACCAGACAACAACCAAACTGTACTTTATTGACCAGGTGTAACCCATTTTGGTGGCAATCAAACATGTTGTCCAGTGGGGAGAACAAACTTTGAGATATGGTGTAGAAGAGGTAAAATCAGTGAGCTGCATGAGGAACCACTTGCGTGCTACAGCAACCTAGCTTGAAATCTGTAATTTACCATGTTGCAGACAAGTGCTGTCCTCCACTAAATCGACTGTACACTCCAGTACAGCTAACATGAGGTGATTAAGCAGCGTCCTGTTAGTAACGAAATCAACTTCGAGCCTTTATGGCACACTTTTAGCATATTTTCACTTGTGATGACAGAGACAACAGTCTGAACTAACCTCTCCTCAGTGGGACCTCCACTGATGAATGAGCACGAATCAACAGGTAATGATGTCACCGAAAGACCAAAAGTCATTTAAGAAAATAGAAGCTTCCAAAAATACAATGCTTCACAATTTTATTAGACTACCACCCAGTGTAAGGTGTTTGTCACCGCTACCCTAAATTAACAGTATTTCAAATTGCCAAAATATTTATTCATGTTTCTGTAGTGGTTAATCTGCCAGTACGTGCAAGCTCTTTAATCAAACATATCTTTAATTCTAAAATATAATTGCGGTTGTTAACCGTGAATTTTGTAATTTACTGTTTTACAAGAAAGCAGAAAATATAGTAAAACACATAATTTTTTGATTGAGAAGCCACATTACAGTTATTTGCTTGCATTCATGAGCATAAAAATATTTTAAGTCGTTGTATGTTATTCCTGATTAATTTCTGACTTCTCAGAGAGTTGCAATGCGCTTGCTCAAATATGGGTATTTGGATGGATGGATGGATGGATGGATGGATGGATGGATGGATGGATGGATGGATGGATGGATGGAACAACTGTTAACTTCAGATACTCACCTTGAGCATTGTTTGTCATACAGTTGTCATATAGGAAAGACTGTCTCTAGCTTAAGCCTAAAGTAGACTGACTTGGACTAGCTGGTTAAGATCAACTGAACCTTTAAAGAAAATTGCTTAGAAATAGCACCCTTAATGACACAGCCTGTATAATGCCTTTGAAAATCAGATCATATGCCAAATTAAGATCATCCACAATACAAGATTTGGAGCAGGAACCGGAGCATATTCATTCCCCATACAATTTAGCACATGTTCTGGGACTCTCCTGATTTGTCAGACTAGAGGAGAAACATTTTTCAAACCAAATTTCTGTGGGAAGCACACCTCATTTTAAGTAGTTAAGTGACATGTTACAGCTCACGCCATGTGTTGATCTCAAGACTTCTTTGTTTGTTTTTTGAAGAACAGTTTTTATTACAATTTACAACTGTTGAACATCAAAACACCTTTTTAGTTGTTTTTTTGTGTCGTACAATGATTTTGATTACATTTTCAAATATTTTAAAACCTAGATGTCTTAGAAAATGAATGTAGCTTGACATTTTACCCAACTTTTCCATTGGAATCCTAGGAGCCTCAATGGAAAAGCCCCTGGACGTCTCTTTTAGTTCTTGAAGGCACTTCACCTCTCATCCAAAATGGTGAAATGTGAACATTTAAAATGGATGTCCAGTGGCAGTGATCTTGCTACTGACTGCCAAATTTCTGGTTTTATGACATCCCTGCTAAGAATACCGGATTTCTAAATATGATAGCTTTGCAATGAAAGTATAATAAAAACCTTCACAAATTCAGGTTGAGAATATTTTTTTCAGGAAGAAAGTTATAACAGTCATTACTTGTTTCAATTTAGAAGATGTCTGCTTCAGTATGTTTCAAGTTACCATGATTAATGGTCTTACATTTTCTTTTCATCATCTTCCCAGGAAGTACAAGCTGAAGTTCAAGAAGAAGAGTCTGAACTGGTTTACGTCATGCGAGGAGACGTCAGAGAGGTCATGCGATCTTACAGCATGCAACCTGCACTACCTCGGTATTTTCATGCTTCGTGTGCGAGCCAACATGAATGGGCTTCACTCCACCTGGGTGCAGAAGGAATTCTGTCCTGATAAAGATGGTAAGAAGAAGGGGTGAGATGAAGACAGCTGAAAGGGGTTGTATTAGTCCCTTAGCAGATATTTTAAGTTTTATGGAACAACATTGTATACACATACTATGGGTGCGTGGATGCCTGCCATATTTGCTCATTTATGTGTTGTGACAAGTACGCATGAAGAAGAGTTTAATCGGTGATAGCACCAGATTCAGTCCTTCATAAATATATATATTTTTTAATATTAAGAACTTGGTTTGTAACACTGATGTTTTGGAGAAAGTAAAAGAAAAATCTTAAACTTCATGTCAGCACTAACACAACCACTAATCTAGCCATTCCTGGATGTTGTATCTCACATCTTTCTCCTGCTAGCTGCTGTGGGAGCTCCAACCAAAGTTAACCTTGCTCCTGCTGGAAGTGATCTGGACGTTTTCATCTCTGACCCTCTGACAAGTACCAACAGCTCAATGAAGGAACTTCTTCCCAAGCTATACTACCGTATTCTTTACTGGGAACACTCTGAAGACAGACAGGTAGGAAACTGTTCCTTATGACTATCACTAGGTCCATGTTTCCAGTATGACCCTAAACCAACTTTTATACTGCATGCAGAATCTACGTTAGAGCTTTCTCAGACTGTGTTTGTACAACTGTGTATGTACAGCAGCTCTTCGTAGTTTAAAAACCCATGCTGCTGTTGTATTTTATTGTCTATTTTCCCCTCACTCTCTAAAGATACCTGTTGAAGCCCAGAGACTGCACCAGCTACTTGAGCAACTCACTGAGACACATCAGCCTTTTTTTAAATGAAAGAAATAGGTCTGTCAGAAAACTGGTTTGAGGCAGGAGAGGATTGCTAATATAGTATGTATTAAAATACTCCAGGGCTGATGTAGAACTAACCAAATGTAAAGTGATTTATATGAACACCCCAACAACTTTACAATTGCACATACTGCAGAGAGATTAATCAGGCAGACGTTCTTCGTATAGCACCTGTCCTTCAGGTTAGTGTAATTCAAAGTGCTTGACAGATGACTGAGAAGCTAACAATAACACATCTCGTATGTAAAGAGTGACTATTGAAAATTAATTATTACACCACATAAATAAAATGAATCATTGTTAAAAATAAATAAAAAATAAATGGGATAAAAAGCAGTGAAATAAAACAAGGATATAAGGGGGTTGCTATAGATGGTCGTGGACATACATTGATCTGCTAAACAGATTATATTTTGATCTACTTTGGGCAGATGACACATTCTTTATCTATACTGATGTGTCATCTGCCCAAAGTAGATCAAAATATAATCTGTTTAGCAGACCATATTCTGATCTACTTTGGGCCCTGTTCAAGTTTTTTTTTTTTTTTTAAAACCAAGAACAGGGTCCATAGTAGATCAAAATATGGTATGCTAAACAGATGATATTTTGATCTACTTTGGGCAGATGACACATTCTTTATCTATACTGATGTAGTCATTTGAAGAATATGTGAATTATCAGGATATGAGACCAAGATAAACAAAACTCAAGTGCTTATGTAACCATCCTCAGTCACACTCTGTCACTGGCTGGTTCAAAACCCCTCGACTTTGCATTGTGTTTATTTATATAGAAGTCGGAAGGCCAAAATGTAGTTTCAAACTTTATTGACTTTTGATGTTTGATACATAAATGAAGTAGTTCCCCTGAAGTTTACGTTGCCTCGTCTTTCAGACCTCAAGAACCCAGCTTGTAAACAGCAATGCCAATGTGGTGACTTTGCCAAACCTGAAGCCCTGGACTTGGTACTGTGTGAGCGTGCAGACACGCTATGACTTCTACAACAAGAGCAGCAACTTTACCTCACCGCATTGCATGCAGACTGAAGGTAACACAATTTATAACATGCTTATATTTGACTGGAAGGGATTCAGAAATCTACCTGTTATTGCTCTCTTGGAAAATTTACGATATTTAGGAAAAATTCCACTTTGACAACTTTTTTAATGTGCATTACTAAATATTTAGAAAGGCTTTTGACTGTCAAGTGAAATACATTAATTTATTTTAAATGTCTATCCATTCATGATTTTTCTATACACCACTTTATCATTTGTAGGGTTACTAGGGGCCTCAAGTCTACCCCAGCTGACTTAAGATAAAGGCAGGGTACACCCTGGACAGGCCACCAGTCTATCACAGTGCCACACAGAGAGACAGACAACTAAACACACTCACATATGCACCTATGGACAATTGAGAATTTACCTCACTATGTCTTTAGACTGTGGGAGGAAACTGGATCACCCGGTGAAAAATCTAATTTTTTTGTTTAAAAATGGTATTTTAAAATGAAAACATGTTAGTGTGGACATAGCCTTATTTCAGTTACCTATTTGTTACTTTATCATGTTGTGGTTAATAACACCAGTGTATTAAACGTGAAGATGGTGCAGGTTATGTTTAGTACTTGTTCCAGTAAATTGTTTGTATTGTCTCACCTACTGACAGATTTTGTTGCATATTTAGGTAAGGAGCATTGTTGTCATTAAGCTGAGTAAACTGTGAAGTTGATTTCATTCTCTCAGCTGTGAACTCTCTACCGTTTGAGGAGAGACTAAAATCAACCCTCAGATCTTGTCTCTGTATAGCAACTCTTGTCCACAGCATGCTCTTATCTGATTAGGTTGGCACCTAAATAGCCATCATAGAAACAATAATAGAGTCTGATGTACAACTATTTGAACTATCAAATATCATCATGTTTACAGGCGTGTTTGTAAGTTTGGAATGTAGAAAGTGCTGTAATTCACCTCTGTTTGAATGCAGTCCACATTGAAATGGCACTTTTTACACCATTAAAACTCGAAAAAAGTGCCACATTGTACAGACTCTAATTAACACCAGGTTTTTATGCTGCCAAAAGCTGAAAAGGCACTGCGTAACAGTACAATTAACAATCATTCTATAAATAATAAAGCCATAGATTTTGTTATCTATTGTATAAATGCCCAACCTGTGTAGCTACATTATATTTAGACAACAGTGATTAAAAGAGGTTATTGCAAAAGATAGTGAGGGCACGCACAGTGATTATTTCACTGGAAAAGTGATATTTACTCTTCTGAATCTGTTAGTTGTACAACAGCTGATATTGCTGCAAAGGTTTTGGGCTGGCTTTGCACTTGGTTACAGAAATAAGGGCTCCTTGCCCAATTAGAAACACTGTAAAAACGACATAACGAAAGAGTCTTAGTTTTGTCCTTATAAACTGCATCTCATGAAATTAGAATATGATGGAAAGATTAAATATTTTTCATCAGACCTTGCTCGAAGTGAAAATTGTATAAATTCTAGACTCATTACACACATACTGAAATACACTGATTAGGCATAACATGATCACCTGCCTAATATTGTGTTGGTCCCCCTTTTGCTGCCAAAATAGCCCTGACCTATCGACACGTGGACTCTACTAGACCCTTGAAAGTGTGCTGTGGTATCTGGCACTGAGATAGTAGCAGCAGATCTTTTAAGTCCTGTCAGTTGCGAGATAGGGCCTCCATGGATTGGACTTGTTTGTCCAGAATCCACAGATGCTCAATTAGATTGACATCTGGGTAATTGGGAGGCCAAGTCAACACCTCAAACTCGTTTTTGTGCTCCCCAAACCATTCCTGAACCATTTTTGCTTTGTGGCATGGCACATTGTTCTGCTGAAAGAGGCCACAGCCATCAGTGAATACCGTTTCCGTCAAAGGGTGTACATGGTCTGTAACAATGCTTAGGTTGGTGGTACGTGTCAAAGTAACATCCACATGGATGGCAGGACCCAAGGTTTTCCAGTAGAACATTTCCCAAAGCATCACACTGCCACCGGAGGCTTGTCCTCTTCCCATAGTGCTTTCTGGTGCCATGTGTTCCCCCGGTAAGCGCACATGCACCCGTCCATCCGTCTTCCATTGCTCCATAGTCCAGTTCTGATGCTCACATGTCCACTTTTGGTGGTGCACAGGGGTCATCATGGACACCCCGACTGGTCTATGGCTGCATGAGCTGCAAGCTATGATCAAAGTGAAAACAAATAAAGGCTGAAAATAAAAGTTTGTGTACTGTGTCTCATATATATATTTTTGACTTTGAGCAATGTTTGATGAAAAACATTCAACCTTTTCCACCATATTCTAATTATTTAAGATGCATTTGTAAGCGCATTGTAAAAAGCAGCATTTTTTTTCAGCTTTTGACATCAGTACATGGTTGTGAATTTACCAGAGGATGATTATAGTCAGACTAATGTGGCCGTAGACTCTACAGTATTTTAGTGACTCAATAAATGCCTAAGTTGTTTAATAATATTTTAAATGCTTTTGTTTTTTTAAAATATCATTTATTTAATAGCCAACATGTGATCAATAAATGGCCTTTGCCTATCTAAAGAAAAACTCACTCAGAACTCTGATATGTTAACGGTACTAAATAAATAAGTCAGTAAATACATTCATACACACATAAATAAGTTAATACATTCATTGTGTTAAGAAAAGATTTAGATGGAAAAATATCTGTAGAGAATTTCTTTGTCCAGTATTCTGCATTCAGTTTTTGCAGAATCCAGTATTACACACTGGTTGGCCATTACATTTTATTAGTATGGTTTCACTGTTTAAAATGATGCCACATCTTTTCAGACAGAACCTGTGATCATAAAACAATACAAAACTCTTAGTTTTGTGTTAATAAAGCACTTAAAACTTTAAGTATGACTAAATGCTTTTTTCAAAATTAAATATACCACTCCTTGGGTGGTTGTGGCCCCGCGTTTGGTAAAGTTGGAAAGATATTCACAGATTCAGACTTCCAGCATCAATAACTCATTAGATATAGGTTGTCAAAATATGAACGATGCCTCTTTTCCATCGTTGTACGGCAGATGTTGAGCTCTAAGCCCAGTTTTATCAAAAGTAGCTGTCTTTCAAGTTGCCGAAATAACATTGGTGTCTATGAGCAGCTGGCTGTGAACAGGGACCGCCTGCAAATTACAAAACTGCTGTAACAGCGAAGAGAGACACAAATATTCAATAACCTCACTCTGATACACTGTAGTGTCAACAGAATCACTGCTGCCTTCAACTGGCTCCAGTTGACACCAGTGTTATTCCTGCAGCTTGATAGACAGTTACTTTGATAAAACTGGGCTTGTAGCACATTGTCTGCCTTACAACGATGGGAAAGAGGAGTCGTTTATGTTTTGACAATGTATGTCTAATGAGTTATTGATGCCGGAAGTCTGAATCTGTGAATGTCTTTTCAATTTTACTGAACTGTGGCCCCGAGGAGTCATGGTGGTGTCCTTTATTTTTGTTTCTGAAAGGTGGCAACCCTATGGCTAGCACTAGCCATAGCAAACAGACCGCAAAGAAACAACAAAAATCGATTAAAATCGTAATCTTCCAAGATGACTAAAAAAATCGAGATTTTATTTTTTGGCCATATCGCCCAGCCCCACTATGGACTTAAAGAGGCTGACATGAGGAGTGGAAAATTTTAATACAAGTTGCTCCATTCTGTATCATCTGCAAAGGTTAGACCGTGCATATGGGGAGACCTGCCAGTAAGGAGTTACAGTAGTCGATGCGTGATATTACGATAGCCTGTACCAGGAGTTTTGCTGCATGTTCAGACAGGTCTGATCTTCCTGATGTTGTACAGGGCGAATCGTGTCGATCAAGCAACAGTGACCACATGAGCATTGGTCATCTCTAAACTTTTTCTTTATCCCTAAAAGATCAGACAATGGGTCCTGCAGTCTATTACTGACAGACAGTCAACCAACCCTTTGAAACTCTACGTTCATGGCTCTGTGTTGGGATGTAACTGGTCAAGTACACGTGAACAGTAGCAGATAGACCATGAAACTATACTAAGATATTATTATATATTATATAATGCGTGATGTGCGTGTTTTCTGTCTCTGTGTGTTTGTGTACACTGTAACAGGTGCTACTCCATGGTGGCAGATCTTTGTGTGCTTCGTGGGCTCTCTTGTTGTCTGCTTTCTCGTCATGCTGCTCTCACTCTATGGCTCTTTTTGGTGCTGCAAGACCTTCAAGACAATATTGTACCCTTCCAACCAGCTGCCCACACACTTTAAGGAGGTATGCTGTCAAGCATGCAACAGTATTACTTGTGTAATCGCAGTTTTGACTATATGCTCGAAGAAGTCAAATATAGCTTATGTTTTTTAGTAACTTATTAATGTAGTTTTGGCTGATGTGATTCACAATTAATGATAGAGCACATAGTAGTTGAATACTCAAAGGACTGTTTACAATTCACTTGCATATTCAATTCCACCTGAGCATGTCTCAGTATCTCAGTCTTTCTCTTCTGTTCCTTCCTTCAGTACCTGTGTGACTCTCCGGGTTCTGACATTCCGCGCCTCCTCACACCGGAGTCAGAATCAGAACTGCTGTGTGATAACGTGACTGTCTGCCCAGAGCCAGCTGTCCTGGAAATCCATAACCCTCCACCTGAAGACTTTGCAATACCCACGTTAGGCTCGGAGTCAGACAGCAGGTCACTTTTAATCTCTAACCCCTTTCAGACATGCACTCTTTTCTGTTAATCTGATGACCTCTAAATGTTCCAACTTCATGTCTAAGTGAGAACTCTGCTCATTTTCCTGTAAAAGCAACAATGGCAGTCTCACTAGGTTGAACCTAGTATCAGTGCTGTATCTCTTTCACCACACACATCTGAACTGTACCATCTCAATAATGGAGACTTTTTCCACATTTCAGGTCCAATATTGGTCAAAAAACATCACAGAGAGCTAAAGATACAGTTTGCTGCCAAAACCACAGAACACCTTTGTCTTTTCTTCTGCTCCACAGTTCTATTACAAACTAAAATGCAAACTGAATAGAAAACTGCTGTGATCAAGAGAGAGAGTAAAAGGTCAGATTAATACTGAATGTATTAACAGGAGCTGTTTGTTGCTTCAGCTACTTGTCTGAGTCTTTCCTCTGAGTTTATTAAATATCTGCAGCATCAAACAGCAGCAGAATCCATATGAGTGTCTCCAAAGAGAGAGTGCTGCCTACATTTATCCACATGAAACAACAGCAGTTACTTCATTACGTATTTGTAATTTATTTTTGTCAGTTCACCTCAGTTGACCAAATTTTAACAAAAGTTCACACCTGACCATCTTCAATTTGACAGATTTTTTAAAGCACTGAATATTGATTGAGTTGACCATGTGTAAAATCTGGGGTCATAGGTAGCATTATTTTTGAGTTAAAAATTCTTACAGAAAGTGGGACCATGTAGATTTTTTGCATTGTTTTCTTTGTGCCCATCTGTGGAGCAAGGGGGATATTCGGATCTCAAAATTAATATTCGGATACCACCGTCACGACCGAATATTCGGATATTTGGGTCCAGCCCTATAAAAATGTTGTAATAATAATTATAAGAAGAAGAATAAATATTATTATTCATCAATGTTGCATATTGCATCTCTGAAAAGAGTTTGTAATGATACTTTTGTTGTGTTGTTTCCCAAAGACAATACTTACTTAGAAATCTTCATTTACAGTTTAAAAGATAGTACATCGCTGTGGAAAACTGAAAGACTAAATGTCCCCTCCTTTCAATTTTTCCAGTGGCAGACACAGTCGCCAGGGCAGCGGTAGCAGCAGTGGAGACTCTGGAGTTTACTCTACAGGAGGCAGCTCCAACTTGCAGCAGCCCGACATCACCAAGTCCTTTGCAGGTGCTCAAGACTGCTGGAAGGGTATATTTGACTCTGAACTAGTAAAGATGCAGGAGATGGCTCCAGATCTTAAGAGTCAACCTCTGATCACAGATGAGCGCACTGTAGACATGTCTGTCTGAAGCCATGCACAGGAAGAGACATTTATTGAGAAGAGCATGATGCTAAGAGGATGTCACAGAAGGTGCAGATGTGGGGAGTGTATAGTGTTCCCTTTTTACACCTTTCACTGTGAAACAAGTAGAGGTATGTGTGGTGTTTGTTATATATGATATATGGAAGAAAGACACAAGCTGAAGAGTGACAGACTCACAAGAAACAAAAATGCTGTGGCACTGAGTGTTACCAACCTCCATGTAATGCTGAAAACAAGCACCATACTGCTGATTTGAGCTTTCTAGCAATTATATGAAAAATTCAGGTCCTTACTTGGAGACCATCATATTTACACCAAACAGGAGGTGCTGTTGGTGCTGTTTTAAATATATTCTACATTCCCTTCTCCTTGTCTCCAACCGCCACTGTCTTAACCCTGCATTCGCGTTGTGAGTGGAACCCCTTAAGCTTCAGTGTACCGCCGGCGGTACACTTACTAATTTGCATAGGAATTTCAAGAATGTCCGACGGCTGCAAACACGATTATACAAACACTATACGCCGATGGAAAGCTTAGATTCTCATGAATCCACCGGTATAAACCACTTTCAGATGTGATTACCACAGCGGGTGAGAAAAACACATTTGTCCGACAAAAACAAATATTCATCCATCCGTTCTCTATACACGGCTTCAACGCACACAGCGCGACTCACATTTCCGGGTTCATTATTACACACAAAAAAAGGATTCCACAAAAAACGGCCATAATCCAACCTTTTACATCCAGATGACACAAGCCAGTAAACTATTTTATCCAAAACATGTCCTGAAGTCAGTATAAAATCCCCGAATCGGTCATTTTCAAGGAAATGCACCTCGCGATGCCCGTCCAATATTCCCTGTATTTTTCGTAATTGTTTTTATTTAAAAATAGAATATTAGCGATTTTTTGTACTGAAAACGGCTGGAATTGACTGAAGCTTAAAGGGTTAACGTGGGGCTTGAATTTGACTGAGCTCAACAGAGAGGGTTGCATCTCCATAACAATCTGCATTAGTATTGTTTCAATCTTTTATTGTCACATTGCTTTAACCCTCAAGTGACCATGTGAACATTTTTGTGGTGTTAAATGTTGGCTGTGTTAATGCATGTGGCATAACATTTGGTAAACGTGTTTATTTTGGGGGAAATTTAATTCTAACCTCAGCTCCCATAATGTATACATGTACATACATGTATTATAATGTGTAATATTTACACTCCAGACCGTAAACAAGAAAATGTGCCCATGGGAACCCATTCAAACTGCTATTTTTGATGTCCCTGCCATTACATCATGAAGAATGAAAGTCAGTGACGTACTTATTTAAAAATATTTTGCCTATGAAACAAATTGAGTTTTGAAGTGTTGGTAGGGATGTCACAGATTAGACCACCCTTCTTTTCTTCAATTTCTTGTTCATTTTTATGCCTGCTACAACTGAAGGTACATTTGTTTGGGCAAATATAATGATAACAAAAATGGCTCAAGAGCTTAATTTTAGAGCTGATATCTAGCCATTTTCCATGGTTTTCTTGATCGTAACCAAAATCACTTAAGTTCTTAAATCAATAGCCATGACATTGTACTGCCAAAAACAGTGCTTTTAGGCTTTCCTTGTTTTCTTTTCTGCCTGTTTTAGTCTCATGATACACACAGGAGTTAGTACTTGATTGCATAACCATTGTTTCTGATGACTGCAGCCATGCATCTTGGCATGCTCTCATTCACATTCTGACATTGTTCTGCTGTCACAGCAGCACATTCCTGTTGCACAAATTCAAACAAATTTGCTTTGTTTTTGGGCTTGTGCTTCTCTACTTTTGCGTTGGGTGATTTTCCACAAGTTTTCAATTGGATTTACATCTGGTAATTGAGCAGGCCAAGGCATGGTTCAAATGTTCTGGTTCTCCATCCAGGCTTTAATTGACCTGGTTTGTAGGCTTCTCCAAACTTCCTCCTAACCAGTAAGTTTCTGGAGTGGGCATCAACTGAAAATTGGATTCATCAACTGAAGAGAACCTCAGCCCAATCATAAACAGTCCAATCTTTGTGATCCCCAGCAAAGAGTAACTGGGCTTTCCTCTGCCTTTCATTGATGAAGGGCTTGTTCTGTGCCCTGTGTGACTTAAGACCAGCTTCAGGAAGTCGGTTTTGAACTGTCTTCGCCAAACAAGTCACGTTTTTCAATAGTGCCCACTCATTTTTAAGGTCCCTGGAGGTCTGACGATGATTTCTGACTCAGGAACGGATAAGTGCACGGTCATCTCACGGGGTGGGAAGTAGGGCTGGCCCGAATAGTGGTTTCTGGCCTCCGCAGTGGCAGAGACAGCCCGAATAGTCAGATCCGTTCGTCTGGTCTGCCGGGTTCACATTTTGCCCTCGTTTAGTATTTAGTTAAACTGAAGAATTCCTAAACACCGGTCTTCAGCATCTTGTCTTGTGTTTATGCAACAAAGTGAAGCGTGACTTCAGAGTCGGCAGTCACCCGACCATTCGGGTGGTGTTTACAAACACGAATGGAGGAGCCGAAATGAGCCGAAGAACACGGTGGGATGAGCCGAAATGGGCCGAAGGCGCAGGGAAGAGACGAGCTCCGAATATTTTCGTCTGGGGGGAGGAGGGGGTGATCACATCGACATATGTGTATATGTTATAGACATATGTGTATATGTTTATGTGATCACAGGACGTGATGAGCCGATGTGGGGCGGAGGGAAGACAGTAACGCTGCATATTCTTTCCGCCCGGTAAGGTCCGACGGTGGGGGGCGGCGAATATTCGGATACCAAAATTAATATCCGGATAGTGCCGTAGCGAATGAATATTCGGATATTCGGGTCCAGCCCTAGTAGGAAGATGTTTCCTGCTGCGACCAGCTAGCAATTTGGTAGTACCATGTTCGGCTTGTTTTTCCTTGGTGTAATGAATGGCTGTCTTGGAGACCTTCAATTTTTTCGCTACCTGTCTCTCACTTGTGCCAATTTCCAGCAGTGCCAAGATGGCTGCCTTTGTGGCTTCACATAATTCTTTTGTTTTCGGCATTATGTGAGAGCTGACAACTTCTGAGTTGTGCTACAACTTGAATGTAAGCAGGAAACCACTAGGCCTTTCCATGTGCATTGCTGCTTTTTATGTAATCGGCTGCATTTTTTTGTCATGTTCATTGTATTCTTCAGGTAATATAATGTACCTTTAGTCATACCAGGCATTAAAATGAACAAGAAATTGAAGAAAACAAGGGTGCTCTAACAAACGATTGTGAAATAACGTTAAATATGTTTTAAATATTCCTCAAAATAGCGACCTTTTGCTTTGATTCCTGCTTTGCAAACATTTGGCATTCTCTGGATGAGCTTCATGAGGTAGTCATAGTTTTCACAAGTGTGCCTTGTCAGGGCTAATTTGTGGAATTTCTAGCCTTCTCATCTTAATGAAGTTCAAACCATCAGTTGTGTTGTGCGGAAGTCTGGCTGGTACACAGTTGACAGCCCAATTTAACAACTGTTAGAATCCATATGTGCTGCATCAGATGACCTGGCCTTCACAGTCATTTGACCTAAACCCAGTCGAGATGGTTTGGAATGAGATGGACCGCAGAGTGAAGGTAAAAGGGCCAACAAGTGCTCAGCATCTCTAGGAACTCCTTCAGGACTGTTGGAAAACCATTTCAGGTGACTACTTCATAAAGCTCATCCAGAGACTGCAAAACAGGAATCAAAGCAAAGGATGGCTATTTTGAAAAATCTAAAATCTAAAACATGTTTTGACTTATTTCACACTTTTTTGTTTACTGCATAATTCCATGTGTTCATTCATAGCTTAGATGCATTCAAGCTACTATGTAAATAGACATGAAAATAAAGAAAAAACCATTAAATGAGAATGTGTGTCCAAACTTCTGACTCATAGTGTACCTGCACATTACACAATAAATAGTTGGAAATCCAATGATTCTTTCTGTTTTAAAGTTTTCCGATGCTCTCAATTTACCAGTCCATCTACATCCCAACCCTCGCCTCGGGTCAGGAGCTCTGGGTAGTGACCGAAAGAACAAGATCGCGGATACAAGTGGCTGAAATGAGCTTCCTCCGCAGGGTGGCTTGCTTCTCTTTACTGGCTTCCTGTTAAATCCAGAATAGAATTTAAAATCCTTCTTCTGACATATAAAGCTCTTAAAAACCAATCTCCATCATATCTTAAAGATCTGTTAGTACCATATTATCCTAGTAGAACTCTTCGCTCTCAAACTGCAGGCTTACTTGTTCCTAGAATTTCTAAAAGTAGAATGGGAGGCAGAGCCTTCAGTTATCAGGCGCCTCTCTTGTGGAACCTGCTCTCAGTTTGGGTTCGGGAGGCAGATACCCTCTCTATTTTTAAGACCAGGCTTAAAACGTTCCTTTTTGACAAATCTTATAGTTAGGGCTGACTGGGTGACCCACAGGGGTTCGGCTTGTGTCTTCATTTGCACAGCTGACTCCCTCTTGGACGTCCCTTCGTTCTGCCCCTAGTCATGCTGCTATAGGCTGCTGGGGGACTTCTCTTGACGCACTGAGCCTTTCTCTATCTACCTTTACATTTAATATGTATACCGTTATTGCAGTACATTCACTCTGTTTCCCCCTGTGCTATTTCTCTGAGTGTCCCTGGTCCCAGAGCTGGATGCTTCAGATCTGCGGTTGATGTTCCACCAACTGGTCCAGTCTCCATCATGTCCACTGTGGGATGCTGCCGCTGACCTTCCTCCAGCCCTCTGCTTCCAACTCCCCTTTTCCACCAGTCAACTCTGCATCGCCTTCACTGTATTTGTTATGCTAACTTACATACTGCTTGAATTTTACTGCTAGCTATATATGGAGTATGTTTAATGTCAGAGCCGTACATCATAAGAGTAAACTGTGAGTCAGTTTTCAATGTTGGCTTACACTTTGTTTGTGTCACATATCCTGTCATACATGTATCCAAATGTGTGTTGTGTTTTCCTTGCTTTCCCACCCCTCCCTCTTCTCCCATCCCTCCCCCTTGCCCTCCTCTGTCCCTCTCAACCCGCCCGGCCAGCAGGCAGATGGGTCCCCCCTATATAGAGCCGGGTTCTGCTCGAGGTTTCTTCCCTGTTAAAAGGGTGTTTTCCTTGCCACTGTCGCCTTTGGGCTTGCTCTGGGGGTCAGGCATATGGGTTCTGTAAAGCGTCTTGAGACAATTTGACTGTAATTGACGCTATATAAGTAAAATTGAATTGAATTGAATTGAATTGGCTGGGCTCAGCCTTAGAGACAGGGTGAGAAACTCAGACATCCGGAGGGAGCTTGGAGTAGAGCCGCTGCTCCTTCGCATCGAAAGGAGCCAGTTGAGGTGGTTTGGCCATCTAATTTGGATGCCTCTGGGGAGACTTCCTCCCTCACCTCTCGTTCTGTCCCATCACCTCTCAAATTTGCTGCACTAACTCCGACTCTCAAGAAACTTGGTTCAGACCCCAACAGCTTCAATAAGCTTTGTCCTATTTCAAACTTGCCATTCCTCTCAAATGTCAAGTCCACTCTCACCTGTCTGATAATAACATCAACAAACAGTTCCACTCTGGTTTCTGCTGCCACCACATCACAGAAACATTCCTACTCAAAATAATCAACAACCTCCTGATGGCAACAGACTCTGGACTTCTCCATTCTCATTCTCCTTGACCTGAGTGCAGCTTTTGACACCATCTCCCATCCCATCCTCCTCCGTAGACTGGCATCCAGCAGTTTATCATGCACACCCCGAACTGGGTCTCATCATATCTCTCTGGCTGCACTCAATTAAAAACATTCACATCCCAGCCATCTCCCCTCTTCTCCGGTGTTCCTCAAGGCTTTGTTTTCAGTCCCATTCTCTTCATCATTTGTCTTCTCTCCCTTCCATAAACACAACATTCAGTTTCACTGCTGTGCTGACGACACCCAGCTCTACCGCTGTCTGCTTATGGTCATTCTTGAGACTTTCTCAGATTCTGATCCAGACGCAGTAATCTCTGCCTGAAGATCAACAGTGGTTTTCCTTCTGTCTCTCGTTTTCGGCCTCTTCCTTGGCACATTGTGAGTGTTTTGTTGAGAAGTATGACCACCTGGATGGGCAGCAGCACCGAGCAGGGCTTCTTTGCCCTGAGGAGGGTGGTCCGCTCGGCTGAGTGCACCATCAGAACCACCCTTCCCAACCTGCAGGACGTTTACAACAAACACTGCAGGTTAAAGGCCAGGAAGATTGCTAGTGAGCCCACCCACCCCAGCCACAGACCGTTTTCTCTGCTGCTGTCAGGGCGGCGTCACTGATGCCTGATGGCAAACACAGAGAAGATGAGGAGGAGCTTCTTCCTACAGGCTGTCCACCTGCTGAACCTGAAAAAATATACTCAACAGACAATCTACATGCAACCTCTTTTCAATATTCAATATCCTGTTCGCTTTCGCCTTGTTCATATATATATGTATATATATATATATATATATATTACTGCACTACTTCACTTTGATTTATATATTTATTTTGTTCATCTCTATCGATGTTCATATGCATATGGGTGTATATATGTATGTACAAGCATATATATGTGTGTGTGTGTGTTTTATTTCGTTACTCCAGAGGTGGGTAGAGTAGCCAAAAATTGTACTTGTGTAAGAGTAATGTTACTTCAAAATAATATCACACAAGTAGAAGTAAAAATTGGGTGAAAAGACTACTCAAGTACTGAGTAACTGATTGTAATGTTCTTTTTTTAAAGAAATGATGTGATAGACTAAAGAAGAAGAAGAAGAAGTTGTCTTCTTTTCCTTTCGGCTTTTCCCTTCAGGGGTCGCCACAGCAAATCAATTGCCTCCATCTAACCCTGTCTTCTGCATCCTCTTCTCTCACACCACCTACCTTCATGTCCTCTTTAACCACATCCATAAACCTCCTCTTTGGTTGTCCTCCAGGCCTCCTGCCTGGCAGTGGGAAACTCAGCATCCTTCTACCAATGAATTCACTCCTCTGGACATGTCCGAACCATCTCAGTCTGGCCTCTCTGACTTTATCTCCAAAGCCTCTAACATGTGCTGTCCCTCTGATGTACTCATTCCTGATCCTATCCATCCTGGTCACTCCAAAGAGAACCTCAGCGTCTTCAGTTCTGCTACCTCTAGCTCTGCCTCCTGTCTTTTCCTCAGGGACACTGTCTCCAGACCAAACAACATGGCTGGTCTCACCACAGTTTTATAAACCTTTCCTTTCATTTTATCTGAAACTCTATCACACATCACACCTGATACTTTTCTCCAGCCGTTCCAGCCTGCCTGTACACGCTTCTTCACCTCTTTTGCACACTCTCCATTGCTCTGGACTGTTGACCCTAAGTACTTAAAATCCTCCACCTTCTTGATCTCTTCTCCCTGTAACCTCACTCTTCCACTTGGGTCCTGTCGTTGTTTCTCTCTCTGGTGTCCATGATGTGCAGGTGAAGGAGAAAATGTCCATGACACTGACTTTCTTTAAAAGTATTTTATTAAAAGAAAGAGCAGCATCAGTACAGACAGAACCTGCCTGGAAGGAGCCGGCCAATTGAATCCTCCTTGCTTGACAATAGCCAGCGATCACTTTTATAGGTTTTCAACATATAGGAGGGGTCAAAACAAATGGTTCTTTATTGCCTACCATATGGGGAAAGCAGAGAGCATCCCCAAACAAACCCCCTTGTCTACAACAGCTGAAGAATCCCTAAATCAGTATTTTAGACAGAAGAACCCTCATAAAAACACCTCCAACAGGGCTCTGTAAACAGGAGAACACTTTCCCATGGCATGGGTAGAATATAATGCAGATTCCATCTGTGGTCAGAGACACCAGAGCAAACACTACATATAACAAGCAACTCATATCAAATACTAGAACAAACAAAACAGATTCTATACTACTAACTTAATAAGTAATACATGTAACAGATCAGATACCACAGTCCCTCTCATTCACACACAGATACTCCATCTTGCTGCGGCTAACCTTCATTCCTCTCCTTTCCAGGGCAAACCTTCATGCCTCTCGCTTCTCCTCCACCTGTTCCCTGCTCTCACGACATATCACAATGTCATCTGCAAACATCATAGTCCATGGAGACTTCTGTCTAACCTCGTCTATCATCCTGTCCATCACCATAGCAAACAAGAAGGGGCTCAGAGCTGATCCCTGATGTAGTCCCACCTTCACCTTGAACTCCTCTGTCACACCTACAGCACACCTCACCACTGTCTTACAGTCCTCATACATGTCCTGCACCACTCTAACATACTTCTCTGCCACTCCAGACTTCCTCATACAAAACCACAGTTCCTCTCTGGGCACCCTGTCTCTGTTCTCCAGATCTACAAAGACACAATGCAGCTCCTTCTGACCTTCTCTGTACTTCTCTATCATCATCCTCAAAGCAAATATTGCATCTGTTGTACTCTATCTTGGCATGAAACCATACTGCTGCTCACAGATGTTCACCTCTGCCCTTAGTCTAGCTTCAACTACTCTTTCCCATAGCTTCATCCTGTGGCTCATCAGCTTTATTCCTCTGTAGTTGCCACAACTCTGCACATCTCCCTTGTTCTTAAAGATGGGCACCAGCACACTTCTCCTCCATTCCTCGGGCATCTTCTCACTATCTAAGATCCTGTTGAACAACCCAGTCAGAAACTCTACCGCTACCTCTCCGAGACACTTCCATACCTCCACAGGTATATCATCAGGACCAAGTGCCTTTCCACTCTTCATCCTCTTCAATGCCCTCCTCACTTCATCCTTACTAATCTTTGCTACTTCCTGATCCACAACAGTCACCTCTTCTACTCTTCGTTCTCTCTCATTTTCCTCATTCATCAACTCTTCAAAGTACTCTTTCCATCTTCCCATCACACTATTGGCACCTGTCAAAACACTTCCATCCTTATCCTTTATCACCCTAACCTGCTGCATGTCCTTCCCATCTCTGTCTCTCTGCCTTGCCAACCTGTACAGATCAGTCTCTCCCTCCTTACTGTCCAACCTAGCATACAAGTCATCGTAAGCCCCTTGTTTGGCCTTTTTGTTTGGCCTTTGCCACCTCTACTTTCACCTTACGCTGCATCTCCCTGTACTCCTGTCTACTCTCTTCGGTCCTCTCAGTGTCCCACTTCTTCTTAGCTAACCTCTTTCTCTGGATCCACTCCTGCACCTCCTTATTCCACCACCAAGTCTCCTTATCTCCTTTCCTTCCAGATGACACACCAAGTACTCTCCGACCTGTCTCCCTGATCACATTTGCAGTAGTTGTCCAGTCATCTGGAATCACCTCCTGACCATCCAAAGCCTGTCTCAACTCTTTCCTGAAAGTCATACGACACTCTTCCTTTTTCAGCTTCCACCATTTGGTCCTCTGCTCTGCCTTTGCCCTCTTCATCTTCTTCACCACCAGGGTCATCCTACACACCACCATCCTATGCTGTCTGGCTACACTCTCATCTACCACTACTTTGCAGTCACTGATCTCCTTCTGATTACACCATCTACACAAGATGTAGTCTACCTGTGTGCTCCTATCTCCACTCTTATAGGTCACCCTATGTTCCTGCCTCTTTTGGAAGAAAGTATTCACTACAGCCATTTCCATCCTTTTTGCAAAGTCAACCACCATCGGTCCTTCAGCGTTCCTCTCCTGGATACCAAACCTGCCCATGACCTCCTCATCATCTCTGTTTCCTGCACGAACATGTCCATTGAAGTCTGCACCAATGACAATTCTCTCACTTCTAGGGATGCTCTGCGTCACTTTATCAAGGTCCAACCAGAATTTCTGATTCTCCTCCAGCTCACATCCCACCTGTGGAGCATACCCACTAACAACATTGAACATCACACCTTCGATTTCTAGCTTCAGGCTCATCACTCAGTCTAACACTCTTTTTACCTCCAGGACATTCCTAACAAACTCCTCCTTCAAGATAACTCCTACTCCATTTCTCTTCCTATCTACACCATGGTAGAACAACTTGAACCCTGCTCCTAAACTTCTAGCTTTACTACCTTTCCACCTGGTCTCCTGGACACACAATATGTCCACCTTCCTCCTCTGCATCATGTCAACCAGCTCGCTACCTTTTCCTGTCATAGTTCCAACATTCAAAGTCCCTACTCTCAGTCCTAGACTCTTGGTGTTCCTCTTCTCTCTCTTCCTACGAACACACCTTCCTCCCCTCCTTCTTCGACCAACAGTCGTCCATTTTCCACCGGCACCCTGTAGGTTGACAGCACCGATGGCGGTCGTTGTTAACCCGGACCTCGACCGATCCGGTATGGAAGTCATACATTTGATTCGCATGTTTGGTTTGGCCAAAGTTTTACGTCGGATGCCCTTCCTGACACAACCCTCTGTATTTATCCGAGCTTGGGACCGGCACAGTAAGACACTGGCTTGTGTCCCCTTGTGGCTACATGTGTGATAGACAGACAAAAATGTAAAATAGTGTGCAAATTCTGGTATTTCTAAATTGTTAAATAAAAAAAGCAAAAAATAAACATCTTTACAAAATGTCAAGTTAAGGCACAAGAAACACACATTCCAGATCTGTTTTTCACAACATAAAGCTTTTGAAACAAGTACCTGTAGTAAGGTAATGTTTGTATGCTTGAACAGTGCAAACTACTTCCAGTGACAAGATATACTGCATGCTCATATTCACGTTGTAGTATTTCTTACTGCAATGTAGACTTAAAAAATAAAATCCCAGAATATAGCCAAAGTAAAGACGAACACTACAGCTATTGCATTTAAATTGCAGCCCAGACATGTTGAAGAATAAAATCTTCTCCCTTGAATGTAGAGTGAGTACAGGTGTTTGCTTTTTTTCCAAAAACTATATAAGAAATCTTTCCAAGGTCACTTTAAAATTAACATCTGCTATTGATGATACGGATACTGTGATGTGTGTCTTCATCTTAGTTATGTCTCATATCCACTGTAAGGATCTTCTCAGTGAAGCCAACAGAAGGAAAACTTCATCTGGTGTTCATCTGGTTGCGAAGGAGCCTGAATGAACAACATCCTCAATGAACCACTTCCAGTTAAGCTGTCACTTACAGGACAGACCAGCTCTTTCAGCAGTTTATCATTCTGTTCTTAGTGTTCACAGGTTCCATTTCTTGCTTTTAACTTTGTATCTGCTGTTGTAGCATAAATGCAATACAGAGTAAATGCTATTTATTGGAATCAACATATAGTTTAAACAACAGTTGTAGTTCTTGCCATACTGCTGATTGTTTGTCGGAGATTCCTGCTGAGAGAGGCTGCAGTCAGGCTGACTGCTGGAACTAAACAGAACTAGCTGCTCATTCGTAAACTGAAATGAGGAGACCAGAATAAAGGAGGCTGGAGGTAAAGCCTCCATCCACAAAGCCATAATTCAAGGTGTGCATTCATTTAGGACATAGGAATTTAGATCACTATTAGTCACCGGACTGTTTTACTGTGGCTGAAACTCTGAGGTGCTTTACAGGCCCTGAAGTAGGCCTCTTGTTTGATTTTTTTTTTAGTTGTTGTTTTTTTAGCAACTTCATAATTCCTTGGGTGAGGCCCAACTTCTAGTACTCTGCTTGTCTTAAAACCAATTTAACCAACTTCACTGACTACAAACTCACGTTTCATTCCCCGGCATATTTCTCAATGACGGAAAGAGACAATAACGTGATGTTTGGTCTCATTTGACAGTTTTCACGAGGAAGATAGGAAGTATGCAAGAATCAACCAAACTATCCCAGAATGAACGAATGACGAATCTGAGGACAGACTCAGAATAAAACAAAGCAAAAAAGGGAGCTCTGTTTCTATCAGCTGGAGCAGGGTGAAACTCTGGCCATAGCGCTGTATGAATGTACACAATTTTATTTACCAGTTCTTCATTTTTATGTTATCGCAAATGAATGTTATGTCATTACAGTCATTATATTTGTGTTTTACATTTGATATATTAGATTATAATAACGAACAAGCACAAAATTTAACAAGACTGAACAGAAACTTTGAACCTAACCTCCTGCTAATGTGTAACCTGGAGTTTTGTAAGAGCTTACATGTAGCATCACATCATTGCTGGAAACTGCTGCAGTGTCTTTCTATTAGTACATGGCACATGCCACTGCCATGTATAGAGGGAAAAAATGAAATGGGGATACTGACAGCAAAGTATTTTTCTTTACTAGACACAATAAGTATTAAAAAATAAGTAATGCATAAAAACTTTTTGAAATTTCTGTAATAATTAAATGAAGAAGGTCCGTTGTTGGATGGGATGTTCACACTCCTGCATGTGTGCATAAGGACAGAAGAGAATATTTGCCGATCAGTGATTCAACTAAGAGATGTGTCACCATCATATTCAATGGAATAAGCCTGGATATTTGAAGATCCTAAGAGACTTAGTGTTTCTTAACCTTTCTTTTAGTTACATTTTTTAATTAACTTGTAAATGCAAGCTGGATTATCGACTTAAGTCTCAGGTGTTTTTTGAAGCAGATCAAAAATGTAAACTTCAACATAGTTTGAGATGAAATGGTATATTTCACGGGTCACTTATAGAATCAGTATCTTCAAATATAACTGGATTTAATGGTTTTTTTTGTACTGATATACTAAGGTTCAACTTTATATTACATCCATTTTCCAACTTTTATATCTGATTAAATGCTATTTAGAGGCAAATGGAATGAATATTTTCAAGGCAAAAGAAAAGCATTACATTTGTGCTAATGTTTTGTATTCTACTCAACTCTGCTCATCATAGCAATATTTATCACATAACACCTGCCAGCAATCAGAAATATAAAAACAGTACCACAAAAAAGCCCAACTACAGGATGTTCAGTGAACTCAAGTCAATGTTTATGCTGAGTCCACATATACTCCTAAACTGAGGGTTTGTCACTTGCTTTTGCTACACTCCTGACAACAGTAATGTTGTTTTTCTACACAACAAATTATCAAGACAATTAATCACATAAAAAAAACCCTCATAAGCCCACTGAAAGAGTTGAGAGATCTCTTAAAATGCTGATCAATGACGACCCTGTATGTCTTGGACCAGGACCTTTTGGGTTTCCCTATAAATAAATTAAGATTTTACACAACTGACAACACGTTTTTGTTGTGAGACCACAATCATTTCTTCAAAATAAATGTCCCAATGTTCCATGTAAGTAATATTCTTGTACCGTAAATATACTTTTTGGATTGAAATTCTCTCGCAACATTTTTATTATAGTTTTACCATATCGTCAAAATGATTATTTACTAGACCCGGCCAAACATTTTTTAAAAATCCATAATTACCATTTCAATGAGAGATATATCATCTCCAGTGTGAGAAAATGAATCCAAACACTCCCCGGCTGATCACTATCAGCACTATGTTGAATGTCAATCTCATCCGATGTTTGAGGAGAGCAATTGGCCAATTAATTGGTAAAGTAATATAACAATGCCTAAATTTACGTATTAAATTATGCTATCAACTTTTTTATGACACTTATAAACTTTATAAGCTTTCTTTATTTACTTTATTTCTGATGTTATTACACTCTAATAAATAAAACACTGGGTCAACATAAAAACTTATGTTAACCTTTTCCGCTCGAATTTTTAAGTTGAGCCAATAGCTGGCAGAATTACATTAAGTCAAAGCAATGTTTTGAGTATGTTGAATTACCTTTTAGTCCGAACAAAAATGCATTTCTGAGTAACACGAACTTAATAATTGTCAACATGAATGCAAGTTTTTAAGTTGATCCAACATAATTTTTAAGTCAGGTGAAGAAGCTTTCTGGCCACAATTAAACAAATTTCTAAGTAACATGAACTTAATTAGCTGATCTCTGCAAGAGTGAAGTTAAGTCCTGTCCTATATTAACAGTGTGCACCAATGACGTCGGACCATCGGTCAAATCCGATTTGTGTACCAAAAGTCCGGTAAAACTTACTACATTACCGGTCTCATGTCCGGTGTAATTTTTTTCCTGTAACCCCGAAGTTCCACATAATGCGATCGCGCCGCGCCGCGCTGCGCCGCGCAACGGGACGAAGCGCCACTGTCTTGCTCTGAAAGTCAAAGCACACAGCAAGCGCAGCGCAGTGGCGCGGATGAGGAGGGCTGCTCCTCAGAGAGGCTCTCGTGTGAATAGTGATATCACGCGATAAAAGCGCATGATATAAACAGAAAATAAATAAACCACACCTCATTTCGCTTCTACAAGGTCGCTCTGCTTGACCCAGCCACATTGCTCTGTGATTTATAGTACTTCTAGCATGGTTGAGTACATGATTTATGTTTTGATCTCAAATGAGTGCTTTTCTTTATCCAATAGTTAATTTTGTATATTTTATTCTATATAAAAACGGTAATTTCTCTTCGCCCATGGTTTCATACATACCTGCAAACATAATTAATAAAGTAGTAAATTTGTATAACAATTATTAAAATTAAATTATACATCAACTTTTGGTACATTTGTGCATAAAATATTCGGTCCAGTAAAAACTGTTTCGGTCCAGTAAAAAATTACTGTTTACTGGTCCACGGTCCAGTAATAAATTGTGCCCATTCGCGCAGACTGTATTAAGGTTATGTGCAGCAGCTAAGAAACTCTCTCCTGGTGTTCAAAATGAACAAAATTCAGACAGAAATATTCAAATTAATAAGAACCATTTATTAAAATTATGAATAACACAAAATCCTTAAAGCTGCTGTCCGGAGTTTGAATCGTAGCGTCTCCCAAAACACTGTTGGTCCCTCCCTCCCTCCCTCTGATTTCGCCCCTTTATTTGTGCACGCGCGCAGTACATGAGAGGGGTGCCCGGAGTGCTGCAGCATCTTGCCTGTTTTGCTGTTTTCCACTCTTCTACATTTAGTACATTTAGTAAATAATAAAGGAATTACGTTAGAATTCTGTATTGAGTCTAACTTGTCCTAATACCAAAATAACATGAATCTGCTAGGACGAACGAGTAAAGTTTCAATATGTGATTACACTCGTGTATCCCTCTCGATGACGTTGTTTATCAAACTTAGTGCATTTACGCGTGTATATGTGTTACATTGTTTATTTATTTCTATCTAGAGTTCAGAATTGCATGACTCCTCTGACGAAGAGTATGTCCCAGACGCCCCAACATCTTCCTCCAGAGGTCGGGCATCTAAACGAAGCTGTCAGGCGGGCTATGGAGGCCGTGGTCAGGGAGAGACGCGAGCACCCCGAGCCAAAAAACGTCCTGCAGTCTCTTGGCCCGACAAGCCGTGGGATTGGTAACTTTTCTGGAAGTTGCTGAGCCCTGATGCTCTCTCCTCCACAAGCAAAACAAATGTGCGTGCGGTTGCGTAGTGCGTAGTGCGTAGCTCGCCCGCCTCTGCATGGGCTTGCTTGCTGTGCGCGTAACCGTTGATTGACAGCATGACAAAGCTGAAGCTTGAACTTGATTGGTCGGCAGCGACCGGCGCTTTTTGGAATAACATGGGGATCTATGAGAGGAAGGCGGAGCTCATGAATAAATTTTCATATCGCGTCATACTAACATTATATTATAGTATCGAACTAGACTAACACATTTAAGCTTTGTTAAAAAATGATACATTACAAGGTAAACACTTTGCACATCTATCAAAAAAACAGGTGCGTAGAGGGAAAAACAGACCATAAAGTTGCAAAAAGAGGCCCCCGCACACTGTCCAACTTGCAATATATCCTTTATTGTTGTGACGTTTCGGTACTAGACCTTCATCAGACAAAGTCTAGTACCGAAACGTCACAACAATAAAGGATATATTGCAAGCTGGACAGTGTGCGGGGGCCTCTTTTTGCAAAAAATGATACATAAATTGAAAACAAACGGAAACTCCGGACAGCAGCTTTAACAGCAGCACTAAATCATTTAAAGTGCAAACAGCAGAAGTTGTAGGCTGCGTTCTCCTGACAAAGACTCCCATCAGCAAGGCACAGGATCTGGCAACAGCAGTCCCCTGCAGGATCTTGTTTCCCTCAACAATGATGGTTGCACACCCATCACCGATGATGGCAATCTTCATCACTTGCATGGCAAGGTCTGCATTGAGCTCCTCCACATCCTTGAAGAAGAAATTAAAAGGTGTTAGGATCAGGGTTTTACACACAACTGTTTACAGCCTTGTCAGCACCTGTGTGTGATCATGGAGGAGTAAATGAAATCATGTGTCTCCCATTTTATACTGACAGGAGAAAACTGTTAGCCTAGCCATGCTATACCCATGTTTCTGACTGCACAAGGGTCTAGGGAAGCTCGACAGGGAGGGAGGCAGGCTAAAAGGTTGTCTATCAAATCCCTCTGCAGCAATTGGGTAGGTATACAACCAATCAACACAACGAATAGGCTGACGTAGTTCCGAGAGCACCGGCGGATTGTGGCTAAGTCCCATTAGCTTCCCAACCAGCGGAGCCGCGGAGCCGCAGAGCCAACTGGTATATTAAGGATTTGCCATATCCTGTCGGCATAAATCCAAATACGTCTTTCTTCTCAATGAAACACTTAAATGCCATCCTTTGTTTATCTTTCAAGTTGAATTTTAGCTTCAGATCTTTAAGGGCTGTGGCCAAAGCCGAGTCGAAAGATAACTGTTTATTGTGCACTGGTTGTTTCTGTCAGAATCATCACGCCTCTGTCGTCACTTCGTTATGCCCGCCTTCTGACTCTACACTTCATGGTGATTGGTCCGGCCAGTTTTAGGAGAATCCAGCATCGAGCCTTATGGAGGGTAACTAGACCCACCCTGGCAGAGAATTAAATTTGTTGCCGTGGGTTGTCTAGCGCGGCTAGGCTAGAAAACTGTGATATTAGAACTCATCAAGTGTTACAACCATCCCCGGTCTCCCCTAAATCAATATAAACAAAGCAGTAGTGGGCTTATAGCAATTTAAATGACTAGTGTTTGATTCTTTTCTTCCATAAAACTTAAGGGAAAGACTTATCTGTGTAGTCATGGACAGAGTCAGACCTGTCCACACAGACCTGAAGGTGTGTGTGCGTTAGGACGCATGGCTGTGCCGTTACGGAGCGCACCGCGGTGTCTGCTGGTTCGTTTATGAATCATAATGAACTCCTTTAGCTCCCCCGTCCCTCTCTGTCGGTTTTATCATAGCCCAGTTTAACTTTTCTCATATTTTGGGAGCCCAGAGGGTCGTCATAATGTGCTCTTTCTCCGTAGGCGCGTAATATGTGTGCCTGTCGTACTGGTCAGACGACATAGCCTGATGAGCGGGTTACATCGTGTTATCAATACATTTGTAAATATAAGTGTAGCTGTCCATTTCATAAAATTGTATCAATATTATCCATTGATGCATTTAATTTAATCCACAGGAAAAAACATATTACCACTGAATCCCAAGCAGGTGAGCTTCTCACAGGCTGTCACCTCCTTATGGATTCAATACCGACCGCGTATTTTAGTTTCAAATGCGGGACAATCCGGTGTTTTAAGGGATGGCTGGTAACCCAGAATTAGACTGTGATTCAGATAAGACGAAATAATAAATACAACTCGCCAACACACAACCTATTTGTGCGCCGGTTTATTAGTCACATGCCGAAATTAACCAATTACTCCCGCATTGAAGCCAGTACAGGCATCACCTAGCTAACTTTACCTCGGCACACAGACTGCCCTACCAACACTGCACGCATTTAAAAGTAAGGACTTACAGATTTCGATGTTCAGTTACAGTAGGCTATCAGGGCCGGCCCAAGCCTTCAGTGGGCCCTAAGCGAAATTTACCTTGGGGCCCCCACGATCGACTTCAGTGCAAAATCTGAATATATGTCAAGTAGTGATGGCTAGATGAGACCAGTGATGTAGTGGTCCCTGGAGAAGTGGGTATACTCTTAATTTTCACCTTTTTTTTTAATTAGTCCAGAAAAACGCCCTGTTTTAGAAACAGTGACATAGAAGACTACTCTATTCAATTTATTCAGTCATTTCTACTTGCCCACTATTACAAAATTATCATGACTTGATTAGGAGCAGTTTGTAGTTATTACTGGTCACACAAGCAAACTGGATTAATGTAACATGTATTTATCATGAGGCAAACATGGTGTTTCAGTTACTTTTGAACATTTATTTCAATAAAATACTTCAAATATGAAGTTGACAGTGCATCCTTGTTCATATTTCATCATGAATAAAACCTCAATATTGTTTTAGGTCGAATCTTAAACTACCTGTCCCCATTCTTGTGTTTTTACTTACTTTAAAATCAACTACCAGCCTAGAGGTTTTCCCACATTATCCCAATCTAGCTAGCTTCAGACTTACGTTAGAATAATGTTAGCCTTTCAAAACGTTCATCAGTGAAATGATAATGATTTTATTGTGGATGCTCCTCAATGAAGAGATGTCACAGGTAGATCAAGTTAAAGGTACTTTAATACAGACGAGCTCGTGATCCAGACATCATGCGGTAAATGGACAATGGATGTTCTTCTGAGTAAGATTATATAGGTCTTGTGGACCCTCCTACATATGGTTTACATTAAAGGCACACAAAGAAGGGGCTTCAAGTCTCTGGACTTGCTGGAGCCTTGCCAAGCTAGGATAAACAATGAACATATGGTTCACATTCTCCTTTACATTCCTAGATGACAGAGAAAATACGTACCTCAGAAAAACACATACTATCAATACTCCCTTTTTTTTAATGTTTTTTTTTTTGTTAAGTCTAATCTATTCTACCATGTGAAATAAGACTAAATAACATTCAATAAACGTAACTAAGAATACACATTCTTAAAATAACATGTGAACTAGTAAATCCAAAAATAATATAAAATGAATACAAAGATTAAGATTATGCATAACATAAGTTTCAAATTATAAGATGGTCTCAGAGCTCGTCAAATTATACTGGTTATCCTTCTTCCTCATCCCCTCTCCTAAATGTAACATAGCTACAATTCTTCACTGAGATCTTTAGACGAACGGCTCTAGTTGTATACCGAACCCCTAGTCACCCAGACTTCACTATGCTACGGATGAAAGGAGGTGAAGGAAATTCTGATCAGTTCTTTCCACATCCTCATTCCACATCCTCAGTCCTTCTTGTCCACATCCGCAGTCCTTCTTATCCACATCCTCAGTCCTTCTTTTCCACATCCTCAGTCCTTCTTTTCCACATCCTCACTATCTGGGTTCGGCCAGGCATATACGTTCACCGTTTTCACCGGATTTTGGATCAATGTCATGTTGGTAAAAGAAGAAACAGATTTCAAAATTAATGCAAGAAAAATTGGAAAGCAACAACACATTACGACTGCCACTATGAAAATAACTATCACAATGGGAGCAAAAAGGTGAATCCTTTTTGCCTTGCTTTCAAAATTATTGGTTGATAATCTGCGTAGGCCTCTTGATCCAAGTGCACATAGAAGTTTGGAGTCATAGACTTCCACAAATTGTTGCAAAATTCTACAGTAGGTCGTTCTGTCATGGAGTTTAGCACTAAAATTCGAACTTTAATGGTTTCATTCGCTACTGACTGATAATCAACAAGAATGTTTACAGTATGTTCCTCTATCGTAACATATGTAACGTTATGGATGTAATATGACATAGTAGCATCAGGGGTTAGTGGATAGTACAGGCATTGCATTTCGAGTTCACTTACTGGCTTGTTTTCCAGAGTACCTATCTCTAGATAAGGATGATGCTTCACATTTTTCAATGTCATTGCTCTTTTCATACGATCACCCATTCTCTCTCTTTTCCATCTCATACCATCAACAGACTTCTCATTTCCTTCAAAGTGTGAGTCATGCTCTGCAATGTCAGTTGAGAATACACAAAGAATTATAATAAAGCATGCAGAAATACTAAAGATAATCATGAGATTAATAAAGAGACGCATTTGTAACGGGTTATATTTTGCATCCCTCTCATGCTTTTTTTTAACTTTACGTCTCCCTTGAGCTTTTATGTGCTCAAGGTTGACGTCGTCACCACAGCTTGTGAGTTCATCGATGCTGGTACTGGAGGTGAGGCCTTGATTCTGCTCGCATGTATCCATTGAGGTTGACCCTTGACCTTAACAGCTGTGTGTCACCAGAAGCACTTGAGTCGGTGGGCCGTAACGTGGTTCCCCAGTATTCGGCTTCAGGCTGCGCACCAGGACATAGTCACCTGGCAAAAAGTTGTGCATCGATTTCTCAGTCGGAAAAGGAAGAGAATCAATCACCTGCTGAGAATACTTAGAGACAAAAGAAAACAACTGTTTAACATAATTTTGTTGTAATTCTTGCAGTTGAGTCAAATCCACGGATGGTGCCTCATTCATCCGGACACCTAAAGGAAAAGGTCTAGCCATTAAAACTTCATGTGGTGACAAGCCAGTTGTTTTATTTGGCATTGCTCTTTTAGATAAGAGAGTTAGAGGTAATGCTTCAACCCAATTCATTTGTCTTGATTGATGGACTTTCATTAATCGTTCCTTTATCGTCCTATTTAAGCGTTCAACCTGCCCTGAACTTTGTGGATGATATGGAATATGAAAAGTCCACTTAATACCAAACGCGAGCGCTAACAATTTAGTCACTCTTGAGGTAAATGGTGTTCCATTATCTGAATCTATACCGAAAGGGATTCCATATCTCGGTATTACATGTTCCATTAGACACTTAACCACAGTTTGAGCATTTTCTTTCCTAGTTGGAAAAGCTTCAGGCCATTTTGAAAATCTATCTACGATCACTAAAAGATAGGCATAGCCTTTACATTTTGGCATGTGTGTAAAATCAATTTGTAGTGATTGGAATGGACCGTCTGGCTTTGGCAAATGATCATGTTTCGATGGGTTTACATGTGGATTACATCTGGCACAGATTAAACATCTCTGGATGAATCTTCTCACATGTTTCTCCAATCCTATGGTAAAAAACAATTTAGAGATATAGTCAGTCACAGCTTTGTAATTGACATGCGTCACTCCGTGTACGTAAGCAATGAGAGGATCATATGCCATCTTAGGTAATGCTACACGTTCATCAGTGAATTTCCATAATTTATCCACATCTTTGTAACACTTTTTCTTTTGCCACAATTTAATTTCAGCTTCAGTTGCCTGATTCTGAAAAGTAATCAGATCATTGATTGTATAAGGTGGATCAGAAGGTTGTATGGCAGCCAGTGTAGTATTCAACCATGGTGGAAATGAGGCATTCATTGCTGCTTCTTTAGCATATTTATCTGCTAAATTATTTCCTCTTGCCACATCTGAATCGAATTTTGAATGTCCTACACATTTTACAATAGCAATTTGAGCAGGTAACATTATGGCAGCTAGTAAATCTTTTACTAGGTCAGAATGTTGAATCGGTTTACTAGCAGTTGTTAGAAAACCTCTATTTTCCCATATTTTGCTAAAATCATGTGCAACCGAGAACGCATATTTGGAGTCAGAGTATATTGTTACTGACTTATCTTCTGCAAGTTTGCATGCTCTTATTAATGCTATCAATTCTGCAGCTTGTGCAGAAATTACAGGTATTTTATACGCCTCTACACATTGACCTTGATCGTCAACAATCGCATATCCTGCTAATGTGGTTTTATCATCAGGTCTCATGGCTGATCCATCACAATATAATACAAGATCATTCTTTTCCAGTGGTGTTTGTTGTAAATCTGTCCTTACGCTCGTTGTGGAATTAATTAATTCCATGCAATCATGTGGAGGATCTTCCTCTTCAATATTGTTACCATGCAATAGTACTTTTAAATGCAAAGCTGGATTAGTGTGAGCTGCTGTAGAGATAGTGAGATTTTGAGTTCCTGTCAAGATGTGTTCATAATTGCTCCTTCTCTGACTTGTCATGTGTTGTGTAGTTATGTTAAGTAAAATGATATTAACTGCATGTGTAGTATGCAATATGAGTGGATGTCCTAATACTATGGTTTGTGCCTTTTCAACCATTAAAGCAGCAGCAGCTACAGCTCTCAAGCAAGGAACCATTCCTTGAGCAATTAATGGTAAAGTTTTGGAATAATATGCAACTGGTCTTAACTTGTCACCATGCGTCTGGGCTAAGACAGCAGAAGCGACTAGGCCATTTTCAGCAACGTAGAGGTGAAACGTCAGCTTGTTGTCTGGCAGTCCCAGTGCTGGAGCAGTGCAGAGAAGATATTTGATGTGACGAAAAGCTTGTTTCATCTCCTCAGTCCATTGCACAGTATCAGGTGCATTTTTGATCGTTGCTTTATGCAGAGCTGCATCATAAGTAGCGTATTCAGCTAGCCATGGTCATAGTTCACAAGACTCAGGAAAAATGACAATTTTGTCTTCGTCTTTGGTCTCTCAATGTCTTTGATGGCCTTCACGCGATCGGGGGATAAAAATCGACATCCGTCTTTCAGAACATATCCCAGATAATTGACAGCTGGCTGGCAAAATTGTAGCTTAGCTAGAGAAGCTCTGTGTCCTCCTTCAGCCAGATGAGTCAGAAGAGCCAGAGAGTCTTTAATGCAGTCAGACTCGGTTGGAGAGGCGACCAAGATGTCATCTACATACTGTAATAGCGTCGACGGACCGGGTAAAGTTAATTGAACCAGGTGCATATTAACTGCAGCAGAATAAACAGCAAAAACGAGTCCAAAGATATTGTTCGCGGTCAAAAGTGAACACAAAAAGTCCTTGGATATTCTCATGTCCTGGAATTGAGAAATAAGCTGAACACAAATCAACTACAGTATAATATTTAGAGTCTGGCGGCAGTGCTGCTAGAATGGAATTTGTATCTGGCACTATCAGAGCAATAGGATAAACAGCTTCATTAACTTTTCTTAAATCTTGTGTAAATCTATATTTGTTTGTCCCTGGTTTTAAGATTGGATTTATAGGTGTGTTATTCTGTGATTTCCGTTTAATAATCACTCCTTGTTTAAGTAAGCTTTCAATAACAGGTCGAATTCCTTCTTCTTTTTCCTTTGAAAGTGGATACTGTTTATTCTAAACTGGATATTTTTTCGGATTAATTTTGGCTTGATAACGAGGAACTTTCAATAACCCCACATGATTAGTGTGTAATGCCCATAAATCAGCTGGGACTGAAGCTAATATTGAGGGAGGTTTCAATGAAACTCCTTTTTCTTTTCCTTCCAAAATTTGTGGTTTAATATTATTTTGCAAAACCTTAAAGAAAAAATGTGTTGGTTCAGATCCATAAGACCAGATGATATAACCCTTATGTTGATCCTTATTATCAGGTATTTTTCCAAGATAATCATGACATGATTTCAATAAGGGATCAGTATCACTAAAATCTTTGCAAACAGCACAGACAAATGATTGGACTTCATCAAATCTATTCTTCCATAGCAACAGCAATCCCTGTGAAGACATGAAAAAACATTGTGGAATTTCTTCCATATCAATTTGATCAATGCGCTTATCTGAAAATGGTGGGTCAACTGGTTTCAGTTTCAAAATTTGAGCTGCAATGGCAGGTTGACATGAAGCCATCTTCTTAACTTCATTTACGGTAAATAATTTAGAAATGAACTCAAAATTTGTCAAAATAGATGTGGCTTTATAAGAGGATTCTTGACTATGAGAAAATAATTGATGTATTTTGTTTGCAGGAATGTAGACCTCAATGCCATCAGGTGAACAAGAAATAGTTGCATTCATTTTGCTCAACAAATCTCTTCCTAGTAAAGACATAGGTGTTGTAGTACTCACTACAAATGAATGTTGAAGTTTGATTTCATCCAAGTCAACTTGTAGTGGTATAGACAATGGTTCTTTTTGTGGGACGCCAGAGATGCCGATAGAACAGACGGTGTCTCTACTAAGGGGACAGTTTAAATCATTTTTCTTCAAACACGATATGGTTGCTCCCGTATCCACCAAGAATGGGATCCTCTTTCCTGAAACACATAAACTTAATTGAGGAATTTCAAATGGTTTGTCAGAAATATGAAATTGTGGAGCATTTGTTATTATTCTAAAGTATTTGACACCGTCTGGGTCCCTCCATCGGCGATCCTATGGGAATAAAGCCTGAATGGCTCTCTCTCTGCTTGTCTCAGGCTGCTGATTTGATCCAGATGTTGGCTGTTGTGAGTAAGGGGGGTTACTGGCCTGTTGGGGAAAAGCATTCGTCATATGAGATTGACTATAAACTTGTCTTGGAAATTCACTGATGTGAGACTCGTCTTGTTGTTTTTAAAAAACAATCCCTGATCCAATGTCCAGGCTTTAAACAATAATGGCATACGTCATTTGATCCTTTCCATCTGCGTGCTCTTCTACCTCTGCTGAAACCTCTCCGTTTTTGGGGAAATTGGCTGAAACCTTGTCTGTACTGTGGGGGCCCATTTTGACTCTGTGACCTGTATCCTCTACTTACGCCTCTGCCTCTCTGTTGTATATTTTGCAGGGCAGTAAAGCACTCATTATCTACAGGAGCAAATTGTACTGCCTGTACTTTATTTTTAGATGTTGTAAATAATCCAATTGCGTCCAATTCTCTTATTTTCTTAAGTAAGTCGCTCGGACTGAACAAATAAATATCTGGAGCAGATATTTTTAGAGTATAGACTGCATTTTGATCCAAGCTATTGAGAAACATTGATATAAAAAATGGATCATCAGTGTCTTTAATTTCCAGTTTAGCTTGTTCTTTCCAACATTTTTGGAATCTATCAGCAAATTCAGATATAGATTCATTTACTTTACATCGGCAGTTTAAGACTTGTGTAACATCTCGATCTTGAGCGACATTTTTCTTCAAATATTCATCAAGTTGCTGAATATGTTTTTCCTTAAATTTTCTATCCAACCATGGGTATTTCTTAGTAATAATAATTTCTCCATCAATAGGACCATCATTATCATAGCTCAAAGTGTCACACTCCTCAATTAACTTACTCATTTTGATGTGAGGCATTAACGTGGTTAAAATGTAACGAACATCTTTTCCAGACATGGAGCTATGCATCAAAGCTGTTGTCCACCAGTTCAAAAATGCTGTTGAATTACTCAACGGAGGAGGAGCATCTTGTACAATGCGTGACATATCTGTAAGAGTCAGCGATTTATCTAATATTTTATCTTCCATTAAAATCAACGTTGTCACACAAATTTCTTTTTTACTGCTTGATTGTTCTTCCTCTGACATTTTCAAAGCCAATTCTGCTATTTCCAACACTTCTTCGGCCTCCTCGTTAGATATACTGGAAATAATAGCCTTCATATGTTTTGTATCAATTTGTATGTTAAAATCCAATTTCACATTTGAAGCTCTTCCATAACGTTTCAGCGCTGATTTGAAGTTTGTAATTAGAACTTTTGACATGTCATTTAGTTCCACATCTTGTCCTCTACGCGTTAATGCAAAAATTCTTTTGAATTCACATGCCATACATTCCTTAATGTATTTAATCTTTTCATTTTTATAACTAGTCATATCACCTCCGTATTTTTTTTAGCAATGTTTTCAAAAGATTTTTTGCAATTTTCAATCCATAATGAGGCACATTGCATTTTCCATGCCCGAATTCGTTGGTCCTTATCACTGCTTTCTGGAAAAATAATTGTAGGAATAATCCTGCTCGACATATAGGGCTTTTGTTTCTCATTTGAACACAAAAACATCCAATCAATCAAATCCTCATCTGATTCATAATCAGGAGGTGACTGACGAGCGTCAAGAGACGGGTATAACGAAGTTAGAGGTTTGTTATCATGTATTAGTTTATTATCGCCAAATTGAGAAACTTTTGTAGCTGTTCCTTGAGGCATCATTATATTCAATTTTTTCTGTTTTCTTTTCTCTGTCTTATCAACATTCCCTGGCCATTGTTTGCTCATAAGCTCCCAAGCATTAAGAACATCTAACATGTAATCTCTATCCCATTTTGGATTGGGAACTGAAGTGTTATGAACCAAATATCCACGAATGAGATCTAGTTTACTTTTATCAAAACTTCCCTCTTGCGGATAACGATTGTCAGTCCACTCAGAAATATCAGTCAAAAAGGGCTCTACATAGTAAAATCCAAGTTTTGATTGAATCCATTCTCTTGGTGTCATTTTAGAAGCCACTTTAATAGGTATTTCTTTTAAATGAGGATTCGTTTTTAGTAACTTCTTCATGGCTTTTCTCTCTTTTTTCTTTTTCTTTTTTTTTTTTTGGCAAATCGTGCTCTGATTTATTCTTAATATTTACATTTGTTTTTGCGACAACTTACTAGCTTGTGACCCCATGATTAATATTACATGCAATTAGAATATAAAGAATATATAATGTATTAATGTACGCTGAACAACACTATCCTGTGTGTCACTACTAAATACAGTATTAATCACTGCATATCAATTTGTATTTTGAGTCTGAAAAGTTACGCCGCTTCAACACCGTTCAACCAATATTTAATCAAAATTTAATGTATGCAAACAAAGACGAACACACCACAGAAAACAATACAAACAACGACTTCAGACCAGACAGCTAATAATCCCAAAACGGGGCCGTCAAGCGGTCAGTCCGATCAGGAAAATAGCATCCACACATCCACAATGACAACAAATAACTGCAGTGCGCCCAGCTTCACACACCCGTGAACTGGCGCATATACCTCATTTTCAGCTTCGCCCTGCAGGCGAACTGATTTTCTTTTATTTCACTTTAATCCAGCTTCGCTCTCAAAGCGAACTGACCTTTATTTCCCTTTTTTGTCCAGCTTCGCTCTCAAAGCGAACTGACTTCTATTTCATTTTTGTCCAGCTTCGCTCTCAAAGCGAACTGACTTCTATTTCACTTTTGTCCAGCTTCGCTCTCAAAGCGAACTGACTTCTATTTCATTTTTGTTCAGCTTCGCTCCCAAGGCGAACTGACCTTTTAACATCTACTCTGTCTCTGTCCCTCTTTTTCTTCTATCATGCATTCTCAAACAGCACACACCAACACAAATCCACAGCCATGACAACACATATATTAAGTAACAAAACAACAACACACAAATATCAACAAGGTGAGCCCACCAATTAATATTGTTCGGTGTTGAAACGCAGCAACGCAAATCAAACTCTAATTTAAATCAATTTGTTAGAATATAACATAATCAAATCAGCCAAATTAAGATTCAACATCATTACATATATGTGATGAGCATCCCACAACAGATCAGAATCATAAAGGTACTTTGCAATGCATCAGAAAGGTAAGCAGAGGAAATCAAAATATCAATGAAATCCACTCTACTTACCTTCAGATATGTGCACTGTCAGTTCGTGACGCCAATTGAAATGATGATGATTTTATTGTGGATGCTCCTCAATGAAGAGATGACACAGGTAGATCAAGTTAAAGGTACTTTAATACAGACGAGCTCGTGATCCAGACATCATGCGGTAAATGGACAATGGATGTTCTTCTGAGTAAAATTATATAGGTCTTGTGGACCCTCCTACATATGGTTTACATTAAAGGCACACAAAGAAGGGGCTTCAAGTCTCTGGACTTGCTGGAGCCTTGCCAAGCTAGGATAAACAATGAACATATGGTTCACATTCTCCTTTACATTCCTAGATGACAGAGAAAATACGTACCTCAGAAAAACACATACTATCAGTCAGACTCGGCCCGACACTCAGTTTAACCCGTTGCACTTCAGTTGCGCTTCAGTGTCCCGCCCGCGGTACACTTTGAGATCTGCATAAGCAATTTGCTAAATGTCTGAAACTGCAAACGCGATTATACAAACACTATACGCCGATGGAAAGCTTAGATTCTCATGAATCCGCCGGTATAAACCACTTTCAGATGTGATTACCACAGCGGGTAATATAAACACATTTGTCCGACAAACAACAAATATCCATCCATCCGTTCTCTATACACGACTTCAACGTACACAGCACGACTCACATTTCCGGGTTCATTATTATTCCACACAGATGAAAATATTCCACAAAAAACAGCCATAATCCAACCTTGGACATCCAGACGAAACAAGCCAGTAAACTATTTTGTCCAAAACATGTCTTGAAGTCGGTATATGATCCATGAATAGGTCATTTTCGAGGAAATGCACCTGGCGATGCGCGTCCAATATTCCCTGTATTTCTCATCATATTTTTATTTACAAATAGAATATTAGCGATTTTTTGTACTTAAAATGGCTGGAATTGACTGCAGCTTTAACCACTGGCGACAAAATATCCTCTCCTTGAAATGTGCAGTCATGTTGCCAGTAGTTTTAAACAATGATTCATTTGGAAACCACCTTAAAACTTACATGAGAATTATATCGTCCATGAAAGTAGGTTCGCTCGATACGTGCCACTCACTTGAAAGGTGTTTATTCTGACTTTCTCGCATTTCCGCGCATCTTTCAAGCAGACCTGTCAATCAACTGGAGTGCCACAGAGGTGTTAGCAAAATTTTCCTCTGTATGATTGGCTCATCCCTAAAGTTAACCAATCGAATCAGCGAAGGTAGCATGTACCAGCCAATTACAGGCAGAGGAGGGTTGTTCATGGCTTCATCATCCCTAAGGAAAAGAGGGCTACCTGGCACACAGATATTACTGAATGATGCGCACCAGGGAGCATTAGAAGTGGGTATACGCAATGCTAACTGAAAAATAAGTGGGTATATGCCGTATACCGCCGTATACCCTGGACTACACCAGTGCCCAGTCCCATATGATGATAATTAACTCAAGCCAGTATATTAATTAATCCTTTATTAACTGGTAAAAGCATGCTGAAACGATCTCTGTTGACTACATTAAGAAAAAAAATCATCATTAAAACTGTATTTTTACAGGTTTAATGATATTAATAAAGTTGCAGGTATCTGAACTGGTTCTAGTTTCAATCGGAGGCACATTAATGCTGGATTTCTCTTAGAGCTGAGAGCTGTTGTGCTGCTGGTTACCAGTCACAGTTTACTAAGAACCTCATTCATCAGTTATTCCACCTGTGGCAAGTCCAAACAGTGTTGGGCAAGCTACTTGGAAACTATAATGAGCTAAGCTACCAGCTACTCCGTGTTAAATCAAGCTTAACTACACTGAAGCTATGACCCACAGAAATGTAACAAGCTATGCTACGGCAATATGGCCAAAGTAGCTTAATACATTCAAGTTACTTTTTTTTCTTACCAAAAAATTTCAGGGACTAATGAAGTCAGTCAAACGGAGACAAGAAAATGCCGAATTGTTTATTATTAAACCATCATTTTTGTTCTCAGTGCTCCAAACTTAGTAAGTTGATACACTGAGGAATATGTGGAGCTATATTTAAAATGAATCAACCTTTTTACATTAGAAATCATTGTTTTGATTTTTTTAGTTTGTATTGGAGACATAATGTATCTGATAATTAAGTTGCAGTAGCTTATATTAACACACCACTTATATTGGAGGGTATAATAGGTTACATTTGATATAATTTCCATATAAAGTAAGCAATATTATAGTAAGACAATATTATACATAATTTGGGTATTCACGTTGGGTATTAAATCAAGTTTTATTTCTTGAGTCTAATATCTATGTAAAATCATTCAATGCTTTCCCAAAGTGCTGTATCCACTACTTAACTACTTAACTCAGTTTTGGTCCTGAGTGTAAGATTAAGATATTTAATCATTTATGCCATCACTTTTGTTACCCTTTCTGTTATTTTTTTCAGCCATTTGCTCATTAGTGTTAACAGTAATACTGAAGAAGACAGATTTTGGTTTTACTGTTACCTCGTTTTCTCCCATACCTCTTCCCTCCTATATGTATCGGTTTAATTATTTAATCCCCCAATTTATACATATTCACACACTGCCACCACAACCTTACGCTTAATTTAATTAATTTACTGCCAAGCGAATTTTAGATGTTGAAAAGTAGCTCGTTTGTGTGTGCATCTTATACTGCGGTTGACATGTGGTGGTTAGCTAGCCTAGCTTAGCTAGACTGTATTCCCGTTATAAGGGATATACGGGAATACGGCCTAGTTCTCCTCCACTGACACATTTTGACAGGTTTTCAAGCTCCGAGCAGATCAGACCGAACCAATCAGAGCACCAGAGGCGGGAGTTAACGATGCGACCGCAACAGAGCGAGGTTTCTCTCGTGCGCTTTCCTCTGTTTTGCACGGGCTGAATTTGTCCTTAAAACCTAAACAAGAAGCAGCTCTTAAAGCTTTTCTTTTTAAAAAGGATGTATTTTTAATTCTGGCAGGCTGTACGATAGAATGCGTAATGCTGCCCTCCACTGTTGAAAGGGAGAGCTTATGCCCTGTACGGCGAAGGAAGCTGTTAAAACTACAAAACATCATGGCGGAAAGGCAATTGTTAGTTCGCTTAGCGATTGCGTCACACATGTGTTACGCTGATTGGCTCTCTCCAATTCAAGCTGTGATCGGTAGTCCCGCCTCTGGGCTAGATTTGGTTCAATGGAGCAGTTCCAGACTGACTTTATGTGTATTTGTAATACACAATATAAAGGGTGTCTGGTCCCCAGGCAAGTGGTTAGCTAATTGCTGCTGGTTGTGCATATTCGGTAGTCACCTGTATATGGGTTCTCATATTTGTATTTGACGTCTTTGAAGTTGACAGAAACTTCGCCTTGGGCTGGCACAGTAGGCATCTGAAAACAAATTTTCTCCGTTTTTTCACAAAAACTCATATAACTATTTAGGTAGGGCCACGGTGACTCTGACTCCTTCGGTTGCTTCAGCGAACTGAAGCGAGTGTCTGTGTGTGTGGATCCAGTGAATCGCAGGAAGGGATTGTTAAATGACGACATCAACAGTTCCTCCGCTTCTATTGTTCGACACAGACATGTCGGCGTTTGGAGAGGATGTCACTGTCTGATCCTTAAAAGTGTGAGATGAGACTGCAGCAGAGCAGAAAGCTCCGCTTCAAGCAGTTCAACATTCATCATTTTTAATGTAGCTTTTTGCGTTCGCTACCGCGCTACATGACCAAAAGATCAGCTAAGCTGTTGAAACGTTTTTTTATTTTGTAAACAACGACGCTATCACGTCGTTACAGAAAAATGTAGTTAAATTACTAACGACGCTATTTGTAGTGACGTTACTACCCAACACTGAGTCCAAATGTCTGCTGTGAAAAAGGTTAAACATTGAAAGTACATTTTCTTCATAGGTAATCTTCTCATCACCACGTTTTTGTGATGTTGAGATATGTTACATTTTACACTTTCCATTGTCACAAACCAGGGTTTTGAATTCCAGGAAGGCAATTTTAAAAAATTTTTACACAAAGGAGAAATTGCTCTCTTCAAATGCTGCTATTGTTGCAGCATGCTATTCATTTTGAAGAGAAAGGAAACATTTTTAACTCATAATTCTTCTTTCCACTGTCAAACTGCTTACCTTTGATCCTCAAGTGGTGGTGTCTTCTCCTGGAGCGTTTCCAAACAGAGGAATACGACAACCCTGAACAAAATATGTATATTTATTTATTTTAGGATTTAATTACGGGTTTACTTCCACCTCAACAAACCTGTAAAACACTATCAGTACCATGTCAATAGAACATCTGGTAAATACATGAAGTTCATCAGACTGTGGATGGCAGTCTTTGTTGAGAGTATATATGCATGTCAATTTGTTCACCAATGTTTTAGCCTTTTCCTCCATTCAGTATCTTAGATTAATCGTATCGTTTGAAAGGCATAGCCAGAGGTTTGCTTTCTGGACTGATGAAACTAGAGGCTTGCTCCAGGGAACCCTTAAACCAGTTTACAGAAAGCCAAGAAAGTGCCATCACTCAGGTAGTTCCACTCCACATACAGGCTGTCACTGAGTGCTGGACATCATTGTACAGTCAAAGGGAGCTGAGGAACGTTTGGTGGTACTCGGAAAATGTTCCTGTTTTCTCATCATTGCAGACCAGAAAATAATTGTTTTTTTACCTAAATAAATAGCACCATTCATGGCGCTACTTCTGTATGTACCTGTCTACCATTGCTTGCTCTGCTGTAAAATGGTATATGTAAATTATATTGTTGGAACAAGAACCATTCTATTTGGTAGGCCATCATATATGGTCTGTCTGTGCAGGAAAATCTGTCCTTACAGGAAGTTGAGCATGTCTGCTTCAGTGGTCTACCTTACCATTAAAAGTAAAGGATATATGTATTTTTTTTTACATTTACTCAATACCCTTATTTTTTTTTCAAACTATTTACGAATAGAAGTAGTTGTCACCTTAAAGAATACTGGTATTAGTGAATGTACCCTTTATAAGTATTACCAGTATTTTTGTCAACCCTACAGCGATAGTTTTTTCTGTCTAGTAATTCAGTGAAGTGGAAGAATTTGGTAGAGGGATAGAAAAAGAGCTGAAGGAAGACAATTCATTTGGAGGTGATGCTCACTTCAGAAAGGAGTATAGTGGCATGAAATACTAAAAATCAAATATATTTTACCAAGGTAAAAAAAAGTGAAATATGTACAGTTTATGGGATATATCAGTGCTATATCTACTTATGCATGTTAATGTCTGTCTCTGTGTCTCTCTCAAGAGATGGTGAGATCAGAGATTTCACAGCGAGAGTTATAGAGCTCATTTACTTTATTGTGTTTAGCTTTTATTTTATTTGATGTTATTGTATAAAATAAAAATAAATTTATATCTGCATCCAGAGTTGTCCTTGCGTGTTGCCTCTTTCCATCCTTTCAGACTGTTCTGTTTGAGGTATAGACACCACAAAGACGATTCCATTATTATTTTTACTTCATAAATACACAATTTGTCCAAATGCAAGTCTTAGCAACAAAGTTATGATATTGTAATAAGTACTATTTGGGTGAATTAAACCTTTGAAATCTTAGGCAGGATATGAAGTAGTACTTTGTGTGGAATACTTGGTGTGGTCCTGAAAGTACAGCCTCAGGCTCTGTAGACAAACTCACAGGGGACAAAATAAAAGTGGAATAATCCTTGACTAAACCTTATAAATTCTAAGCATATTTTGAGTGAAATCATCCTGTAAAACCTTAAATTGTGCACTTTAATGATCATCTATTGTGGTAGTTGTCTATAAAAACTGCTGTAAATATTCGGCCTTTGAAGAAGTGTGCAGTCCTGTGGGTTGACTGTGGCTCTGCAGACGCATTTGCCCCTGTGTTCAGCTGGAGTCGGTGGCGGTAGTGCGTCTGGGCTGCTGTATGCAAGCTATCATAAAACATGAAGAAGGAGACGTCGACGACGAAGAAGAAGGAGAGCCAATGTTAGGTTTTCAATGGAAACTGAAAGCAATTACGACTCTTAAAAGGTGGGAGATTGTATTTTAGGCGGCGTGCAAGCATTACACACTGGTTAAAACTTGTCCACGTCTATTAAGTTGTAAATACTCAATTTGTTCATGTTTGACATTAGCCAACCGCTAGCCGGCTTATCGTAGAGTTGCAGTTTTAGCTGGCTGAGAAACGTTATGTTAGCTACCGCTGACTCCTTAACGTAAAATAAGGTTTGCTTTGACACAGCTCAGAGAAGATGTGTGCGTTACGGGTATTGAGTCACCAATGGTACATGCTTGGACAGACCGTTTTTACTAAGTAGACCTGCTGTGGATGGACTGTAGCCCAACATTAATACCAGTTAGGTTAACGTTAAAGAGAGCTTCTTCAAGCTATTATCCAGATACTGGTGTACCTCGGTTCGCTGTTGCATTGTTCATCTTCCACGGAATAAAAGATAAATATAGTAGTGGTTGAACTGAATTTGATCATTTATTTGGTGATCCTGTGAAAAGTTATTGAATTGGGACTTGTAAAGCAGGTTCCTCCACTCTCAATTTCTAGGAAGTAACTAGTGATGTATGTATAGGACAGGCAAACCGCTTATCACTAAATTGCAGTCAGTCTGTGCATGAATTGCTCATTTCTGGTTCTGACAAACGTCACATAAAGGGAGATGTTAACACATATTCTATTTATCTTCTACAGACAGAGACACTGATCTCCTGGAGAACTGGTTGACTTGTCAAAACAAGAGTTTAGATTAAAAAGAAAGAGGCAAACCCTGCAGATGGCTGGTTTTCTGGATAACTTCCGCTGGCCAGAGTGTGAATGCATCGACTGGGGGGAAAGGAGGAACACGGTGGCTTCTGTTGTGGCTGGAGTTCTGGTTAGTGGTCTGCAGAGTGCACTACAGTGAGAATGACAGACAAAAGAGCACAATGAGCCGACAGAAATATTAGCGTTTGTACATAACGGGCACACTCATGGGGTCCTTGCTGATAAGCATTGTAAGTTAAAGTTTGTCATCACACTCAAAACAGCAGAAAGTAAATATTTCTGCAAGACAGTTATGAAAAATTTTAAGGCACTAGGGTTACTCATGCAAGTATCTCTGTATGGACGCATCATCAACTGGGAACAGTATATTATACAAGTTATTTTCTTGAAGTAAAAGGGGTCTAACTGAGACCTCAATGATCCTCTCAGCATTCTTAAGCAGAATTTAGCTGTCTGAATCATTGTTCAATAGGTCAGGATCCCATGATGTACAAAATTGTGATTTCACTTCAAGTTGAAATGTCTTAACAAAAGCAGATATTAAATAGACATCAGGACTAAGTTAATGATTGTTCTGCACGCAGTACTGGAGAGTTTAAGAAAATATATTTTTATTTATTATTGCTACATATATTATCCTGCACATTTTATCCTGCCAACTCCATTTCTAATTACAGTAAGATTAAGACATTCTTCGGTGATACATTTGTTGTTCCCAACCGAGGAGAAAGTCTGGGAGTGGCAGAGGGAAGCTCTGTCTCACAGGCTGCAGCACACGCACAAATTTGTTGGCAGGTAATTTCATTAGGTTGTTGATATTTATTGACAACACTGAGTTTTCATGTCAAACTTGGCAGAAACATTGTTTTACACAGTGAATGATAATGGAGGGGGTCAGAGAATCCAGACATAGGCACAGAGATCAGGCTGAGAGAGCGGGTGTTGAACAAAATAATTTATTTATACAAATGAATACTATAAAATACAAGGGGAAACAAAGGTTCTAACAAAAACACAAACCTTCATACAAAAACAGTCTAAACTGCAAAACCCAATCTAAACCTAAAACCTTAAAGAAAAATCTAAATTAACCTGCAGGGAAGAACTAAACTAGACCGAATACAAAATATGCAAGACAACAAAACTCAAACAAAACTAACGACACTCTTGGCTGAACAGTACACCCACCCCCACGTGGGGTGAGTTTTTGTGATTGGCTGAAAGGAGGGAGACATCTGATTGGCTACAGAAACTTCCGTGTTGAAAAAAATGCATTTGTGGATCGAGCTGACGGCAGAGCAGTCTCAAAAAAGATTCACACACAAAAGCAGTTTGTGAATGCAGAAATACATTTGTGAACTTTCTTAATTTATTTGTGGATTGCAGTTTACATTTGTGAATTCTTCTGTGTGCATTTGTGAATTATGAGACTGTTCTAACTCCATACTACACAAGAACACTAGGAAAACACAAGCAAAAACTACACTACGTCAACAGACAGTGTACTCACAAACCCAGGGGAAACAGCTAAGGGGGCAAGGTAGGCAGGCACAGGGGATCTGGAAACTGGCAGGCAGAGGGGAAAGCTGGAGACAGTGGGGACCGGTGGTTATCCAGGATGGGAGGTGACAAGAGTCCAAGTGGGGATAGGCTGGAGGCAAGCTGGGCTCAATGGAAAACAGAATCCATGTGGGAACAGATTCTAGAGAAAAGCAGGGATATAACAATCTATGGTCCAGCAGGGAGCGAGTGAAGGAATGAGGTTTATATAGCTGAAGGTGTGGTAGTGACATGTGTCCTGAGTGAGCTGATTACTGCAGCTGACACTCCTGGCAGTAATCAGCAGGTAGCAGAGTGCAGGCAGGTGAAGCAGGGAGAGCAAGAGGGGAAAGCAAGAGAAAGCAAGAGAGAACAGGGAGAGAGAGACAGGAGGGAGAGATGACAGACAGAGGGAGCCAAAGAGACAGACAGGTCAAAACAGATAAACAAATGAGGAATGATATGAAAATGAGGGAAAGGGAGGAAGGGCAGGAGCTAGAGCAGGGATGATGACAGTGAGTCAAATTTCCCAGTGAAGTAACCATATGAAAGTGGAGTGGAAGGGGACCAAATATGTCCCTGGCAGACTGAGCTGCTGTTATTACTGAATTTGGTACACTTTTTTCACAAGCTACTTAATTTGTCTACTAAAAGTCCTGATTTAAGATATTAGGTTTAAATTAAGGTTAAATTGTTGATATAACATGAATGCAATACTCAGCTTTAGAAAAGAGATGCTGGCTTTACTGCTCTTTGGTAATGAGAGTCAAAACTTAGCGAAGTTATGTACTTACCCAGCATGGACATAAAAAATCACTCATACTGGTAAACCCATTTATTATTTCACATTGATGCATCCTGATTTTTTTTTTTACCAGTATATACATGTCATATGTTTGCATGTTGCACAGAAAATCATCACTGCCTACTTTATATAGTGGGCCTGACAGTGACATAAACTGGCTGTAAAAATGTACTGTCTTTTATTGTTTTGGCATGACCACTTTAGATGCTTGCCATATTTAAATATGCAAATCTAAGATGCCTGAGGTAGTTGGGTTTAGTTGAACAGGTGATGGTTAGTAAGTTCTGGGATAAAAACATCCATGTGCAGATACTAGCTGTCAGGTCTGTAGCGAGGAGGGTGGAAACGGTGGAAGAACTGGGATGGAGTGGTGGTGAATTAAAGGTTTAATTGAGAGGGAGAAAAGATGATTCTGGAGAGGGAATGCTGGACCTCCCGGTCTAGGTCTTGGGCTGGGGTGCTGTGTTGGGATTCTTGTTGGCGATGGATCGGGTTGGGGTTCGGGACCTGGTCTTGGCTGTGGTACTGTCTTGGCGGATGCTGGACCTCCCGGTCTAGGTCTTGGACTGGGGTTCTGTGTTGGGATTCTTGTTGGCGGTGGATCGGGTTGGGGTTCGGGACCTGGTCTTGGCTGTGGTACTGTCTTGGCGGCGGTTCTGACTGCGGACCGTTGTAACCTTGTGGCAGTGGGTTGCGCTGGGGCTCTGGATTTGGTCTTGACTGTGGTAATCTCTTGGCTGTGGGTCTAGCGGGGGTTCTGGGCTTGGTCCTGGCGGTGGTATCCTCTTGGCGGTGATTCAGACCGGTAGTGCGTGGGTTCCGAGCAGTTAAGACTGGTGAAGCAAAGAAAGGCAGAGTTACGCACGGTTTTATGCAAAACAACAATGAATCTTCAGAATCCAATTTCTGAGACAACTTGGTTTGGCTGGCGTGTCACTAACTGTGAGTAGTTTGAACAACAATCCGGCGAAGAGTGGATGTGACGACCGGCTTTTAACTGTCAGGGTGAGATGATGACGGAGTGGAGTCAGCTGCTCAGTCCAGGCTACGTGGCCAATCACCTGAGTGGCTCCAGCTGCTGCTGAAGCCACTCTGACCTGATTAATGAGGGTGAGAGAGAACCAGTACAAAGCAACACAGAAACACATGGCAACGGCAGAGCTCAAAAAACATGGCATGATATCAGAAATGAAACCCCCACAAAGGTTAAAAAGGAGTCTGTAGCCAGCAAGGCAGGACGGGAGTCATGACAGAACCCCCCCTCAATGGGCGACTCTCGGCGCCCTTCGGGGCTTGTCAGGATGGGCGCGATGGAAATCGCGAATGAGATCCGGGTCCAAAATCCGGGCCTTGGGAACCCACAGGCGCTCCTCAGGTCCATACCCCTCCCAGTCCACCAGGTATTGCAGGCCCCGACCCCGGCGGCGAACATCCAAAAGGCGGGAGACCGTGTATACGGGGTCGCCGTCTAGCATACGCGGGGGCGGAGGAGCGGACACGGGAGGGGCCAGCGGGGCTTCCTGAACCGGTTTAAGCTGCGAGACATGAAACGTGGGATGGACCCTCATGGAACGTGGAAGATCCAACCGGACAGCGACTGGATTAACGATCTTGGAGATGGTAAATGGACCAACAAAACGAGGAGAGAGTTTTTTGGGGGATGCACGGAGGGGAAGGTGTTGGGTCTTCAACCAGACCCGTTGACCAACGGAGTAGGTCGGCGCCTCGGACCGATGTCGGTTGGCCTGATCCTGAGTGCGACGCGACGATCGGAGGAGAGCGGCACGTGCACGTCGCCATGTGCGTGCGCACCGGCGGAGATGGGCCCTGACTGAGGGCACCTCAATTGTCTCCTCCAGGGCCGGGAACACAGGTGGTTGGTAACCGTACAAGCACTGGAAGGGGGAGAGACCAGTAGCGGCGCTGGGAAGGGTGTTATGCGCATACTCCACCCAGGGGAGTTGCTTGCTCCAGGAGCCTGGGTTCTTGGAGGATGTGCATCTAAGGGCGGCCTCCATGGACTGGTTCAACCTCTCTGTCTGGCCATTACTCTGTGGGTGAAACCCCGAGGACAAACTAACCTTGACCCCGAGTGCAGTACAAAAGGCTTTCCAGACAGCCGACGTGAACTGCGGACCCCGGTCCGAAACTATATCCCTTGGCAGACCATGAGCCCGAAAGACATGGTGGACGAGCAGATCGGCCGTTTCTATGGCAGAGGGAAGTTTAGGCAAGGGAATCAGATGAGCGAACTTTGAGAATCGATCTATGATAGATAGTATAACAGACTGACCTTGTGACTGAGGCAACCCGGTGACGAAGTCAAGGGCTATATGTGACCATGGTCGTCTTGGGATTTTCAGAGGATGGAGATGACCCACGGCCGGCTGAGTGGACGTCTTATTTTGGGCGCAGACAGAGCAGGCAGCGACAAAGTCTCGACAATCCCCAGCCATGGAAGGCCACCAGAACCGCCGCCGGAGATTTGATAAAGTCCTGAACTCCCCTGGGTGGCAGGCGAACTGGCTGGAGTGAACCCACTGTAGAACCTCCGTGCGGACAGATTCGGGGACGAACAGAGTTCCTGGGGGACCCGCTTCGGGGAATACTTGGTTCTGTTGAGCTCGTTTCACTACTGATTCTATATTCCAATTAAGACAGGCCAGGTGGCAAGGGGACAGGATGGGCTCCGGGATCTTAGGAGAGGCATCGTTAGAGAAGATACGGGACAAGGCATCGGGTTTGCCATTGCGTGACCCAGGACGATAGGCTAAGGTAAACTGGAATCGATCAAAGAATAGTGACCACCTGGCCTGTCTAGGGTTTAGTCGTTTGGCGGTCTGCAGGTATTGGAGGTTCTTATGATCAGTCCAAACCAGAAAGGGAAGCTCCGCTCCCTCCAGCCAGTGACGCCACTCCTCCAGCGCCAATTTGACTGCTAACAACTCCCGATTACCGACATCATAGTTCCTCTCGGCCTGTGACAGTTTACGTGAGAAGAAGGCGCATGGATGAAGCTTCCCATCCCCGCCGGCACGCTGAGATAGCACCGCTCCCACTCCGGCGTCCGAAGCGTCGACCTCCACAATGAATTGTTTGGTCGGGTCTGGTTGAATGAGAACTGGGGAAGAGACAAACAGAGATTTTAACGTGACAAAGGCATGCTTAGCGGCAGGTGTCCAGACAAACGGAATAGCGGCGGACGTGAGTGCGGTTAAGGGGGAAGCGATCTGACTGTAGTTGCGAATGAAGCGGCGGTAGAAGTTGGCAAAGCCCAGGAACCGCTGAAGCTGTTTGCGGTCCCCGGGCTCCGGCCACTCAACCACCGCCGCCACCTTGGCTGGGTCCATCCTGACCTCTCCCGCGGCAATGATGTAACCCAGGAAGGACACCGACACTGCATGAAAAACGCACTTTTCAGCTTTGACGAAAAGACGGTTCTCGAGCAGACGCCCGAGAACCATCCTCACGTGCCGTCGGTGCTCCTCCAGGCCGCGGGAGAAGATCAGGATGTCGTCGAGGTAGACGAAAACGAACCGGTCCAGGAAGTCCCTCAGGACGTCATTGACGAGATGCTGGAAGACGGCCGGGGCATTGGTCAAACCGAAAGGCATGACACAGTACTCAAAATGCCCCAAAGGAGTGTTAAAGGCCGTCTTCCACTCATCCCCCTCCCGTATCCGCACCAGATGATAAGCATTTCTGAGGTCTAATTTTGAGAAGATCGAGGCGCCGTGTAAGGGAGTAAAGGCTGAGTCTATGAGAGGAAGGGAGTATTTGTTCCGAACGGTGATTTCATTTAATCTTTTGTAGTCCACGCATGGTCTGAGTCCGCCGTCCTTTTTTCCCACAAAAAAAGTTCCAGCCCCTACTGGAGATGTGGACGGACGGATCAGACCGGCCGCTAGCGATTCTTTGATGTACGTTTCCATAGCAGCTCTTTCTGGTTTTGAGAGGTTATACAATCGACCTCTAGGAAGGGGGGCTCCCTCAAACAGATCTATGGCGCAGTCGTACGGCCTATGTGGAGGCAGAGACACGGCTCGGTCTTTATCGAAAACGGAAGCCAAATCGTGGTATTCTGTGGGAACGTTGGTCAAATCGGGAGGTAACGACCGCGGTCTTGTTTCCGAATCCCCTGGGTTTTGGGCGGATACTAGACACTTGGCATGACAGTCTGAACTCCAAGTCAAAATTTTCCCTAGCTGCCAGTCTACTTGGGGATTATGAAGCTTTAACCATGGATAGCCCAGGACAATAGGCGAATTTAAATCGGAAAGTACAAAAAATACGAGTGATTCAACGTGATTGCCTGAGGTTCTAAGGGTGACTGGGACAGTTTGGGCACTCACCTGGGCTAAACGGCGACCATTGAGAGACAAGGCACATAAAGGTGGTTTTATAGGTTCAGTAGGTAATGAAAGTTGACTGACCAGAGTTTCATCAATAAAATTGCCCTCGGCTCCAGAGTCTACCAGAGCCCCTACAGTGGACCGGTGCGTCTTCCAGCATATAGACGCAGGTACCTGGAGATGAGTCAAAAAAGGGGAGAGAGAGGTTTGGCTCACCCGGACCCCCCCAGACCGAGGTGAGCCGTGACGTTTCCCGGCCTGGATGGGCATGTGGCCACTAGGTGTCCCCGTTCTCCACAGTAAAAGCAGGCTCCTCTCTTTAGACGTTCTGCTCGTTCCTCCGGGGATATGCGAGCCCGGCCCAGCTGCATGGGCTCCTCTCCTGACGTTGGAGTAACCGGAACAGAGAGATTCCCACGTGGAGGAGGAAGGGACGGCACTGTGGAGCCGGAGTCGCGGGACCGAGGACCAGGGCGAGGGTGGACTGGGGGGGAAAAGCGAGACACCTGTGGGTTCGTATGCCTTTTCTCTCTTCTTCTTTCTCGCAGACGGTTGTCCAAGATGATTGCCTTGTCTATGAGTGAATCTAAATCCTCGATTTCGTCTCGGTGAGCCAACTCGTCTTTTAGTTCCTCGCTCAATCCTCTGAGAAACTGGAACCGTAAGGCTGAATCGTTCCAGTCCACGGCGGCTGCTAATGTCCGGAACTCCACCGCGTAATCTGCCACACTTTGTCCGCCTTGGCTGAGGCTTCCCAGCCTCTTCATGGCGTCCGCTCCGCGCACCGGGTGGTCAAAGGCGCGCTTCATTTCCTCCGTGAAGGCGGCATATGAAGCACAGGCTGGTCTCTTATTTTGCCAAACCGCTGATCCCCACCGAAGCGCTGCTCCTGTCAATAAGCCCAGGGTATAGGAGATCTTTTGCTCATCGGTACGAAAGGTCTGTGGCTGTGCGCTAAAAACTAGGGAAACCTGCATAAGGAAGTCACCGCAGGCTCCTTGATTCCCAGCGTAGCGCTCGGGGATAGGCATCTTGGGTTCCGGAAAAATGGTCCGGGGCGTGGCGACAGGTTCAGGGCTCGGTGGTGGTAGATTCGGTGGGGGGACCGGTGGTGGTTGTGGACTGGAGAGTTGAGCCAGAACGGTGGTAATCTGGTGCAGCTGGGCTGTCATACTTCCCATCTGCTCGGTCAGAAGACGGCTCGAAACCCCCAGATCGTGGAGGGCTTGGCTATGCTGGTCTAAAACAGAAGGAGCGGTTGCTACCTGGGTCATTTGGTCCGAAAGGGAATGAAGCTGGGTTGTTACCTGATTTCCTGCTTCTACTAGCTCCCTTAAGGTCTTGCTGTGTTGCCCCAGTAGTTGACCATGGATGGAAACTGCGTGCAGAACCTGGGAAGGGGAAGGTTCGTCTGGACCCATGTTCTCCGTTTCCATTTTTTTGGCCGGATTGTTCTGTCAGGTCTGTAGCGAGGAGGGTGGAAACGGTGGAAGAACTGGGATGGAGTGGTGGTGAATTAAAGGTTTAATTGAGAGGGAGAAAAGATGATTCTGGAGAGGGAATGCTGGACCTCCCGGTCTAGGTCTTGGGCTGGGGTGCTGTGTTGGGATTCTTGTTGGCGATGGATCGGGTTGGGGTTCGGGACCTGGTCTTGGCTGTGGTACTGTCTTGGCGGATGCTGGACCTCCCGGTCTAGGTCTTGGACTGGGGTTCTGTGTTGGGATTCTTGTTGGCGGTGGATCGGGTTGGGGTTCGGGACCTGGTCTTGGCTGTGGTACTGTCTTGGCGGCGGTTCTGACTGCGGACCGTTGTAACCTTGTGGCAGTGGGTTGCGCTGGGGCTCTGGATTTGGTCTTGACTGTGGTAATCTCTTGGCTGTGGGTCTAGCGGGGGTTCTGGGCTTGGTCCTGGCGGTGGTATCCTCTTGGCGGTGATTCAGACCGGTAGTGCGTGGGTTCCGAGCAGTTAAGACTGGTGAAGCAAAGAAAGGCAGAGTTACGCACGGTTTTATGCAAAACAACAATGAATCTTCAGAATCCAATTTCTGAGACAACTTGGTTTGGCTGGCGTGTCACTAACTGTGAGTAGTTTGAACAACAATCCGGCGAAGAGTGGATGTGACGACCGGCTTTTAACTGTCAGGGTGAGATGATGACGGAGTGGAGTCAGCTGCTCAGTCCAGGCTACGTGGCCAATCACCTGAGTGGCTCCAGCTGCTGCTGAAGCCACTCTGACCTGATTAATGAGGGTGAGAGAGAACCAGTACAAAGCAACACAGAAACACATGGCAACGGCAGAGCTCAAAAAACATGGCATGATATCAGAAATGAAACCCCCACAAAGGTTAAAAAGGAGTCTGTAGCCAGCAAGGCAGGACGGGAGTCATGACACTAGCTTAGATGTCCAGAAGATGTTTGGTTTCTAATTTCTATGGGTTTTTATTGTTGGTTCTGATTTTTTGTAGGAAAAGTAGGGATATTCTAAACAACTTTGAGATGTTTGACCCAACAAGTTTGAACTATGCTGCTGTTTGCATGATTCACTGCTGTCTGTAGGAAACATATAAACTTGGAGTGAGAAGTGAATTTTTCACTTGGATTTTTCAGCAACCCCAGAAGGATTTGCACAATGTCACACTTGTAAACTGGTCACATGTAGTGCAGTTTAATGAGTCCAGCTCACTGAAGGCTGACAATTGATGCGTTGATAGAAAGAAGATTTTTCTTCACGGTGCCTTATGACCTTAGATGTCCTTCCCTTGAAAACATACAAATTGCTTTTTTGCTGGTGGCTTCATGCAGTTGAGCCAGGAAAATCATCCAAATTGAAAATGACATAGCCACAAAAACACACAAAAATTGTATTGTGTTTTATGCATTTTTTGCACATAGTGACTCTGTTTTATGTTCTTCTCTCAGTCACAACCCCTGCATAAAATGTAGACAGATCAGAGGATGTGACCTCACTGTGTTGTTGTCAGTGCCAAAGTGCTGCAGTATTGAAAACCTTAGGAAGAGTCAGTTGAAAGAGCCTTTCTTTGTTCTGCTGTTTGACTTAAAAAGCTGTGCAGATGTGGATGGATTCCAAGTGAAGGATAGAGGGAGGATGAGAGACAGTTTAGGGGACAGGAACAGAAAGAGAAGAAGAGGAGGAGTAAGAAACAGAGAAAATGGAGGGGCCTGGCAGGGACCCTGACAGCAATGCACTTTTGATTCTTGTGGAGGGTATCAGTCTTTTCCTTAATTGTGGTTGAGTATACCAAACTAGACTGAGAAATCAAAGACTTTTTGCAAGTGTTTTGAGTTATGTAGCTGATTAGAACTCTTCTTAGGACTGTGTGGGAGTGTCTAGTTGTCTTTGATTGACATCTCTGTGGCCCTCTAATACTTTGAGATTGATATCCGGGGGTTTTCATGAGCTGCAAGCTGTTATCATCATAGTAAAAACAAATACCGGCTTGACATATTTCAGTATATGTGTAATGAGTCTAGAAAGATCTCACTTTAAACAAAGTCCGGTGAGAAATATTGAACTTTTTCTAACATATTCTAATTGTATGAGATGCAGTTGTACCAGGTCTGTTTACCAATATTTGAGATGGTCAAGTGAATCCAAGAATGCCTGCCAGACAGCGCTGATCAGATGAAGGTGCTTTTTTATAAAATGTTCTAATATAATTGTGTTGCGCGTTACAGCAGCTTCTCTGAAATAACGTTAATGGATCCCATTCATTGGGCTGGCTGGATGAACACAAACATTTGAAAAAGACTGAACATTAACTTCATGCAAATGAATACTAATATTTTAGGGGTTGTAATACAGAGATGGTGCAACAATTCATTTGATGGTGTTTTTCTTAAAGAAACAATGAATTTAAAAGAATCATTGGAATGTCTAATGGAAGCTGATGATAACTGTAATATATTTTAAATGCAGTTTTTTCTGTAGAAGAGGTACAAAATGTAATAGATAGATGTAAACTGAAAAAAGTCACTGGAATTGATATTTCCAATGAAGTTCTGAAGTCACCCAGGTTATTCAATGTGTTTAATAAACTACTTCAGTCTTATTTTGATAGTGACACCATTCCTACACAGTGGCAGAAGTCTGTTGTAAAACCTGTTCCTAAATGTACTAGAAATTCCCCTAAGCTGTCTCTTGGCTAGAGGTATAAGTCAAATTAGTTGTGTGTAGGGTTGCAAAATTCCGGGAATTTTCAAAGTTGGAAACTTTCCATGGGAATTAACGGGAATATATGGGAATAAACGGGAATAAATAAGAAATTTACAACATTGAAGGTTGGCCCTTAACAGGGAACTTAAATATAGTTGGGGGGAATATATTGTAGCATAGTCTTGGCTAAAACAACCAGATTTAATGCAAGTACACTCCTGAATCACATGCACACAGCACACTGCTTACTGCAGGGCTATTGAGGCCACGCCCCCTACATGCACTGTGCATTCCTCCATCACATGCACAGGTGATTTCTTGAAGCCTGGAGGCCACACTTTTGAGCTCAAAGCACAAGACTATTGAAGCCACACATTTGAGCCTGCGGACTATATAAAGTCAAGTAAGTTTTGATAATATCATGGGGTAAATATATTTACCCAAGCCCTGTTAACTTGCAAATATTAAATATAAATGTATTAATACAGTAGCTAACTAGCTGGTAAGTTAGGTGCTAAATGAAAGCTATTTTTCATTTCATTGACCATTTCACTGTTCGGGAACACACACAAAGGTTCGCAACAGGCTCACAAACGTGAGAGTGGAAAAACTGGTGGCCATTCGGGCAAACCTAAGGCTCTTTGAACCTGACAGAGCCATCCTCAACAAGGCTGGACAGTGACACTGAAGAGGAGTCATTGGAGTCAGATGTTGAGGAGGTGAACATGGAGGATGTTGATGAGGCCTAGGAAGAGGCCATTGCCTGAAAGGTTTTGGCAAAAATGCAGAACATGCAGAAACTAGGCTTGCGAAGCTTGACGGAAGAGGCTTTTGTTTTACATGTTGAATGGGACTTTTTTGGAGGGAGTGGGGCTCCTTTCATTTAACATTTTGAATGGGACTTTTTTGGAGGGGTGGGGGTCATTTTACTTTTTGATTGGGTGGGGGAGGGGTGAGTATTTACTCAACATTCATGTTTTGGTTGTTCATTAAAGTAATTGTTCATACAAGAATAAAAACTAAAGTTCTACTGAAATAAATCTGTTGAAATGTCATGTTGTATTATTTTGCATGGATGTCTGCTTATGACAAAAAATATTTACATTTATGTTTGGATATGATTACCCCCAATTTCCAGTTCATTCCCATAAATTCCCAATAATTCCCATAAATTCCCATAATTCCCATGGAAAGTTTCTAATTTGGAATATTTCCAAAATTCCCCAGCTTAACTTCCCATGGAAAGTTTCTGGAAATTTACCGGAAATTTTCCGCCCCTTTGCAACCCTAGTTGTGTGTATAAGTTGTATTCTTCAATCTTAAATCGCAGGCTTATAGACTGAATGATTTAGCTATTCAGATTAAGGCTTCTAACTTGGGAATTAAAGTTGATGATCAGACTGTGGGCATACTACTATATGCAGATAATATAGCTGTACTTGCCAAGAATAAAGAAAATTTGAAGGCTGTCCAGGCCAAGAATGGTGTTGGAAATGGAGACTAGTGATAAATCAAGACAAAACACAAATATTGCATTTCAGGAGAATGTCATTGGAGAGCAGTTCAGTTATTTTTTAATTTTGGGCCAATAGTGCTGTCGTATACTGACCAGCATAAATATCTTGGTTTGACACTGGATGAACACATGACATTTAAGGAAGCTGTTAATGTTTTATCTCAGTCAGCAGGCAGAGCTCTGGGATCTGTACTGAACAAAGTTTTGCATTGTGGTAATCTAGTATTCCATACTTATGTAGAACTACACAGTTTACGTGTCTGCTGTTTGACTAAGCTTCTGGGGTTTGGGGCTTCCGGGAATATACAAGTTGTAATATACAGTGCGTCTGAGATTCAATAATTTCTGGAAGTCCATAAATTTACTTCAGTTTTGGCCATGGCTGGAGATATGGGATGTTGACCTTCAAACATCAGACATGCCAAATGCTTCGCCTTTGGAATGGATTGGTGAAGATGTACAGTCAGAGAATCACAACAAAGATACTTGATTGGGGCATCTCCAATCATGACCCCTGGGTAAATGAGTTAAAATCTTTATTTCATTTGAACAACTCGTCATTTATTTTTCATGATAGGTTATTCTGTGATATTCATGATATCAGGAGTAATATGTTTCTTAGGTTTAGAGAAAAATGGTCTGTTGATATTTGGTATAAACCAAACTTATTGTCTTATAAAGGATTGGTACAGTGTGGACCATTATGTGAAGTGTAATTTAATAAAAACGCAGAGATCCCTGTGTGCACAGTTATACTCAGGAACATTACCATTAACTTTCGAGACTGGGAGGTTTAATGCTACTGCTGTGTAATTTAGAATGAGGTTTATTTTATGTTTTGCTGTCCTGTATATGAAGATTTAAGGAAAGTATTTTTCAGTAAAATGTCCTCTCTTTACGTAGAATCTTTTGGTTGAATGACCATGAAAAACTTGAGTTATGTTTTAGAGGGGGAACCTTTTCCATGGCAGAATTTCTTTGCCAGGCCTCGGATAAAAGGCAACATATTTTGTTTGAGAACTGAGCAGCAGAGTAATGTGTGTTTTGGATGTATTGCTGCAATGCTGTTATACTGGTGTCTTGTAAACCCATGAGGGTTGGGCATGCTTGTGTGCATGACATGAGAATAAAGAAATGAATCAATCAAACTACACCCCATCATAATGACTAAAAGTGAAATTATCAGCAAGTCACAACAGCATCTTTGCACAAGCTACTCTATTCTACCTATCGGCCAGTCTGTAGTCAAAATAATAAATAAATAATTTTGTCATCACAGTTAATAATGCCAGTAATTTCTTTTTTAGTTTAGCGCGGCTGTGATAAAAACAGATTTTCTTCTGCTGATTTTTGACAGCTTGAGGTTTTGGATGTAATGTTCTTTGCACTTAATGGTAACATTATTGTGAGTGAAAGCTCCTAAAATAACAAGGAGTTGCCTAAAGCAATCAGGGTGTTAATCATGCAACAGTGCAAGTAAAAATTTGTTACAAGTTTGTACAAATAACAGGGAGCATTTGGAACATTTCATATTTACAAAAGTGGAGGTTTATGATGCAAATACACAATTACGATGTTTAATTGTTGATAGGGGAAATGTTGGAAAAGTGGCAGTCTGACACTGTCTTGGGTAAAGTGCATCTGGCATGCACAACAGATCCTGCTCAAGAAAGTCAGCTGATGGAACTGTCTCATCTATTCAAACATCAACCCTGTTTTGTCTTCTTCCAGTTTTTTACAGGTTGGTGGATCATGATTGATGCAGCAGTAACATATCCATCCCAGCAGATGAACCATGCCTTCCACACGTGTGGCGTCTTCTCCACGATAGCATTCTTCATGTAAGTGTTGGACACTCAGCTTGGGTCTGTAAAAATAATCAGACTAAGAAACTGGGTAAACAGTTCCTTCAACAAAAAACATTAGAATTGTTGGTGAGAAGAAAGCTGACCCTGTCCTCGCTGTCACTCAGGCTACCCAGCTAGTTAATAGGGTACATGTGCAATGAGATGTGCAACTTTGAAGGGAGTACCTGATACTTCCCAGGTGAAGCTCAGCATTGGCAGGTGAAAAGAAGAGCCTTTTAGCAGCATATCTGTCTGATGTTCACAGGTCAACCGTAGAGTCAGAGATGACAGACTACAGAGCATTGGAAATAAACTGGCAGTTCTCTTTTTGTGACCTCTGCAAAGTGCTGCACCCCTGTAACTTTCTGCAGTTAGTCCTTGCATACTGCTGTGTACCTCTTTCAAAAACAAAACCCTGAAGTCAATGCCCACTGCAGTGTTGGAGATCAGTGACAACTCCTCCACGAGTGACAGAAGCTCCTTTCAGACATCCAACATGGAGCACTGCTGTGTATTCAGTCTGTTACAGTGACTGCATTCTGTTATCCAGACCCTTTGACACAGGCCACTTATCTGTTAATGAGGCAGTACACTAGCCTAGCCACGCTAGACCCAGCTGTTACGACGCAAGGGTCTAGTTACCCTCGGCAGGGAGGGAGGCGGGCTAAAAGGTTGTCTTTCAAATCCCTCTGCAGCAATTGGGTAGGTATACAACCAATCAGCGCAACAAATAGGCTGACGTAGTTCCGAGAGCACTGAAAATCAGAGGATGCGGGAGTTCGGTGAAGCCTTATTTATACAGTCAATGGGTGAAGCTCAAGTATATTACAGACATGTTAACAGAAAGATTATTCAGAGTCAGTGCTAATGGAGCTCAACGACTGTTGTCATTTTTGTTGTCGACCCTGGCAGAGAATTAAATTTGTTGCCGTGGGTTGTCTAGCGTGGCTAGGCTAGTTGTTTCCGGTTGTTTCTTTCAGAATCGTCGCGCCTCTGTCGTCACTTAGTTACGCCGGCCTTCAGACTCTACACTTCATGGTGATCCGTCGGCCAGTTTTAGGAGCATCGAGCCTCGAGGCTTACCGAGGGTAACTAGACCCTTGCGTCATCAGAGCTGGGTTTAGCGCGGCTAGGCTAGCAGTACACATGACATATTTGTCATTCAAGCAAGACTAGTCAATACACCAAGTGATGCATAAGACATTAATAATACAATAACAGACCTAGAACAAAACTATTGCTAGCTGATTAAATTTTCTTGGAATCAATCTTAGAACCGCTGCGATGTGACAAAATATTAAACAGCAGCTGATAAATTGTGACTGTATGGCAGCTCACCTGTCTGAGGTGAACAAAAGTTCACAGCTGCTGTTAGATGCTAATCAGTTCTTTCTACATGTTGGGATCATATTAAGTTAAGCCTAAATAATAAAGTGACTTGTGTTGCTCTGTTCGTAAATGCAGCAGCCCTCTCTCTTTCTTTGGGGACACGGATTCTACCACTGTTTGATGCTGCAGGTTACTAATAAACTATGAAGAAGTACTCCTAAACAGATAGAAAGACAACTGCTATTTTGTGTGTGACACCTCATCTGTCTAATGTGAAGACATGTAGACTGGAATACAGGTGTTGGTGTCCGCAGTGTTTTATTTGGCCATCAACTGAGAGGTTGCCATGCAAGAAGAAAGCCCTTCTTCTACAAGCAGCACTTTAAGGCTCAACTAAAGTTTGCTTTTGATCATATGGACAAAGGACAGGACTTCTCGATGAAAGTTTGGTGGTCAGATCAAACAAAAATTGAGCTGTTTGACCTCATTTTGTTGTTTGAACGAAACGCTTTTACTCCGCCAAGGAATGCAAGGAATGCATCAGTTCTGTGACACTCGGCATGTGTTTGTCTATTTGTCTGTGCACAACATTACTCCAGAACAGACTAACTGATCCTGATAAAATTTTCAGGGAAGGTCAGAAATGAGATTTTGACAGTGATGCAGTTTGAATCCATGGATTTGTTAAAGATTTCTGTATCATTGCGAGATAGTGGCACAGCATCACTGTAGCTATGACAAGTCAATGCTGCATTGCTGCCTGCCGATGATCACATGATTGTGATCCTATTACAGCTCCACCACTGCAGACTTATCGGAAATGATACAAAGAGCAATTGATTAAATTGTGGGGGTGTTTCCAAGTCCCATCAATTTCCGCTGTCTGCTGCATATTTAGGTGATGTGACTTGGTATCCGTACATAACGTACACATGCATAACACACGCCTGTGCTCAGTGTAAGGTCATTTTGTTTGTGGGTGCATCTATATTAAATGGCCACATTCTATGTTGTGTGATTTATGATCATCAATAACTAATAAAGAAATGCTGCATTGCTACAAAAATATGCTGCATTTCTGACAATGCCATATGGGGGAATGAACAGCCTTGGCGGAGTTCTGCGCTCTCTGAGTGCTTTTCTTCTTTTACATTTGTTATTCTTCCCCTGGCTTTAAAGTGCAACTTTTTTTGGTAGTACCGAGCATTGGATAAGAACAAATAATAATTTGCAAGAGTTAAAATTAAAAACCATGAATCTTACATAACATACTCTATCAGTTTTCTGGAGCTGTTGCCTTGATTTTGGTCAAAGTGCTGCAACACTGTATGGAGTTGGACTTTGTGTGCATTTTTACTTGGTGATTGTTTAGGATGGATTTTACTCTGTTATGTAATTGCTGACTGTGTTTTTTTTACAGGATTAATGCAGTCTCCAATGGTCAGGTGAGAGGGGACACGTATGGAGAAGGCTGTCTTGGCAGAACAGGTGCGTCTTCATGTTTGTTTGCATTTTGTCCTAGATTTTTAATATACAGATCTCATAATGGACATGCAACTTTGCCATGCATGTTTTGTTTTTTGTTTGCTTTTTAGCATAGTGAACTGAAGAGCTGATGCATGTAGATGTCCTCTCAGACATCTAATGTGCAGCTTGAAGGCTGTGATCTGAAGGCTGTGATCTTAAGATACACAAAGACAAAACAAAATGGAGATACAGTATTAAATGATTCACTGTAATTGCTATAGCTGCTGACTTCAAAAAGGTGTTTTTGTGTGTCACTTTTTGAAATAGCCATGTTCCTAGGTGTAGTCTATCGCTTTGGTCCAAGCAAATATTAAAAGGATTGCCAAAAGATATGACATTTATTGTTGCAGATGATTAATCTCAATAACTTTGGTATTCCTTTAAGTTTTCACCTACTGCCATCATCAGGTCAGAGTTTCAGTTTAAGTAGTACTTTGGTTGATTTCCAAACACCTGCACAGCTAATCCTGTTTCAGTGAGTCTCAGTTACAGTTTTTTACAGCGGTGTAGTCTAGTTTTTTCTAGTGGGTATACTTCGGCCTCATAAACCAAAGCCAGGTCAGGTTCTCATATATGTGCGCGTGCACTCACACGTGCACGTGCGCTCACATGTGCGTGCGTGCGTGTGCGCACACACACACACACACACACACACACACACACACACACACACACACACACACACACACAGCAACAGCAGTTCCTTTATTTCAAACTACCAATTAGATACTTATAGACATTATAGCGTCAGCAGCTCCTCCTCCTGTCATCAGGTAGAGCTGATGTTTCCTCTTCATCATGTGCAGTTTTGTTCATTTATTTTTGTGCAAAAAAGTTTTATTGAAATATTAAACAAAAGTAAGAATGCCTGTTTTTGTAACAAAACAAATGCACAAAATGAGTCAATTATAAGGCTTCTCATAAAAACACTGAATGAAAAAGTGTTTGTCAAAACACAAATGATTCATATTTGCCTGGTTAGGCTAAAATGAGGCTACAAGCAATAATTAATTAGGAGCCGTTTGGGAGCCGAAACAGCCGGCTTTTCTTTGGAAGCCATGCCAAAAGCTCTCTGAAAAGTGCCGAACTTCCATCACTACTGTCCTCTTTGTCCCCCACCTCTCAGCTGGTTTTTGAAGGCAGCGCTGCGATGCGATGTAGCGACGTCATTGGCTGAGCAGCGTCACGCCTGAACTCGTACATAATTGGTCTGTGCGTTTCTGAGCTGACAGACCAATGATAAACACTAGAAAGCTGCACCGGTAAAATAGAAGTGACCTGTCAAATTTACACCCGTATAGACGGCGTCTGGGTCCAGATCCGGACCGCGGTCAGCCTTTAGTGAGCCCTGTTCTCAGCCAGACACCTTCTGACGTCCCACACAACTTCACCGCTTCCTGACACAGAGAAGACGAATTTATGAATGGGAAAGTGAACGTTATGTCAAAAAAACATACTGATGCATATGTTTGCACATTTTTAAGTGGTTATATGAAAATTCGGGACCTTTTCTAGTGAATATAAGGCGTATACCTGCGTGTCTACACCCCTGGCTATACGTATCTCTGTGCATTTTTAAGTGGGTAT